>NC_045453.1:13770322-14112869 GCF_002776525.5 Piliocolobus tephrosceles | reverse complement strand
AAAAAAAAAAAAACCCTTTAGGAAGTACAAAAAATGAATGCAGAAGGAAGGATTAGGAGTCAGGCAGCAATGATACAATCCATAAACTTGACAGTAGCCATCTTTCTGAAAGTTTTTAAAAATGTTTTCAATAAGTGGCTAATTTTGGGTAATGGGAATGAGTGTGTTTTCTATTTGTCTTTATAATTTTTTGCATTTTTAATTGAAAAGAGACTTTACAAGTATGCAAGAAAGTGCATTCTCAACAGTGACTACTACTCTGATGCTATTATAATTTTTCTCATCTTTGTCAATGTAAGAACTCTTCGCTGATGGTTTAAAATGCAATAGCATTTATTGATCATTTACTCTGTACTAGCCATACTATGCTCAACCTTTTGTATGTATCATCTCATTTAATCCTCAATAGTTCTTTGTGAAAGGCACTATTGCTCTTTCTCTTTTACAAATGAAGAAACTGATGCTGTGAAAGTTGAGTAACTCTGTGATAACACTAGTTATTAAGTAGTACAGCCAAGATAACACCAGCTAGTGAACAGCATGGCTAAAACAAGAACTTGGGAAGGTTTGACCCTAGAATTCATGCTTCTAACTGCTACACTGTTTTATCCCTTCTACCCAGTTTTGATTATTTTGCTAAATGGTATCGGTTTATTGATACACTAAATTAAACTGGACTTCTCTTGAAAATAACTTGACAATGATGCCTTGCTGCATTTAGTATTATAGAATTTTATGAATGAAAGAGATTTTAATGAACTAGTTCAGCTCCCTCATTTGATAAACAAGGAAACAGAGGCTCAAACAGGTTAACTGACGTGTCCAAGGCCACACAGGTGATAACAGCAACGTCTAGAATACAGGCTTCTAACACCAACATTAGTATTATTTTCTCTGGAATCTGAGTATTTAGCCTTAAAGGTCAGGGTTCTGTTGAAATGACTTCAGTAAGTAAATGATTTGTTCAGAGATGCTTATTCTGTAAGCTGGCATTCATATACTGATACCGATGTAAATGCCTTCCATGGAGAAGAGTGGCAGACAGAACCCTTCACCTCAAGTAATTTACAGTCTAGTGAGGATATAGAGGAATAAAAAGAAATTACAGTTCAATATGTTAGGTTCATGAGAGGGGTAAAACAGAATGGCAAGCAGAAGGACCATCAACCCAGTGTTTGGAGAGGGGAGAAGCAAGGGTAGTCAGGGAAGGCTTCTTAGAGAAAGAAGTGTTTATGCTGAAACCTGAAGGACCAGGAAGAGTGTACCAAGTCAAAGGATGGGAGAGGAAGTACATGGAGGAAGAAAGGTGAACCAAATAGTAAGGGGAGGCAAGTGAATGCTTGTATCTAGGACCCTAAAGTAATGAAGCATAGCTAGTGAGAGCATGCAGTGTAGTGGGGTAGGATGTAGCTTGGGAAAAGAGGGGTGGTTAGCTTGGTGGAGGATGAGGCTGGAGAAGTGATAAAGGTTTAGATCCGGATCATAACATCCCTAGATTTGATGCCAAGGTTTTGATTAAAAGCTCCCAAAAACTTTCCAGGATGAGAGCAATCAATCAGGTTTTTAGTGAGAAAGATTAAACCTGGAACAGTGAGGAAAATAATTGCAGAGAGCGTCAAGGCTGGGGTCTTGATGAGAAGGGCTAGTCCTTTGAGAAAATATATAACTGTATGGACCAACAGACAGATTGAAGATTTAGGAAGTGGAGAACTGGCCGTTGTTGGAAGCTGGTGGAAGGTGAGCAGTTGGGCACTTGGGTATACACTGAGATGGGCAACATAGGGGATGGGTCAGGCCTAAGAGAGGAGATGATGATTCTGGTTTGGGACCTGTTGAGCCTAGGGGGTAGTGGGCCATCCAAGAGTAGATGTCTAATGGGCAGCTTGCTCTGTGGTGAGAGAAAGCTGGCTTTGGGGATAGTTGGCATGTAAGATGGGACTTGAAGCAATTGGAGAATAGGAGATCAAGCAAAGTGAGTGTCCTGAAAAGGGGAGAGAGTCTAGGATGGCGTGCTGCTTGGGACCTTGTAAATACCCAAATGTTTATAAATTCATTTATTTGATCAACAGCTGTATTCCTTCTTAAGTAATTAGGTAATAGGCATTCCTTATCTGGTCATTGAAAAACTACGAAGCAAGTGCAATTTTTTCATTACTCTGGGGACACTGACTCATTCTATCACAAAGGTTTGAGAAAAAGAGATTTTTAATAGTCTATATTTCCTTTTTAAAATTACATAAATGATACACAATGCGTATGTATTAATACTTGTACCATCCAAAAGATACAGAAGTACAGAGTAAAAAGGTTTTCTCTTCTCTCTTCATCTTCTCTCCACTCAAGACATTTTGAAAGTAATTATCCATGTGCTGTTCCTAAGAGGAGCTGGGTTCTGGACAGTCTAGGTTGGAGACTGGAGAATGTGATCCTCATGTTTGTCTTTGACTCACAGTGATCATAGATAAAAGTGATTTTTTTTTTTTTAAGACAGAGTCTCGCTCTGTTGCCCAGGCTGGAGTGCAGTGGCACAATCTCGACTCACTGCAAGCTCCGCCTCTGGGGTTCACGCCATTCTCCTGCCTCAGCCTCCCGAGTAACTGGGATACAGATGCCTGCCACCATGCCTGGATAATTTTTTGTATTTTTAGTAGAGACGGGGTTTCACCATATTAGCCAGGATGGTCTTGATCTCCTGACCTCGTGATCTGCCTGCCTTAGCCTCCTAAAGTGCTGGGATTACAGGCATGAACCACCGCACCTGGCCCAATAAAAGTGATATTAATGTTCACTGATTGCCTCCCCAGGAGATACACTTGCTTTTACCCTTAGTGGTGTGTGACCTTGTTTTTATAGGAAGTCATTCAACTGCATAGTTAGTGGAGAGCTGAAACCCTGCATTATGGACTTTGGGAAGCTCTATCACAGCTGGACAGATGTGGAGGAGAGGGCTCTCATTTCCAGGGTATAGAAAATCTCTGGCATGTGAATGCATGCACACGTGCACCCTGATGTGATGTCTAAAGAGTTGTGAGGCCAGGCATGGTGGCTCACACCTGTAATTCTAATACTTTGGGAGGCCAAGGTGGGCAGATCACCTGAGCTCAGTAGTTCAAGACCAGCCTGGGCAACATAGCAAAAACCCTGTCTCTACTAAAAATACAAAAACGAGCTGGGCATAGTGGGGCATGCCTGTAATGCCAGCTACTTGGGAGGCTGAGACATAAGAATGGCTTGAACCCAGGAGATGGACGTTGCAGTGAGCCAAGATCGCGCCACTGCACTCCAGCCTGGGCAACAGAGCAAGACCCTGTCTCCAAAAATAAATAAATAAAACAATAAAGAGCTGTGAAAGCCTTTGGTTATGCAGTGAATTTTTAGTGTTATTACATGTACCAGTCTCTAGCTGATCAAAATAATCATCTTTAGGAAATGTTAGAAATAGTCATGAGATGTCATATATTTTATTTGATTCCTTATTTGCCTAGTTTAACTTCATGCAATGTACCTGGGTTTTAGACTTGATATTTGGCCATCATTTAAAGGTGGACTTCATTAGAGGCATCAAAAGATGAATTGTGGGCTGAGTGTGGTGGCTTACACCTGTAATCCCAGCACTTTGGGAGGCTGAGGCAGGTGGATCACAAGGTCAGGAGTTCGAGAACAGTCCACCTAACATGGTGAAATGCCATCTCTACTAAAAATACAAAAAAAATTAGCCAGGCGTAGTGGTGCATGCCAGTAATCCCAGCTACTCAGGAGGAGAGGCAGGAGAGTCGCTTGAACCTGGGGGACAGAGGTTGAAACCCCGTCTACTAAAAATAAAAAAAATTAGCCAGGCATGGTGGTGGGCGCCTGTAGTCCCAGCTGCTTGGGAGGCTGAGGCAGGAGAATGGCATGAACCCAGGAGGCGGAGGTTGCAGTGAGCTGAGATCGTGCCACTGCACTGTAGCCTGGTGACAGAGCTAGACTTTGCCCCCCGAAAAAACGGAAAAAAAAGATGAATTGTGTCTCATGGACCTCTAAAACATTACTTCTACAGTGTTAAATATGCATAAAAATATGTGCTTAAGGAAGATTGTTACTTGGTAGAGAAGATGAGAAGTTATTTGATTGCCTTTGGCATTTGCAGCATACCACAGGATCTAGAATTTTTTTTTTTTTTTTTTTTTTTGAGGTGGAGTCTTGCTCTGTTGCCCAGGCTGGAGTGCAGTGGTGTGATCTCAGCTTACTGCAACCTCCACCTCCTGGGTTCACGCCTTTCTCCTGCCTCAGCCTCCCGAGCAGCTGGGACTTCAGGTGCGCAACACCACGCCCGGCTAATTTTTTGTATTTTTAGCAGATGGGGTTTCCCAGTGTTAGCCAGGATGGTCTTGATTGCCTGACCTCGTGATCCGCCTGCCTCGGCCTCCCAAAGTGCTGGGATCTCATGCCCGGCCAGGGTCTAGAATTTAAATGAAAAATTATTCTAGAGCTGAAGCACTGAAAGGGTACTTAATTTTTTGGCAGCTTGCTGATGTGTTTATTTTCTGGTCTTCTTCATCTTGGGGTAAAAGATACCTTTGTGGACTTAGTTGTTAAAGTCAGGAACCTGGGAGTCATCCTTAACAACTCTGTCCCTCATGCCCAGTCCACCGGAAGGACTACCGATATTACCTGTAGCACATGAGGGAACCCACCTTCACTGCCAGCACCCTGACGTGGGCCGCTGTCATCATAGCCCAGGACTTCTGCAATAGCCTCCTGCCTTCTCTCTCAGCTGCTACTCACTCCCAGCCACTCTGCATTTCAGCCAAAGTGATCTTTTTGGAAACATAAGTCAATTACGTTACTCCCCTGCTTAAAACTTTTAAATGGCTTCCCATTGCACTTAGGATAAAATGTTTAAACACCCGTCACTGTTTGCAAGTTGATAAGCGACATGGCTGTGGACTAATTAACCCCATGTTGCACTCACCTCCATTCACCATCATCCTTGCAGTTCCTGGAGGAAGTCATCCTTTTATTTGAACTGAACCTTCTTTGTAAGCATCAAAATTTAATTACCGTCTATGGTTCTTCCACAAATAAGAAAAGATTTTATGTCTACTACTCTTTCCTACTCCCAGCTATTTTTCAAAGTTTCTCATTAATTTTCGACATTATCTTTTTTGTTTCAATAATTCTTATTAGCAGTTGCACTTCACCTAGTGTCTATTTTATCGATAATTGTGGAGTAGAGTTTTAAGTCTTTTTTTTTTTTTTTTTGTTCAGCTCTGCTTCTTGTATTCCAAATCTTTTATTTCTTGGATTCGAATTTAATTTGCTACAGTACACCTTTGAGTCTCTTCCTACTTTCCCCCAAAGAACACAGTGGTGAACTTCATGGAGCAGTTGTGTATCCCCAGGTAACTTTATTTTGCCTTCATACTTAAGTAACAGTTTTAGGGAGATATGAGAGTCTATGCTTAAAGTTAGTTTTCCTTTTAAACTTTGTAGAAATTGTTTCATTTGTGTTTTAGCATCTGAAATTACAGATGAGAAGTCTGGTGCAAATACAGTTTTCCTTTTGTTACAGTTAGCATGCTTCCTACCTGTAGCATGTTCCTAGATTTCAATTTTATTTTGTAATTTAAAAATTTCACCAAGCTATATTTAGGTGGTTTTTTTCAATATCGTTATATAGCATGTAAACTTGGCAGACCCTTTCAGCCTAATGCTCGGATCTCTTTAACTCAGATCTATTTGGTCCTATTTCTTTGGTAATTTCTTTTCCTCTATCCTCTCCTTTAAAACAAAGGTTAGATATATATTGGATCATCTAGATTTATCCTCCTTTCCCCTCTCATTTCCCGTTTCTTGGTTCGGGAGAATTCATCAGTTTGATCTTATAAATCACTGCTTTTGTCTTTGGTTATGCCCCTTTTGCTATTCAGACCTCTGTTGAAGGTTTAAAAAATTTTTTTGGCCTGGTGCAGTGGCTCATGCCTATAATCCCAGCCCTTTGGGAGGCTGAGGTGGTTGGATCACTTGAGGTCAGGAGTTTGAGACCAGCCTGGCCAACATGGTGAAACCCCATCTCTACTAAAAAAAAAAAAAAAAAAAAAAAAAAAAAAGTAGGTTTGTTTTTTATTCCCCAGTAATAACTTTTTAGTATTGTTCCTCTCCCTTAGTATCTCCATAGATCTTTGAAATGGTATCTTAATAGATCTTTCAGAGAATACTGCAATTATTTTCTGCTTCCTTGGCTATTTTTGTTATTACTTAAGGGCACATTAAATTATCTGGAGAATATTTAAATACAAATGCCTGGGCTTCTCTTCCCTCTGTAAATACTGATTCAATTGGATCGTGGTGGGGCCCAGGCAATTGGTATTTCTAAAAAGCTTAGCAGATGATTCTGATGTGCGTCCAGGATTGAGAACTCTTTGATTGTGTGATCAGAGTGGTAACTGTAGTGGGTTTTCTCAGCACAAGTGGGAATTATTCTTCCAGAAGTAAATTCAGAGTACAGGAGCGCTGGTTCTGCTACCAGGGATATACCTCCAGGGATTCAGTCAGCTGCCTTCTGGGCAGGTGTGTGCGTTGTCATGTGTGGTGCTGTTTCTTAGTTCTGTAGTCCCAGCACCTATGTGGGTGGTTCCCCCATAGCTGATCCTCCACTTTATTATAGAGAGCTGTTCTCACAGCTTAGCCTTTCTGAGAACACTGGAGGATGCAGCTGTTCCATAGGCCTCTAATTATTCTCCTGACAGTCCTGGGCTCACTTCTGCTTCTACATCCAGCTTCCCTTATGTCTGAATTTGAGTTTGTTCTCCCCTAGGGGTTCTGTGGTTATATTCACAGTTTTAGAGTTTCCTTCTTTTGCTTGGTTCAAGTTGCAATTTCCTTTACGTCTTAGTATTGCTGTCATTCAGTCAGTCCTGATGGCATTTCCCCTCCCTTTGGCCCAGAAGTCCTCATGCTCTTCTGATGGTATCTTTCCTGTTTATCCTGTGCTGCTGTGAACTTATTACTCTTGTATTTTTGTAATATATATATTTTTAATAAGTAGTCTTTTATGTTGGTGATTTTAAGAGACAGGAGAAGTACATTCTAAGTTAATCATTATTTATGATGAACAAGAAGTCCTCAAATACTTTTTGGTTACTTCTGAATATTATCAGACATTCAAGGAGTTCAGCTGACTGTTTACAGAAGAGGAACTTAAGGTGGTTTAACCAAATGAAAAACTACTTCATTCTATTAGTTAAAAAAAAAAAATGCATTTAAAGTTGTAAGATACCATTTTTCATGTGTCAAATTAGTGAAGTGTGTTTTTGTGTGTGTGGAGCGGAGATTGTGGTGGGGAGTATATAAGGGGTGAGGATTATATATGAGAAAGAGAATTTAATGCTAAAAAGGATGTAGAAGTATAGACAGTCTTGTATACTTCTTGTGGAATGCAAAGTGGTACAATACTTAGTGCAGTTTGGCAATATGGGCCTTTAAAACTTTCATCCTCTTTGACCCAGGATTCAAATTCTGACAGTCTATCCCAAGGAAGTAATCATGGGTGAAGACAATAACTTATTTACAAAGATGTTATAAAATAAATTAAAACAGGCAGGGCGTGGTGGCTAATGCCTGTAATCCCAGCACTTTGGGTGGCTGAGGCAGGCAGATCATGAGGTCAGGAGATCGAGACCATCCTGGCTAGCACAGTGAAACCCTGTCTCTACTAAAAATACAAAAAGTTAGCCGGGCGTGGTGGCAAGCACCTGTAGTCCCAGCTACTAGGGATGCTGAAACAGGAGAATGGCATGAACCTGGGAGGCGGAGCTTGCAGTGAACCCAGATCGTACCACTGCACTCCATCCTGGGCGACAGATCGAGACTCTGTCTCAAAAAAAATATAAAAATAAAAATAAATAAAAACAAAAACCAAGCACATCCAAATGCCTGACACTGGATAATTGCTAAATTATGGTACAAATTATGGTACATCTATGCAGCTAACAAAATTAAACAAAATGAAGTTAACAAAAATAAGTATTTAAAAAGATTTTAATGTCATAGGGAAAATGCTTATATAATGATGCTAGGTGAAAAAAAATATATACTGTAAAACAGATTTATCTGGAATATTCTGTTTAAAAACTGCAGAGAAATCGGGCAAGGTGGCTCACATCTGTAATGCCAGCACTTTGGGAGGCCAAGGCGGGAGGATCACAAGGTCAGGAGTTCAAGATCAGCCTGGCCAATATGGTGAAACCCCGTCTCTACTAAAAATACCAAAATTAGCCAGCATGGTGGTAGGCACCTGTAGTTCCAGCTACTCAGGAGACTGAGGCAGGAGAATTGCTTGAACCCAGGAGGCGAAGGTTGCAGTGAACTGAGATTGCACCACTGCACTCCAACCTGGGCAACAGTAAAAATTAGCAGTAGTGATTGTTTCTATGATTTGAATTATGTGCACTTTTTCCTCTATAGTCTTACAGTCTTCTGTATTTTCCGTATATCTACAATAAGTATATTCAGGAAAATATTGGTATTATTTTTTAAACTGCCAAGCTGTTCCACAAAGAAATATGAATGGCCAGTAATCACATGAAAAGGTTTAACCTCAGTAGTAATAAAAGGTGCAAAGAATGCTCAATAACATGAGAGATGTTTATCAGACCCATATTTAAGTATGAAAAAATACCAATATGTGCAGTATGATCCCAGTATGGTTAAAATTGTGTATGTGCACATGTGTATGCATCAGAATGTTGACAGTGCTTATCTTTTGGTAGTGGATATTTTTGGGTTATATAAGTTTTCCCCCAGCTATAATCTTTTTATTTTTCTTCGAGACAGGGTCTCTCTCTGTCGACCGGGCTGGAGTTACAGTGGCGCAACCTCTGCCTCCCTAGTTCAAGCAGTTCTCCTGCCTCAGTTTCCTGAGTAGCTGGGACTACAAGTGTTACCCCCCAACACCCAGCTAATTTTTGTATTTTTACTACAGACGTAGTTTCACCATGTTGGCCAGGCTAGTCTCAAATTCCTGGCCTCAAGTGATTCGCCCACCTCGGCCTCTCAAAGTGCAATCCCAGGCATGAGCCACCACACCCAGCCTCCCCTAGCTATAATCTTCTCTACTCCTTTGTATTTTCCAGTTTGCTTATATTGAAAGTGTATTGCTCTTGTAATCAGGGGAGTTTTTTTTCCACACTAAAATTAATCTTTCCATCCCCTATACTATTCTTTCTGCTTTTAAAACATGTTTAAAATATTTAACATGAAGGGGGCCGGGCGCGGTGGCTCATGCCTGTAATCCCAGCACTTTGGGAGGCCAAGGTGTGTGGATCACGAGGTCAGAAGCTTGAGACCATCCTGGCTAACATGGCGAAACCCCATCTCTACTAAAAATACAAAAAATTAGCCGGGCGAGATGGTGGGCGCCTGTAGTCCTACCTACTTGGGAGGCTGAGACAGGAGAATGGTGTGAACCCGGAAGGTGGAGCTTGCAGTAAGCCAAGACAGCACCACTGCACTCCAACCTAGGCGATAGAGCGAGACCCCGCCCCCCCAAAAAAAAAAAAAAAAAAAAAAAACATGGACAGGAGAAATTTGAGAGAATTCTCTGTGTTATTCAGTATTAAGAATTAATCGAACTCAGTATAAATTTACATACTACCTTAAAGAGATTTAACTGTTTGTTTAAAGAGGTATATTTGAGTACATCAAATACTTTAAAAATATACCCTTTTCTCAAAATACTAGCCACGTAGATGCAACATGATGGAAAATTGGCTTTGTGCCATTTAAAAAATGTTACAAAAATGTTTGTGTCATTTAAAAAAAGTATATAGTTGAATAAGTTAGTTTCTTTTGTTAAGAGATAGAGTCTTGCTATGTTGTCCAGGCTGACCTTAAACTCCTGGGCTCTAGCAATCCTGCTTCAGCCTCCCAAGCAACTGGGACTACAAGTACACCCCACCTTGCCTGGTTAGTTTATATACGTTTTTGTCAAATGTTTATACTTATGTAAACACCACCCCCAATCAGTATACAGAACATTTTTGCCACTCTAGAAAAGTTTCCTCCTTATGCTGTCTTGTCTGTCTTCATCATTCTATTGTGATTTTTACCACCATAAATGTTGTCTTTTCTAGAACTCCACATTTTATTTTCTATCTAACTTCTTTTGCTCACCATGCTTTGGAGATTCATCCATGACATGTGTATCAGAAACGTATTATTTTTTATTGCTGAGTAGTATTCCATTGTATGAATATCACAATTTTAAAAATCTGTTCTTATGCTGACAGATATGTAGGATGTGTCCAGGTTTTGTCTATTTAAAAATTGGGGATAGTTTGTAGCTATGTCATAAACCCCAGTGTGCTTTCTTTCTCCTTTTTTCTGTCTAGCAGGGCTTGTGAAGCAAGCATTTGCCCCGCAGTTAAGGGCTCGTTTCCAGGCGCTTATAACTAAGACCACCACAAAGAGAACAGAAAACAAAACTAAAGTGAGCCCGCCAAGTCCCAGGCGGACGCCTCAAGAGTTCAGATCTTGGGCACAGAATGACAGGCCTGCAAATTGAAAACTCCCTTTACAGAAAGAAAAAAAAAGAGCTAAGCATTGGGAGAGCTCAGGGCACCCAATTAGAGACCAAGAGAGCCACTACCACGTTGGATGGAATCACAGCAGTTGTTTTGAGACAGAGAGGTTACTCAAAAGCTGAGCCTTGACTATACTGAGAGTGAGGAGGGCACTTCCTCTCCCCAGCAGTCTTGCAGCAAATGTCCCTGAAGTGCCTTATCTGGGCTTCCTTCTGCAGAGGCTTCAGGCTAAGGAGTACTAGGATATACTCTTAAAGTACTTCCCTGACAGCTTTTCCAACGTGAGCTACAGTTTAAAAAAAAAAAGGAAAACAGACTCTTAAGGGTGGGATTGGGGGATATACTTGGTAACTGGAAAACAAAAAAAGCCCCCAGACTCAAGTGGCTATAATACATTTAGGTATTGAGCACACTCCGTAAGAGCAGGAATTCTGAGCTCTGGGTTTGAGAGGCCCAGGATGCCTCTTTCTGTGACAGACAGGGCACAGCCCCTCCTCTCCTGTCTCATTCCTTTAGAGTTCATTTTCCTCTATGCCACCGCCAACCAAAGAGAATGTGGCCTTTATCCTGTTTCCTCGGACACTGCCTCTGTATCCAGCCCATCCTCTGAATTTTTGTTTGTTTGGTGTTTTTGTAAATTTATTTTTATTTTTTGTATTTCTTCTGTCCTCTGAATCTTCACACAGAGTTCAGGTTAACTGAGTGCAACTAGAGCTGAAGAAATGGAGAGGGAGAAGTACAGTCATTCAGTTAGCTTGTTGAAGACACTTAGAAGATGGGAAATTGTGTGGGCCCTGAAGATAGGACCCTCATTAGGCAGTGGTGTAAGACCAAAGAATAGGAAGTCCTCTCCGCCTGCCGTGTTAGAAGGGCTTTCCAGTTCTGGAAGAATTTGTGGCAAAACTCATGCCATGAGAGTGAGTCTCCTACGGATGTTATGCTAACCACCCTTGCTCACTGTGTTGATTGCTTGGCATCGGACTCAGCCAGCAAGAGTCTACCCTATGTCCATCCTAACCCAGTTCTCCTCATCACTGGACTGTTGTCTCTCTGTTGTGTCACTGCATCAGGTTTTTACCTGGTTACCTTCTGGCCCCCATTTCTTGCCTGGGCCTTTTTTTTTTTTCCCTTGCCCTCTTCAACTTAAACTTTCTGGTGAAAACAAAAAATAAACATTGACTCAGAAATTCACATTTTACATTAGCTAACATGCTCTGCCAAAGCACTGACCCTGAGCACCTGCCAGATGATCTTTTTATTGCTTTTAGTTTCATTATAGGTGGCAAAATACATGGAATTGTATTTCTTTTTCCTAGGATTTGGTGGTGGTTTATTTCAACAGATGGTATTTTCTGACTGAAGGTATTTATAAACAGTTTCTTTTCTTTTCTTTCTTTCTTTTTTTTTTTTTTGAGACGGAGTTTCACTCTTGTTGTCCAGGCTGGAGTGCAATGGCACGATCTTGGCTCACTGCAGCCTCCGCCTCCTGGGTTCAAGTGATTCTCCTGCCTCACCCTCCCGAGTAGCTGGAATTACAGGTGCCCACCTCCACGCCCTGCTAATTTTTGTATTTTTAGTAGAGACAGGGTTTCACCCTGCTAGCCAGGGTGGTCTCAAACTTCTGACCCTAGTCCATCCACCTCCCTTGGCCTCCCAAAGTGCTGGGATTACAGGCGTGAGCCACCGCACCTGGCCCAGTTTGATTCTTAAGATCCTTTCTGATGTTGCTGGATCACCTTGGACTATGAGTTTCATGTAGCTTATACATTGAGAGGAGGTGCAAACTGAAGCTTTGAAAAGTTGACACCAAACATCACAACTGAGGCAATCACTGCCCCTCACTCAGACTCACAATCTGCTGGTTTCAAATGACTTTTATTTTAGGGGAATATATACTTTCCTTGCAATTGCTAGTCTTATAAAACTCCACAGTGATTTTTCCTGGGTTATTGTGTTATCGTCAGTTCTAATTTTGATGTGTGAGCAAAAAACAGATTGTATCCAGCTCAAGTTACCTTTATAATGTCAAGTGATTGTTCTCTCACAGACTTTAGCCAAAAAATTTTAAAGAAAAGACTTGTAAAAGCCTTCCTCTCCAACTGACACCCTGTCCAATTATAGTTGATACTTTAAGCTCTGACTCTCAAAAAACTAGCCGGGTGAGGTGGCGGGCGCCTGTAGTCCCAGCTACTCGGGAGGCTGAGGCAGGAGAATGGCGTAAACCCGGGAGGCGGAGCTTGCAGTGAGCTGAGATCCGGCCACTGCACTCCAGCCTGGGCGACAGAGCCAGACTCCGTCTCAAAAAAAAAAAAAAAAAAAAAAGCTCTGACTCTCAAGCTTCTGTGAGCAAAATCTTTGTCAAAGTAGCTAATGTTACATAATGAATTTGGGGGAATTTGAACTACATGAAAAAGAGTCCCTGATACCATTCTGTGAAGTCTGTTAAACAACTTAACTCTTATCAGTGAACAAATAAGCTTCATGCATCTCTATTCCTCTACTGGGAACTGAAGATAATGAAACTTAATTATAAGTCAGGAAAATGAAAATCCTTAAGTTCTGACCTTTTCCATAGTCCAAAGCAGATGAAATAGTAAGATACTACATAATTTACACTCATTCTCTGGAATATGAATTTTGGATTACCAGTGGCAAGTGTAAACTTCATATTTGTGACATACTCTGGGATATTAATAAATTACCATAGAGATACAGACAGCTAAAGAAGTTAGTGTATCACCTTATCAAGGATGTTGTAAGATAACCTTAAAATTTTATCATAGAATGGAAGGACATCCATGGATTAGAAGACTTAATATTATAATGATGACAATACTACTCAAAGTGATGTAAAGATTCAGTGCAATCTCGACCAAAATTCCAGTAGCTATTTTTGCAGAAATAGGAAAGCTGATCCTAAAATTCATATAGAAATGTAGGGGACCTGAATAGTCAAAACAATCTTGAAAAAGAAAAACAAAGTTGGAGTATTCATGCTTCCCAGTTTGAAAAGATACTACAAAGCTACAATAATCAAAATAGGTGTAGGCATAAGAATAGACATACAGATCAGTGGAATAAAACTGAGAGTCCAGAAATAAACCCATACATCTGTGATCTTTGAGAACAGTGCCAAGATGATTCATCGGGGAAAGGACAATCTCTTTAACAAATGGTGCAGGTACAACTGGATATCTACATGCAAAAGAATGAAGTTGGACCCCACACATACTAAAATTAACTCAAAGTGGACCAAAGAACTAATTGTAAGAGGTAAGACTATAAACTCTTAGAAGAAAACATAAGGGTAAATCTTCACGACCTTGGATTTGGTAATGGATTCTTAGAAATGACACCAAAAGCACAAGCAACGAAAGAAAAAAAAAATAGACAAATTGGACTGCATCAGATGTTAAAATTTTGCAGCAAAGGACACTCAAGTAAGTGGAAAGGCAACCTGCAGAAT
Source organism: Piliocolobus tephrosceles (assembly GCF_002776525.5). Lineage (NCBI taxonomy): Eukaryota > Metazoa > Chordata > Mammalia > Primates > Cercopithecidae > Piliocolobus > Piliocolobus tephrosceles. The sequence continues at coordinate 14,098,838 of NC_045453.1, read as the reverse complement.
GGGAGGAGATATCTGCAAATCTGTTAAGTTTTTTTTTTTTTTTTTTTTTTTTTTTAAAACAACTGAACAACAGAAAAGATAACCCAATGAAAATATGGGCAAGGGACTTGAATAGACATTTTCTAAAGATATGTAAATGGCCAAGAAACATATGAAAAGATTTCCTGGGTCTTTGGTCATTAAGGAAATGCAAATCAAAGCCACGATGATAGACCATCCCACACCCACTAAGATGGCCATACTTTAAAAACAAAACAAAAACAGAAAATTATAAGCATTGATGAGGATGTGGAGAAATTAGAACCTTGTATTTTGCTGGTGGGAAAGTAAAATGGTGAAGCCACTGTGGAAAACAGTTAGTAGTTCCTCATAGAATTCCATATAGAATTACTATATGACCCAGCAATTCCACTCCTGGTTATATAGTCAGTAATTGAAAACAGGTATTCAGATGACTACTTGTACACTCATGTTCATGGCAACACTATTCACAATAGCCAAAAGATGGAAACAACCCAAATGTCTATCAGTGAATGAATGGATGAGCAACATGTGCATCTATACAGTGGCATATTTTTCAGCCATAAATAGGAATGAAGTACTGATGCATGCTACAATGTAGATGAACTTTGAAACATTATGCAGAGTGAAAGAAAGCCAACCCAAAAAGTCACATATTGTTTGATTGCATTTATATGAAATCTCCACAAGAGGTAATTTTATGGAGACATAAAGCATATTAGTGGTTGTCAGGAGTTGGAGGAGGAGGAGTAGGAGGAGGAGGAATAGGAGTGACTGCTTAATGAATACAAGGTTCATTTTGGGGTGATGAAAGTATTTTGGAGCTAGGTAGATGTAATGGTTGCACAATACTGTGACTGTGCTAAATGTCACTGAATTGTACATTTAAAATGGTTAATATTATGTGAATTTTCAACTTTTAAAATTACATCATATAGCTTCTGTGATCTCACAGATAACTGTGGCTTTGCTGTCATAGTTACTTTGTGACTGTTGGAACCCATGTGCTTTGTACATTGGGAAGTTCTTTCCAGCTCTGGACAGGAAAACATAAAGACAGATGATCCCAAGTAGGTTTCTCCCTAAACTAACAATTAAGGAACATAGTTTCACTTTTTCATTTTTATTTGTTGAAACTGGTAAAGCTTCTACCTTGAGTGGGTCTGGGTTTTTTTTTTTTTTTAATTTATCAGACCACATTGGTCTGATATTGTTTCCTTCCTTTAATTTGAAAAAGCTTGTTTAAAATAACTTTATTTGTAGATGGAATAATTTTTTGGTTTTATGAAAATTTAAAGGAATTGTAAAAGAATCTAAGACATACTTACGGAATTGCAGTCAAGTTTTTCTGGTGATTTTGTATGCTTTACTGCTAGAGATTTTTGTGATACTTTCTAAAATCATTTCAAAAAAATTTTTTTAATTGTCGGTGGCCTTGGTGTCAGGAATAAGAAAATTGTATTCAGATCTGTGAAGCAGAGCCTGTGCAAAAATGGAAAACATTAATTTTTTATTTTTATCTCATCTGTTTTGTTTTTTGAAGGAGGAGCTTTGGGCTATATTCTGGCAAAGGATCTGAGAAGAGCTTCTTACTCACAAAGCTAGAAGTGTTTTGCCAATTATTATGAAGCTTTTCTTTATGAATGAGACTGTTGCTTCTGGCCTGCAGTCAGTGCTGTTTTTGGAGACTTGTTTCTCCAGCAAATGTTGTCTTCCACACTCCTACCTGCTTCCTCTTATGATCCAAAATATGCCATCCAAACTAAAAATCTGTAGATGTGAAGCAAACAAAGCTAACTGGTTTATAGTGGATTGCACCCATGGTTTTTGGCATCATCTGAATCAACCAATCAACTGAATTCTAATGCCTTGGTTGAGTAAGGGTGTTGCAATTTTAAAGTTAGAAGGGATCTGGCAAGCATAGGAAAATATCTGTCATGCCGACTATTTTTCTAAAGAAACTTTTGTAGGCCGGGCCACTGTGGCTCACGCCTGTGATCCCAGCACTTTTGGAGGCTGAGGCGGGCGGATCACAAGGTCAAGAGATTGAGACCATCTGGCCAACATGGTGAAACCCTGTCTTTACTAAAAATACAAAAATTAGCTGGGTATGGTGGTGTGTACCTGTAGTCCCAGCTACTCGGGAGGTTGAGGCAGGAGAGTTGCTTGAACCTGGGAGGTGGAAGTCGCAGTGAGCTGAGATAGCACCATTGCACTCCAGCCTGGAGGACAGAGGGAGACTCTGTATCAAAAACAAAAAACAAGAAACAAAACAACTTTTGTAGAGACTGTGGTCTGTCTCACTGTGGTGCCCAGGTTGGTTTTGAACTCCTGGCCTCAAGCAGTCTTCTCTCTCAGCCTCCCAAAGGATAATTTTTAAAAAATAAGCAAAGATGAGGTTTAAGTTAGGGAGAATTAGAAGTTGTTTTTCAGTAAATTATTAATAAGGATAAATTTTCAAAAGCTAATTCAACTAGACGTTGAGCTACTTTAGGCATACCAGGATAGAAGTAGAAAAAGTGAAACAGATGGATGACACTGTAGCTTACTGCACAATTATATGTGCCCAGGCACCCCGGCTATGAACAGCAGCATAGTGCATAATACTTTTTTAATTTTTTTGAGAGGGTCTCGCTCTGTTGCCCTGGCTGGAGTGCAGTGGTGTGATTTCGGCTCACTGTAAGCTCCACCTCCCGGGTTCATGCCATTCTCCTGCCTCAGCCTCCTGAGTAGCTGGGACTACGGGCACCCACCACCACACCCGGATAATTTTTTTGTATTTTTAATAGAGGCAGAATTTCACCATGTTAGTCAGGATGGTCTCGACCTCCTGACCTCGTGATCTGCCCGCCTCGGCCTCCCAAAGTGCTAGGATTACAGGTGTAAGCCATTGTGCCTGGCTTTTTTTTTTTTTTTTTTTTGGATGGAGTTTCATTTTGTTGCCGAGCCTGAAGTGCAGTGGTGTGATCTTGGCTCACTGCAACCTCTGCCTCCCGGTTTCAAGTAATTCTTCTGCCTCAACCTCCTGAGTAGCTGGGATTACAGACATGCACCACTATGCCTGGCTAATTTTTGTATTTTTAGTTGAGACGGGGTTTCACCATGTTGGTCAGGCTGGTCTCGAACTCCTGACCTTGTGATCTGCCCGCCTCAGCCTCCCAAAGTGCTGGGATTACAGACGTGAGCCACCGTACCCAGCCTTAACGTAATGCTTTTCTTTGGGTAATTTACCTAGCAAGTTTCCTCATCTGGATGATTAGAATATAGAATCAAATTCATAGGGTCATTGTAAGGATTGGATTAATGTACTTAAAGCTCTTAGAACAATCCCTGATGCAGTGTAAAGCTAGATATGTGTATGTTAAAGACATAAGACGGTGGCGTTAAGAAGCCACTTTGGTGAGGGCCTTTTTTTTTTTTTTTTTTTTGAGGGACAAACCTGTGTACATTCATGGATACTCATAGTCATGGTACAATAGAGTGTAGTGTACCAATGCCTAGACGTCTGTTGGAAGTTCTGAGACCTTCTGGTATACTCGCTTTGGGACCATTTTACTGCTAATGAGCATCTCAACCAAAGAGAATTCTTCAAGTAAGAAATAAGGACTCAAAAGTAGTGGTTTTTCAGCTGTTTCCCATGAAGCATCTCTGGTTGTCTGTTGAAAACATAGTTACTGTCTCATTCATTCACTGAAAGTGCCCATGATGAAATATAGGGGTAATGGTCAGAGACAGAGATGAAAACAGTTCCTTGTCATGGAACTCAGTCTGAGCCATTTTTGTACCTCTAGAATCCATACCAGGAAAACCCAAATGGAAGAACATCAGAAAATAGCACATCCTTGAAGTTATAAAGCAACACATCTGTTAATATTTCTGCCAAGCTATCTCAAACTTAGCTGGGAGAGAGAAATGGAAACTCATTGGTGGAAAGAGCGTTAAAATTACAGATTTTGTCCTAATCTGTTATCAGAGACCAATGAGTTTGCTTTATTTCTATGTTCTAGTTTCTACTAGGAATTTTAATAGTTTCAAATTGCTAGTTTGTATTTTGGTAACCTCTTTTTACCCTTGTCTCACTGGTTTTTCTGTTTATGTATAGTTCTGGTGCAAATGAATTAGGAAAGGAGACTGATGAGATTGGATAACAGCCTCCTGAAATGTTTTCTCATGAAGTGATGACGTGCTGCTTCTTTTATAGGACTGAAATGCAACTGCAGAAGCAACATGCAACCTTTTAAAGATGCTTATGGGACTGCATAAAGTGAAGAGGGAAACGGGAGAAAACAATGAAGTAAGGAAAAAGTATGTTTCCTGGGTAAATAACATGCTTCTCAGTTTTCACAAGTTTCTTGCTACATCAATTACCGCAACTTTGTAATGCATAAGTCTTTATAATTATATTTAATCTTTGCATTGCTATTAAACATTGTTTTCTCCTCCCTTGTTTTTTATTGCTGAACTCTTTCATCAAATCATTCTTTTTTGGATTAATCTAAAAATCTGCATTGAATCTACAACTTAGATGATTTCTGCGATCATTTGATAGGAATCTGTTATAGGTTGACCACTGAGATCATAAGAGTATCCTGTGTTGTGTCTCTGTGATGTGCAGGGTGAGTCAAAGTGTCAGCTTTTAGTCTGAGTGCAGAACTTACACTTGATTGACTTGAAAAACTAGAAAACTAATTTGAATACCAATTATTCAAACCATATTCTCAGGTTACAATATATGTGGCACTACACACATCTCTGGGATCTGTGGAATAGGATACCTTAAAAAAAATCTAGTGTATTTAATGATGGGCATATGTTCACAGTATACTATTAAAAAGCAGTTACAAAACATATTAAAATTTAAACCGGGAAAACCTTTTTTTTTAATGCTAAACTTAATACGGAAAACAAAGCACACTAGCAAACAATCATTGTAAGTAGACAGTAGCCTTCACTTGATGAAATAGATATGCCCTAGTAAGCTTTTTAAATAAAGCACATCTTTTACATTATTTTCCATTATTAAGAAACTTTCTCCAGTAAGCTGAATAGAAAATTTTAGAAGGAGTGAAAGAAATGGAGGCAGAGTCATTGATGATATGTGATGCTGGAAGTTCTGTACAACTTCCTTAGACAACTCCATGGCAACATGTCTCTCTTCTCCTTCACAAGCCTGGGGGCCACCGGCCCGTGGGAATTTTCCCACAAGTGTAACTTCGGGAACTTTCTGTTTTGTGGTGGGCACCTTCCCTATGCTTCAGTAATGGATTGCTGCAGGCGTAATCTTGGGTATTCTTCCTTGATCATTATTTAACTTTGATCCTTAAAATTGAGTGAAACTGTTTAGTGGCTTTATATGTCAATCATCTAAACTAAAAATGTCGTAAGTTTCTTGTGTACACATCTCCTAGTGCTCACTCTCATTCTGACTGCTTCATCACACTGGTCTCCTGGCCATGCTTCGGTCTGCCCAGAAATATTCCTGCTTTGGAGCCATTGTTCTTGTTCCCTCTGCCTGGAATCATCTTCTCAGATAGCCAAATGACTACTGCTCTTCTTCTTCAGGTTTCTGCTCCAAAGATGCCTTCTATGGTACCCTCAACTGAAAGTGATACCTTATCATACCCTGGAATCACTCTGTCCTTCTCTGTTTTTTCTGTAGCATTTATCACCATACAGCCACTGTAGATAAATTTGATAGGCTGTCTCCCTGCCTTCCCTTCACACCCAGTACCTTCCCTGCCTGAACTCCTCTTTGAGGGCAAGATTATCCCCAGAATCTAAACCAGTGCTGGACAATAGATGCTCAGTAAGTATTTGTTGAGTGAATGAATGAAGCATGCTTATGTTAGGAGGATTAAGAAGATTTGGAGATCATGTGATTGGATTGAAAATGATTAACAGGGAAAATATTGTGGAGGAAGTATCTTAAAGTGGATGTTAAAAGTCTGATAAACAGCAGGGCTTAAAAATCATTGTCAAAGATAGCTCTTTGATCTAAAAGGTAATTTAGAGTCACTTTAGGAATATAAATGGCAGATCAGATATTTATACTAAAAGACATAAAATATTAAACAAATGACTAGGAAAGCTATGGATGGTAATTAATTGGGAAGTTTAGGCCAGGCGCAGTGGCTTACACCTATAATCCCAGCACTTTGGGAGGCCGAGACAGGTGGATCTCTTGAGGTCAGGAGTGCAAGACCAGCCTGATCAGTATGGTGAAACCCCATCTGTACTAAAAATACAAAAAAAAAATTATCAGGCATGGTGGCAGGCGCCTGTAATCCCAGCTACTTGGAAGGCTGAGGTGCGAGAATTACTTGAACCCATGAGGTGGAGGTTGCGGTGATCCAAGATTGTGCCATGGCACTCCAGCCTGGGCAACAGGGTGAGATTCTGTCTTTAAAAAAAAGAAAAGATTGGGAGGTTAACAAAAAGAGTTAGAGTGGTTCAGGTGAGAGGTGACCTGAAAGAAGAATATCATGGTCAGGGTAGAGGGAACAGGTGGGCCCTAGAAATGCCTACTGAATTTGGTAACTGGTAGGATGGGGACATTGCATATGACTGGAGGTTGCACTGGAGGAAGGTTAATGGAAAGGTCAAAGTCAAACTGGAATCACTGAGAGTTTTCTTATATGTCAGTCTCTGTACCTACTACCTGGTGACACTGAACCATCTTGACTACAGCTTATCTCATTTTTGCCACTCTGCTTCTACCTATGAAGTATGATGTTTATTCTACACATCATGCTTTTTCTGTTTCACCTTTAAGGTCTTTTAAAATTAATCTTTCACTTTTAGAGGCACATACCATCTGACTCAGCAATTAATATAGCATTTCTAGAAATTTATCTTACATATGACCTCATACAGCTATGCAGGTAATCCTAGAGTACCTCAGCCTCTATCAAATCCTCACGCATGCCTCCTACCCCAGTAACACTTGGAAAGAGAATAATTGTCTATTGCTGCCATTGTTCTGTCGTGGCCATGGGTCTTGTCCTCCTCCACTGGTTCTGGTATTAACTGCCCACCTTTTTGCCTAAACTGCAGTGGACTAGAGACGTTTGTACAGGAGCTAACTATGTCTTCTCTCAGGTTTCTTCTTTTGAACATCTGTTCCTTATGGCAATTTTTCTCTACCCATTTGTGAATATCATGAATGGTTAATAGTAATACTTGTTTACTTTGTATTTTTAAAGCTATTTAGGTAATTAAGTATATAGTAGTGGGCATCTCTACTTGGCTGAACATTAAAATCACCTCAGAAGCTTTATAAATTTCTAATCACTGGTCTCACCCTCAGAGACTCTAAGACAATTTGTCTTGGGGGGCTGTGGACATTAACATTTAAAAAGCTGCCCAATGAATTTCATGTGCACTCAAGCTTGAGGACCAGGAGTACTATAAGTTTTTCCATATTGATGATGACTGTGATCACTTTAAATTTATCATAATGGCTGGGCACGGTGGCTCACGCCTGTAATCCCAGCACTTTGGGAGGCCAAGGCAGGTGGATCACCTGAGGTCGGAAGTTTGAGACCAGCCTGACCAACATGGAGAAACCCCATCTCTACTAAAAATACAAAATTAGGCTGGCGTAGTGCCTGCCTGTAATCTCAGCTATTCAGGAGGCTGAGGCAGGAGAATCGCTTGAACCCGGAGGCGGAGGTTGTGGTGAGCCGGGATTGTGCCATTGTGCTCCAGCCTGGGCAACAAAAATGAAACTCCGTTTAAAAAAAAAAAAAAAATTATTATAACGATTTAAGTGATTCCTTTGGGTTTTGCAAGTTTACAAAGGTGTTATATTAAAAAAAAAAGTATATGTAACATCTGCCTTTATTGTATTTGTGTCTCATTCATTTTTATGTTGCTTTTTGTTGGAAGGAACTCCTGATACTGTATTAACAGTGATGATAAAATGCTTGTTTTGTGCTTACTTTTAATGACTGCATAGCTTGTTTTTTCCCTTGAAGTATAATTGACATTTGGTTCAGTAAATAGGTACTCAATCAGGGTAAGAAAATGTACCTTTGTTATTAGTTTTAGAATTTTAAAATTAAGAATAGGTATTAGATTTTAACAAATGAATTTATTTCTGTTGACATAAATAAAAATTTTTAATTCTATTTCTAGGTTCTATTTACTATTATTTTAAATTTTTGAGCATAAGTTCGGAGTGAACTTTGTGTATAGTTTTCTCTCTATTTCTTTTAGCCCGTTTTTGGGTCAGATTAGTAGAATAATTAGGTAACCTATATCTTGACCTATTTTTGGCATGATTTATGTAACATGAATCATTTGTTTCTGGAGACTGAAAGAATTCACTAACTACTTTTTAGGGGTGTAATTATTTGATTTTTTTTTTAAGACGGAGTTTCACTCTTGTTGCTCAGGCTGGAATTCAGTGGCACGATCTCGGCTCACTGCAGCCTCTGCCTCCTGGGTTCAAGTGATTCTCCCATCTCAGGTTCCCGAGTAGCTGAAATTACAGGCATGTGCCACCACACCCGGCTAATTTTTTTTTTTTTTTTTTTTGTATTTTTAGTAGAGACGGGGTTTCTCCATGTTGGTCAGGCTGGTCTTGAACTCCTGACCTCATGATCCGCCCGCCTCAGCCTCCCAAAGTGCTGGGATTTCTGCCCCCAAATGCCTCATAAATTTTGTTTTATTATTTTAGTGGAGATGGGGCTTCACCATGTTGCCAGGGCTGGTCACAAACTCCTGAGCTCAGGTAATCTGCCTGCCTCGGCCTCCCAAAGTACTAGGATTACAGGTGTGAGCCGCCGTGCCTGGCCTAGTTCTTTGATTTTTAAAAGATGTTGGTCTGGTTAGGTATTTTATTTTTGCCAGTGTTAGAATTTTACATTTTTGATTAAAAACTCATCTATTTAGTTTTATCCAAATTTATTAACACACATGTTCTGTTACAATTTTATTGCTTCTTTTTGTGTCCTGTTTTTCCAATTTTTTTTTTTTGCACGTGCCAGTAGTATCAATTTTAGTCTATTCACAGCAACTTTTAGTTGAAATATAAAACTTTAAAAAATACAAAAGGATGTAGTGAAAAGTCAGTTTCCCATTCATTGTTATTCCTTGGCCAAATAGCTCCCCTCTCTTAGGCAGCAGCTCCTGTCAGTTTCTTATGAATCCTTCAAAAGTTTTTTGGTTTTCACTTTCAAAATATCTAATTTATCTCTTTAAAAAAAAAAATTGCTCAGCCAGGAGTGGTGGCTCACACCTGTAATCCTAGCACTTTGGGAGGCTGAGATGGGCAGATTGCCTGAGCTCAGGAGTTTGTGACCAGACATGGTGAAACCCTGTCTCTACTAAAATACAAAAATTAGCTGGGCGTGGTGGCAGACACCTGTAGTCCCAGCTACTCTGGAGGCTGAGTCAGTAGAATTGCTTGAACCCAGGAGGCAGAGGTTGCAGGGAGCTGAGATTGCGCCACTGCACTTCATCCTGGGCAACAGAGCAAGATTCCATCTCAAAAAAAGAAAAAAGAAAAAAAATTCCTCTAGATTCTTCTGTTTGTTTCTCAAGATTATTAGTTGTGTATTTAGTTTTTATTTTTTTTGGTAGTGCAGAAAACAGTACTGCTCTCTATTCTTTTTTCATGGTCTATACTTTCTTATGTAATGATTTTGTTACATTTTCCAACTTCATTATCGTTATTTCACAGCCTATCTCTTGCAAACAGAATGTTGTCGGGTTTTGTCTCTGTTTAACTTATCTTTGAGGGTTCTACATCTTATACAGGATTTTATACTGTTTAGTTTATTATTACGATTGTATTATGTTTTCTGTATATTGTATGTTTGTTTTTGTTTGTTTCTTCTCCATTATGTCTTCTGTTTTACAGAACATTCTTTGCTTTCTTTAGCTTTTAAGCAAATTTTAAAGGTGAACAATCTTTCAAATTGTCTTAGTGCAAAAAATAATATATTTCTGTATTTATTTACTATAATCAAAGCAGAAGGAAGAACTTGCCTTTTCTTCCCTATAAGCAAATTTAATTTGCCCTTTTTTTGGCATCTTCTCTTCCTATTCCTTATCTACCCCATCTCCGCAATTATTTTTTTTTTTCACCTCTTAGATTTGTTCTATGAAGTGTCTTAATTCTTCTGAGCCTCAGCCTGGTACTCATAAGTATTTTGCTATTTTTGATTCAGTTGGTTAACAACCACTGCGGTCTCACTCTGAGCCAATAGATCCTGAGCTGGGCGCAGGAGATACAAAAGTAAGGGCAGTTCTGTCCCTGCCTTCAAGGTTGATGAGGTGGCATGATGTACAAATCAGCCAACAATGGCAAAAGATGTGATGTGTCAGGTGTATTGGATACAGAGAGAGAGAGAGAGGTTTGGTGAGTCATTGCAGGCACCCTGGGAGCTAAATGTTACTGTATGTACCAGCAGAGCTTTGTGAGAAAGAGGATAAAGTGAGAGGGCAAAAGTCTGAAGGTGTACAGGTACATCAGCCTGTTCTTGGGCTAGTGGCTGGAGATGAGGCTGGACAAGGGATGTTGGGGCCAGATTGTGAAGCACCTTGAATATTGGGCAACAAGTTTCAGTTTATATCCTGTGGTCTGTACCAGAGGGTTTAAAGCAAGGGAGTGCCATGTTCTAGTTCATTTTTAAGGAGGATCATTCTGGCTGTCATGTGAAGCACAGCCTGCAGGGAGGGAAGTCAGTTAAGCAGCTGTGGGCAGTTGTCCAGATAAGAGGTGAGAGCAACTTGAGCATAGGAGATAGCAGTGATGATGGAGAAGAGGAGATACGAGGCATTTGGGGGCAGAATCTAAAATTACCAATGCCTGCCATGGAGGAGACTGGGAATTAGGGCATGCCTCAAAGGAGTTTTTGTTTGTTTTAGGGAAGGTGGTGATAGATGGTGGAAGTACTGACCAAACTTAGGGAGTAGTATAAAGGGTGTGGATTGGGTGCAGAGACTGATTTGGAGAGAAGCAGGGGAAAGTTTATTTTAGGACTTGTTGAATGTCTAGGCAAACATATCTAGGAGAAGTTGGAAATATGGATCAGAAACTCAGATGAGATGTTGGGGATGAAGATAAAGATGTGAGACTCACTTGTACCAAGGAGGTATATCTCTTATGGCTCTTATATCAAAGCCATAAGAGATATAAAATCCCTCAAGTAGAGCATGTATAGAAAGTAAAAGGTCTTAGGATTGGCTGTTGGCAAAGGTCAGTCTTTATGTTCAGGAAATTGAGCATATTGAGCACTGTAATACATGTCCAGCATGGGGGTGACTAGAGCTTTTTCAGGTGGCTGGCTTAGTCTTCACAACAGCCTTATGCGTGGAATTATTACTCTGCTTTGTAGGCAAGGAGACTAAGGTGTTGTTATTAAGTTAGTAAGTGGATTGCAAACCAGGCCCAAATGCCAAGTTCATGCTAGAGAAAAAAGTAGAGGAGATACAGAAAAGTGGTGTGGAAGAGGTGTTTTCCTTCAGGGGCAGTGGCCAGCAATGCCAGCATGCTCAGTTCCCACAGAACCTAAGTCAGCTCCCTCTGGAGTCAGGAGGCAAGGAAATGCAGTTTGACTGCCACTCTACAAATCAGCCAATTGGTAGATGAATGAGGCCATTTGGTCTGGGGGTGGCATCATTTTTGTTTGTTTACAGATGACAGCTTGAGGTATTCTGATTTGCTCAGCTTCTTTTTCTTTGATGTTTTATATCTTAGATTGTCTCATTTCTAGACTTCTGTTATTTAAAAAAATAAGAAATAACTCTACTAGATTCCCCTTCATGTAATCTGTTTGTTAACTTGCTTACTTGGAGTTTTTTTCTTTCCTTCTCACATTGTTTTCAGATGTTTCCAGGTCATGTCCCAGGGATCCTCTTTGCTAATGTGTGAGACACTAGGAGTGCCTTCTTGTTGCTTCTCTCAGGTCTTTCCATGCTGTTTTCTTTCCATGTAGTTTTCTTCTGTCATTTGAATCTTTTGTTCAATTCAGTTTCCTCCAGAACTCTAATTCATAGATTGTATCTTTCCTCTAGATGACAATTTGCCTGTGCATTCTTCAGCAACAGGATTGTGTAGTGCTGAGAGCATGGGCCCGGAACCAGATTGCCTATGTTCAACTCCTGGCTCTACCAGCTACTAGCTGAGTGACCTTGGGCAAGTTATTTGTGCCTCAAGCTTCTTTGTGCCTCAGTTTTCTCATCTGTAAACTGGAGGCAAAATTAGAATCTACTACCAAGGGTTGTGGTGAAGGTTAAATGAACTACTGCTTGTCGTGCTTAGAAAGAAAGGTTTCCAGTGTGTGTTCCCCATTGTTAGTTGCTTGTGTTGTCATTGTTGTTACTTGTTGTAGCGAAAAATGGTACGAGAGATAACCTCTTCGTCATTGTCATTTGGACCATACAAATGGTGATAAATTTCAGGCTGTTGGAGTCTCATCTGATGAACTAGAAGTAGGCAAATCTTGGGAATCAGGTTGTATTCCCTCAAGTTTTTAAGGAGTTACAGATGTGGGCGTGGTGGCTCACATCCGTAATCCCAGCACTTTGGGAGGCCAAGGCAGGCAGATCACAAGGCCAGGAGTTTGAGACCAGCCTGGCTAGCATGGTGAAACCCCATCTCTAGTAAAAATACGAAAACTTAGCCAGGCATGGTGGCACATGCCTGTGGTACCAGCTGCTAAGGAGGCTGAGGCAGGAGAATTGCTTGAAGCTGGCAGGCGGTGGTTGCAGTGAGTCGCGAGATCACGCCACTACACTGTAGCCTGGGCAACAGAGTGAGACTTGGTCTCAAAAAAAAAAAAAAAAGAGCCATTGTGGAGTTAGAGAATCAATTTGGACCTGAGTAGAAATTGGATTAAGAATATGAAAGAAAGCTTAGGGTTAAATCACCTTCTATGAGTGGGTAAAATATGAATGATGACTGTCCACAGTGCTGCCTATAATAGGCTCATTTTCCGATATGTTTAATTTCCTAGACCTTTTTAAAGGGTACAGTAGTGAAAAGCTATGATGGGAGATTTTCGTGAACATTTTATGAGGCTATGATAGCAGAAAATTAGTCAATGCAAGATACTGCACTTAATGGAAAAAAGAAATTCCAAAGCAGCTTTTACAGAGTCACAGGTCCGTAGACATCACTTAGTAGCCTGAAGATCTCTGAAGATGTTGCCTCAGTTGTTTACTGCTGAAGTCAAGATGGCCTGAAAATTGGTGCACATCCATGTGAAGGTGACCGCAGTCTTCTCTAGGCATTTGTAGATGAAGGTCCTTCCTTTGTAAGTGGGAGCTAAACAATGGGTACAGCTGGACATATAGAGTGGAATAATAGGCATTGGAGGCTCCAAAAGGTGGGAGGGGGCTGAGGGATGAAATACTACCTGTTGGGTACAATGTACACTATTTTAGATGACGTGGACACTAAGAGCCCAGACTATGGAGTCTAGGAGGAGTTGGAGTGTGGGACTCTCTGAGTACACCTGGCCCTGTCCATGAAGGGAAAGGCCATATTGGCCTGGGGGAGACATTCTGATTGCTACAAGGCTAGGCACGCTAGATACACAGGTTGAAAACCTGGAGAGGGGCTCTAAATTTGTTCCTTATGCAGCAACCTGATTAGGGATTCTGTTTCCTAGATGTTTTGATATTAAGAAAGGACAGCTCTGGGTAAATTACAGGAATAGTGAGGCTTCTAGAAAGCTATACCGCTTCTTAAAATGAGGGGGAAAAAATCTAATTTGTCTCCATTGAGTTTGGTTGGTATTAAATCAGTTCTATCCCCACCTAATTAAGAACTGAATAGTCTCTTAAGTAAAAAAAAAAAAATTCTCAATTTACAAAGCTGGAGACTAGTCTTACTCTGTCAGTGGGTATTTCTCAGCAACAGTTACATGCCAGGCCACTGTGTTACACCCTAAAATCATAGCAGTGAGGGAGACAGTCATGGTCCCTGTCCTCATGGAGCTCACAGACCAGGAGATTGTTCCTCCGAGCCTAAACCAGCCAGCACACCTCTCACTCAAAGGTACATCTGCTAAAAAGGCTTGGTTTACACCAAAATAAGTTTGCTTTTTATTTCTTCCTTGGAGTTAAATGTAAAATTAATTACCATTTTAATTTCCAACAGTGTTGAAAAATGTTTTCATTTATACTTTATATGTTTAATTTACATGATTTTGAAGTAGCATTTGGTGCCTTTAATGATTACAAAACCTGCCCCTGTCCTTGCCACTTCTTTCAGACTGTGATGTTGAAGACACTTTGGTAAGGCTTAGTGAGTTTGCTCAGTGCCTACAGAAATCAGAAATGTGTTTACCAAGGCATAGCAATCTCTCAGAGGCCCAGTGTGGCCAGCTGGCAGTGGCCAAAGGAAGCCAACTCTTCTCTGCTGCATGGACACTTCTCCCTTCTTGAATTTAATCTCTTGAGTCAGATTCCAAGTTGTAACGTCAAAGTAGTGAAACAACTGGAGTGGCGCTAACTCACTGGATTGTACCACACTGTTAGTAACCTCTTCCCTGGCCCTTCCTCTAGAGGCTCTGGGATGTTCTATTTATTAGAGATATGTCCTTGTGCCTTGAGTTGGTAAAGTGGTTACGGTTATGAATTCTTTGTTTCTTTATATAAAGAGTACAGTGGATAAATGATGAGTAGTATTCATTTCTTAGAAGAATCAAAAGTTACTGGTTGACATAATTAATTTACAAAACTTAACTCTACGAACCCAGTGGAGTATAAGAATAGATGATCATTTTTTCAAAGTCCTTTTGAAGAGCGAAGTCTACATCAGCAGAACTTTTTACCATCTGAGCTCAATCCCTTTCCAGGCATGAATCTTCCAAACCACCCTGACCTACCGGTTACTAAACTCCAGTAGGGTGCCTATACCGTGTCCTTTAACAAGCTTTTTCTTCCCCTTTTCTAACTTCAAGTTCCAGCTCATCAATGCCACCCTCCCCTTGAAATCTTCTTTGGCCTTCCTCACTCACTATTATCAGTCTCCCTCAGGTATCCCATGCCCATTGTAGGACCTTTCCCGTAGCACACATCCATTATAGGCTGCTTTGTGATCCTTCTGTTGACATTGCTTTCTTGTCTCCTGCATTATCAACTCCTCGAGGGGTCAGAGACTTATGTCCTGTGAGTATCCAGCATAGTGAATTCGCTAACATCAATTGAGTGTTTACACCGTTTCAGGTACTGTCTAAGCTATATATATATATATATATATATCTTAAATTATGTTGCTTATATTATTTTGATATAATTTGCATTTGTGATTATAACCTTATGAGAGTAACGTGTATTATTCCTGTTTTACAGATGAGAACACAGCTTATGAATTTTGCCCAAAGCTGCAAAAGTAATAAGTGATAGAGTTGGCATTTGAGGCCAAGCAGTCAGGAGTCAGGAGTCAGGGCTTCTAGTCATTACTTGACACTGGAATAATCTGTGGTGATGCCCATGCTCCTTATTATATGCTATAATGACATTATAATAGCTAGCACTTCTCAAACACCAACTGTGTGGCAGGCACTGCGCGAAGTGTTACATGTTTATTATCTCACTGAATCCTCACAAAAATCCCATGAGGCACTTGTAATTATTATTCCACAGATGAGGAAACTGAGATGCAGAGGAATATGGGGTTAAGCAACTTGTACCAGGCAACACTAGATGTGTGCCTACTACGTGTTGACAGGTGAATAAGCAAATAGATGAATAACAATAGGGATAGGGTTTGAGAAGGGAACTAACAGGTATTTTAATTTTTATTTTTGCAGTGTCCCCCTCATGGCATTAAAGTTTCCTTCCTTCCGTCCATCTGTCCTTCCTTCCGCTCTCCCTCCCTTCCGCTCTCCCTCCCTTCCTTCTTCCCTCCTTCCCTTCTTTTGACGGGGTCTTGCGATGTTGTCCAGGCTGGTCTCAAACTCTTGGGCTCAAGCAATCCTCTTGCCTTAGCCTCCCAAAGTGCTGGGATTACAGGCATGAGCCATTGCGCCTGGCTGAAAACTAACAAGTATTGAGTACCTTCCATTTTTTTCCAACATTTTATTTTAAAAATTTTCAAACATATTGCAAAGTTGAAAGATTATTACCATAAACAAACATATACCCACTACCAGTTTTCAGCCATCAATATTTTACTGATTTTGCTTTCCCTCTATCTAGTCGTCTGTCATAGTATTTCTGATGCATTCCCCCCTCACTATTTCAGCATGTTTTATTGCTGAGTAGAGGTAATTATTTTTTACAGGCTTTTTTCTTTGGAAGTAAGATGTGTACATTTTATTGTAATTAAATCTTAACTGTATATGGGCCTGGTTTTGACAAATGAATACACCTGTAGAACCCAGACACTTATCATTACCTAGAAAGTTTCCTCATGTCCCTTCCCAGTCAGTGCCCACCCCTACTCCCCAGAGGAATATCTACTATTTTTATATTGTATATTCATATGCCATCCTGTTCTACCAGAATTTAAAGTGACTCACTCTGGTCCATAAAATACAAGAAGAAAACATAAATGAGAAGCAGATGGAAGAAAGAAACCAAAGTAGGAGTATTAAATGGAACCAGGAGACCACCTGGAACTTTTATAAGTAATATATTATTCAGTCCTCACAAAAGATATGCATAATTATTTCCATTTTATAGACAGGCTACAAAGCTATGTAGCTAATAAGTACTAGGGACACTTATACTCCAAGTCCATACTTTTTTTTACTACAGCCCCAAAAATCAAGACAACAGTAAAATAAAAGCTTATTTTAACTGTGAATGTGGTCTCAAATAATATACACTGAAGTATTTGTAAAATTGTGTTTCCTTTTGTTGGTACTTTGACCATGAGAGATGGCAAGGGTGGGGGCACTAAAATAGTCCTGCAGTCCTTGTGAAGTGCCTTAAGGTCAAGGTTGGCTTTGAGTTATCCTGTGTGGCCCTAGAGATGGGATTCCATGTCCTCAGTTACATAAAAAGACAGCTTTTCCAGGACTGGTGATAAGAGTGAGAAGTCTTGAAATGTCCTGTCAACTGTTAATTAGGACTATAGCAACCTCAACAAGGAGGCATCTCATATATAACAGACTCCTGGTCAGAGTTTTCAGTTTTGACTTTAATGGATTCGTTTGTTGTGTTAAGAAAGAGAAAAGATAGTATTTTGTAAAAGAATTATAAACCTCTAATACAGGAGTTTAGAAATCTACCTTCTATATTCTGTGTTGTCTCCTTTATAATAATAGATTGTATGTATAAATAATGGGTGAGGAAGAACTGAAGATTACTTTAGGATTTCTTACTTAAAATGTCAGAAAAGGGATTGGGCATGTTATATGGTAGGAAAACTGTTACAAGACTCCTGGATAAAAGTTAGGGAGAAACTGAAAAATAAAAGAAGATGGGCATGTTAGAGTTAGACTTACTTGGCAGTATAAAATGGAAGACTTCCCTCTTCTGGGCTGTGGCCACCAGCATCACGGGATGATACCTGGATTTGGCTCTGTTGGGCCAAAGGGGACTAAGACATGTTCACATGGTCTCAGGTGATGGATTAAGAAAACACAGGAACTAGCTCAGTGGCGAGGCCTGAGAAGACCTAGAGCAATAACTCTGGAAACTACTAGAAGTAAGGCAGGCATCCAGTAGCCCTGCTCTGCTGTCTGCACTGTCTTCTCTTTACCCCCTGCCCCCTATCCCTCTGCTCCCTAACCCTCTGCTCCCTAACTTCTCATTTCCCTCTCCCAGCCCCTACTCCCTGGATCCCATACCCAAAGCTTGAGAAGAGGACATTTCCTGGTCTTTCGGGCCTTCTGCCTTGTACCTCTGGTCTTTTGGAGCGTAAGGCAGGGGTAGACAGCCAACTCATCAGTAGAAAGATCCACATTAACGGTGGCTACCAATGCTAAAGATTATTTCCTCCTCCCTAGGCAGCAATACGGTTATCTCGAATAGACTGCTTTACTTGGAAAAAACCGTTTTTTTAAATTATAAAAGCCATTCTTTCTTATTGTAGATAATCTGAAAAACATAGGAAAGAATAATGAAGATAATTGAGATTCCTTTTGTGATATGTTGATATCATCCCTTTTAGATATTTATTTAGAAATTACTTACATACAGTGTAAAGCCATGTTTTATATATATATAAAACTATGTTGTTGAATTTGAAGTCGGTTTTTGTGAACAGCATATAGTTGGGTTGTATTTTTATTCTACTTTGCCAAACTCTGCCTTTTAGTTGGTGAATTTAGATCATTTGCCTTTAAACTAATTATTGACATATTAGAGCGTTAATCTGCCATTTTATTATTTATTTCTTTTCTTGCCTTTCTCTGGGTTGCTTGAACATTTTGAGAGGTTTTTATCTTGACTTTCTAATGGTATTTTTTTAGTGTATTTCTTTGTATCATTTTCTTAGCAGTTGCTCTGAGTATTACAGTATACCTGTGTGACTTACTACAATCTACCGTTATCGGCATTTTACCACTTTGAGTGAAATGTGGAAACCTGACTTCCATCCAGGTCCCTTTACATTCCCCCTTTTAATTTTTAATTTTTTAAAAAAGATACAGGGTCTTGCTATGTTTTCCAGGGTAGATGTGAACTTCTGGACTAAAGCAATATTCCTGCTTTAGCCTCCCAAAAAGCTGGGACTACAGGAGGATAATCGTTATATATATCTCTCCCAATTTCTGCCTTTTCTGTTGTTTTCTGTTCCCTTTTGATGCTTCAGAATTCTTCTTTTAATCGTTTCCTTTCTGTTTGAAGAACTTCCTTTAACCATAAAAATGTTGTGCCACTTCCTTCTGGCCTCCATGGTTTTCTTTTTTAATTTTATTTATTATTATTTTTTATTTTTAGTAGAGACGGGGTTTCACCGTGTTGGCCAAGCTGGTCTTAAACTCCTGACCTCAAATGATCCACCTGCTTTGGCCTCCCAAAGTCATAGGATTACACGCGTGAGCCAGCGTGCCCGGCCAGGCCTCCATGGTTTTAGATAAGAAACCTGTTGTCACTTGAATTGATGTCCCCTTACAGGTATTATGTTGTTTTTCTCTGCTTTCAAGAGTTGCTGTCTTTAATTTACAGAAATATAATTAAGATGTGTCTTGGTATGGATTTCTTTGAGTTTATCCTATTTGGGATATGTTTACCTTCTGAATCTGTAGGTTTACGTCCTTCACCAAATTTGGGGAATTTTCAGTCATTATCTTTTTGAATACTCTTTCAGCCCTTTTCTTTTTCTTCTCTCCTTCTGAGACTCTGGTCATGTGAATATTGGATCTTTTGCTGTTGTTTTACAGGTGCTGGAGGTTCTGTTTCAGTCCATCTTCATGGTTTTGCCATGTTGCCCAGGTTGGTCTCGAACTCCTGGCCTCAAATGATTAACCCGTCTTGGGCTCCCAAAGTACTGGGATTACAGACGTGAGCTACCATGCCTGGCCGACAGGTGATTTTTTAAATCTACTTTGGACATTTTGTCTATTAGGAGAGTCTGGGTCCTATTTAAATCTTCCATTTTAGCAGGCAGTCACACTGTTTAGATTTAGCATGTGAATTGGGATTTACTCTTGTGGTTCCAATGATGATTTACTTTTCAGAGCCTTTGCAGTACTCTTGGTCCACTTGGTTTATCTGGTACTGCCATGGCTCCCACTAGTGCCTGTTGGTGCTGTCTGATGGGGGTAAGGAGTTTCCCTAGGCCATGCTGCCTGGTATCTAGGTAGAGGAGGGAGTCTCCATCCTGCTGGGATGAAGCATGCTTCCTGGAGGCCCTGTAGTGGGGGGGAAACGTGTTTTCCCAGACTGCTTTATTGTTATGCTTTATTGTTAGTGGGGTCCTGAGCTATCCCCCTTGTTGGTGCTTCCAGCTGGCCTGGTAGTGTCAGCAGAACTCCCATTCAATCCTCTGCTGCCCTCTGTTGCTAGGTTGGGGGTTGGGAAACAGCCTTGGCCACCTTCTTCTATTGAATGGGGGTGTGGTCATAAGATGTGCTGCTATGTTGTTCCTCCAATCCTGGGTCCCTAAGTAATTTACCTTCCTTTTTCTTTCAGACTTCTCCTTTGGTTGCCTTTTGTATTATTTTAAGGATTTAGAGTTGTACTTACAATGAGGTAGGGGGAGAAATGGGTTTACACTGTCTTGTCTGAACGGTGACAGCGTTCTATTTAACCATTCATCTTTTGGATGCTAAGATTGTTTTAAATGGTGAGTAGATTAGACTTTGTATTGGAGAACTGGGGGAAGGAGGCCTCCCAATGGCCTTGATATCTGAAAGGCTTTCTTACTCCACAGACTCATGGGCTGGGGCCTGGTTAGCCGCCCAGTACAGGCTATTACTCATCTGCCTTCCGCTTGCTTGGCTGGCGATGTCAGTTCTTCGTGTCTGCTTTACAGGCAGGCTTTTCTTGTTCTTATGCTCACTGAATAATGCAGTAGTTTGTTACACTTTTAGCACGATTAAAACAGATGAACTGTCACTTTCGTAGGGTCTTTTCTTGGCCTATTCTTTTGGTCAATATTGTTTCCCTTTTGGCAAGGGAATTTTGCAATTTATTTTAAATTCAGTCATGCAAATTGTTTTTAATTGTGACTTAACTATAAGATATTTATTTTTTTATGTGAACATTTCTGTTTCAGGGCTGCAAAGCAATGACCAAGTTTTTCTTATATTAGTGTGAAGAAAGTTTTTAACATTTTCCATTTGTGAATGAGGAATTTGAGGTCATCTCTGTTCTTCCAAAGTAAATGTGCCTTTAAAAAAGTCAGAGTGAGAAATCCTTTATAGTGGAAGTCATGGGTCATTTTGTATAGTTTACAAGAATAGTTTTGCACAAATAATTTCAGGTTAAAATTGCATACTATTTATTCCCACCCATTTCCATTATTGGCTGTGACACACAGGAATTACGCCCATTGCTTGACTAACCTTTCTGACCTTTTGTTACTTGGCTATAAATTGACTTGGGTCTTTTGCAAAAACACTGTCAGGGGGGAAAAATCTTTTTGTTAGAACCCAGCCAATTCCTGCTTCAGTGGAGAACAGTTTGTTCTCCTGAAGAAATGAGCCAGTTCAGTGAACAGAAAAACATAGCCATAAACTGGCATCGTCAAAAACTGCAAAAGCGATTGCCCACATTCATTCCACAGAGGAGGGAGCTTTATAAAAGAATGAGGTCTTGGGGAGAGAAATACAGTTTTGAGCTCCATGGGCTTTAGGTCAATGTAATTGACTCGTTAGAGTGAGCTATAACCACATCAAAAAATTTTCTTTTCCTGAGCTCTGGCAGCCACCAACATTTTAACATTTTGAACAGGAGTATTGTAGAAATTCTCCTGCTGCCTGCTTTCAGTCCTCTTGACTGTGTTGTAGCATGTATCCCCTGCATTTCATCTGATCTTCCCATGAGATTGGAAGCTGCCTCTGTTCAGCAATGCAAACATTTCCCAAGTAACTTCTCTGTGCAAAGCTGAGTAGTGTTATACTTCTGGCAGAGAAGACATTAATAACGGTCAGTGAATTACAAAAAAAAAAAAAAAAAAAAAAAAAACCCTGAGAAATCATTGTATGACAGGCACAGGTGCAAAGTAGTAGAAAAACCTACAAGACACAGTTCTGGACAGACTGTATCACAGAAGTAGAGGCATTTGAGAGAGATTTGAAGTCTGTTGAAGAGTTTTCCAAATGGATGAGAGGAGAAGAGTATTCTTGTCAGAGAGAGGAGTATATGTAAAGCTGAAGAGTGATGACCCAGCATGGGGTTTCAGGTACTATAAGTAGATTTATGCTTGGGTGTAAAGTATAAGGAGGGAAACGAGTAGCAGACGATGAAACTGGGGAGGTGTGGGGACCTGATACCATGGGTCTCAGATGCCACCTGAGACAGTTAGGAATTTATACTGTAGGCCATGGGAGCTCTGTAAGAGCTCGAAGCAGGGGAATGGCCTAGGCAGAGTTGAGGTGGGAAGATGTGGGTTTGTAAGGAACTGTTCAGAAAGGGTGGATTGGACCAGACTACGATAGGATGATGACACCAGGCTGAAGTGGGCAGACTTCGTCCTGCAGGGAATCACTGAAGACAATGATCTGTGTTCTGGAAAGGCAAATATGGTTGTGATTCAGGGGAGCCTACAGGGAGGGGAGGGTACAGGCAATGTAGATTGCTGAAATTACTGCAGAGGTTTACAAGCCATAGGAGACAGATAGTGTGCCATAAACCTTACTCAGGGCACAAGTTGGTGACCAGGGAATGGAGGGGAAGAGGAAGGATGCAAAAAGCCTGAGCCTGCTACTTAATTCTCCTGTTAAAGACAGTTAACAGGCACGGCCGGGCGCGGTGGCTCAAGCCTGTAATCCCAGTACTTTGGGAGGCCGAGACGGGCGGATCACGAGGTCAGGAGATCGAGACCATCCTGGCTAACACGGTGAAACCCCGTCTCTACTAAAAATACAAAAAAACTAGCCGGGCGTGGTGGCGGGCGCCTGTAGTCCCAGCTACTCGGGAGGCTGAGGCAGGAGAATGGGGTAAACCCGGGAGGCGGAGCTTGAAGTGAGCTGAGATCCGGCCACTGCACTCTAGCCCGGGCGACAGAGCAAGACTCCGTCTCAAAAAAAAAAAAAAAAAAAAAAAAAAAAGACAGTTAACAGGCACTTAATGCCTGTTAAAGACACTTCCACACAGACTGTGTTGTTCAATTTTTATAGTGGGCCCTCTTGTCTGTATTCAGATGATTTCCATTGTGCAGAAGAGAACTGAGGTTTGGGAGGTTCAATACTTTGCCCAAGACCCAAATGACCTGCCCTAGGAAGTAGCTGAGTCCAGATTATAACCCAGGTTCATCCAACTCTGAACACAGTGACATACCACCCTTGACTAGTACTTGCTATTACTGAGCTGCCCAGTATTAAGCAAGTCTCAAAATGTGTATGTACTTTTTTTTTCTTTTTTGAAACAGGTTCTCCCTCTGTCACCCAGGCTGGAGTGCGGTGGCATGATCTTGGCTAACTGCAGCCTCGACCTCCTGGGTTCAGGCAATCCTCCTGTCTCAGCCCTGCCGAGTAGCTGGAACTGCCAGGATGAGGCACATGCCACAATGCCCAGCTAATTTTTGTATTTTTGTAGAGACAGGGTTTCGCCATGTTGTCCAGGCTGGTGTCAAACTCCTAGGCTCAAGCGATCTGCCAGCCTCAGCCTCCCAAAATGCCAGGATTACAGGCGTGAGCCACTATTCCCAGCCATATACATATTCTTTATAAGAGTTCATGTCTATAAATCATAGTACTGCTAATACTTAGATACTAGGTTTTGTTGTTGTTCCTCAGATGGAGTTTTGCTCTGTCCCTCAGGCTGGAGTGCAGTGGCACGGTCTCGGCTCACTGCAACCTCCGCCTCCTGGGTTCAAGTGATTCTCCTGCTTCGGCCTTCTGAGTAGCTGGGATTACAGGTGTGTGCCGCGACGCCTGGCTAATTTTTGTATTTTTAGTAGAGATGGGGTTTCCTCATGTTGGCCAGGCTGGTCTTAAACTGCTGACCTCATGTGTTCCACCCACCTCAGCCTCCCAAAGTGCTGGGATTACAGGTGTGAGCTACTGTACCTGGCCTAGATATTAGTATTAATGCTAATAAAATTAGTATTTCAAAAGCCTGGAGTTTTTTCTTCTTTTTTTTTTTTAACCTGTTACCCTATGAAAACATCAGTTGTATCATTTTATTTGTTAAAATCTCACCATTTTAGAAGAATTGGTTTAGGGGAAAGCCCAACCAAATTGGCAAAAAGTGTGAGTGAGTGAGTATGCTTAAAGAAATGTAATTTTAAAATGTTCAAGGTGTGTCTGTGTGTGTAACAATTCACATTAGAATAACAGATTATGGCTTTCAGAAATTAGAGAACTTTTTAGGACTGACCTGAACTTAATGTAAGTTTAGTAAATGTGTGCTTTAACAGGTCTCAGAAAACATACCTTTTAGTTTCATATCTGAAGAAGAGGCTTACTAAGCAAAATCCAGGACAAATGAATGATTCTCTTTATGCAGCATTCATTCTACGTTCATGAGGTCATGGAGTCTGGGGTTAGGGCCTAGAAAAGGAGATGCAAAAGAACCAAAAACAAACCTGGCCTACTGTCTATCAAAAATAATACTCCTGGTTAATGGATCAGCTCCTAGTTAGTTACCACGGGGAAGTACTGTTCTATTTGATATTGAAGACTTGAGGTTCCAGCATTGAAGGCTGTAGTTATGGAATGTTGCAAGCTGTCTCTTTTAGCATCTCACATTTTCACCCTTTCCTTGCTTGCTGCTTCTCAAAGTAGAACCAGAAATAATGAGTGTTTTCAAGGTAGTAAAGTGCAGGAAATGTGGGTAAAGTATCTCAATCTTAAGATTACTGTATTATTATCTTTGTGGCATCACTGGTAGAAATTGCTAGGTTTTTAAGAAAAAATTAAGATCTAATGTAACTGAGCTGTGGAGCTGTAGCACACTTCGCTGCCCAAACAGTTGGAATTATATATAGCACAGGAAAAGAAAGCAAGCCCTGCTTTCCTCTAGTGGCTGCTGAGCATAGGAGCAGAGCAGGAGAGGCAGTTATGTAACTGGATGTGCTCATTAGTTCTGCTGTAAATTCACACAGCTGGACTTCTGCGGGTCCTCTGTTCACCTCAGCATTAACTCTTGCTCCCTTCTTTGTATCAGTGGAGCATGTGCCTGGCACATAAGGAAATGCTAGAGTCACAGAACTCAAAACACAGCCCCTGACGATCTCAGAGCAAACAGATGAGTAAGCAGGCAGCTACAGCTTGCAGGGGGCAAGAGGCTGTAGGTGCTGAAGTGTGAGGAGGCACAGCATGGAGGAGTCTGCCAAACAAGCCCGGAGTCCCTGGCCATGGTGGGAGGCCTCTCAGTCTGTGAAGATGCCTCTGAACCTCACTTTCCTTCTGTATAGAAAGGAGCTCGTTATAACCACTTCATACATAGGTATTACATGATGCTATGAAAATTGAAGGTGGTGACTCATGCAATGTGCCTTGCCTAGAATTGACACTCAGTGGGCATTTTGTAAACATTTACTTCTTGGCCCCTTCCCTTTCCCCAACCCCCATCCCCAGCCCCAGCATTACCTTGTTTTCTTTTTACTGGGAAACATAGTCCCTTTTGTGAACACTATTAATAGATCAATTTTGAATGTCAGAATACTCTTATCTTTACTCCCTTCTCTTTTTTCCTTCCTCCCTCCCAGGACTAAGTATGCCAACTCCTTTTGCTTTTCCTGGGCCAAAACCCTTCCAAGGGTGAGAGGTGAGGGAATAGGAGATGGCCCGAGAAGGTAAGGATGGCACTGCAGTCACAGAAACAGCACAAATCAGTATTTCTCCTTATCCATTTCCCCTCCCGTCCTCCCAAATAGGCGTGGGAATTCCAGGTTCATTATGACTATTCTATTAGCATTCCCCCTTGTTGTCTTCTCTTTCTTTGATTTACTGAAAGGAGAAAGAGAGTAAGGGTTTTTCTCTTCCAAGCTGCCTGGGTCTAGAATCCATCCTCTCCACTTATAGATGTCCTACTCCCAGTCAGGGTCCTACTGGACGTTCATCAAAGGGTTCCCATCATGGGATCTCATTTGCCTCCATTTGTCTTTTTTTAAAATATGTGTTTTTAAAAAAATACATACAGGGCCTTACTGTATTGCCCAGGCTAGTCTTGAACTCCTGGGCTCAAGTGATCCTGCTGCCTCAGCCTCCCAAGGTGGTAGGATTACAGGCGTGAGCTACTGTGCCTGGCTCTCCATCTGCTTTAAGGTAGTCATAGTCCATACCTGAGGGCATTGCTGAGAGGACTTGAGTCACACATCTGTCCCTCTTTCCTATTTGGTTCATGGCTTCCTGTTCTTACTCTGCACCTCCCCAGCCTCCACATTTAGCCAATCTGCAGTTTCTGGCACATCTTCACCATTCACCAAAGGCACTGGTTTTCAACTAGGGATGACTGTGTCCCCCAGGGGATATTTGGCAGTGTCTGGAGACTTTTTGGTTGTCATGACCTGGGGACAGTGTGTTCTACTGGCATCTAGTGGGTAAAGGTCAGGGATGTTACTAAATATCCTGCAATTTACAGGACAGCCCCCCAGCACATAGAATTATCTAGTCCTAAATGTCAATAAAAAGGTTGAGAAACCCTGATGGTAAGGGGTGGTCCACGAATCCCTTTGTGTTTGCCTGCTTCCATTTCTGTGTTTAAGAGCTTTTGTTAACCTCAAAAGCATCTCCTTCCCAATGGATGACTTCACATCTCTTAAGTTTTCCTTCACTCTCACTCCAGTCAGAGTTGATCCTCACCATAGGGTTTCTAAACTACTTGTGTCCATTCATTGTAGCATTTACCACATTTGCCTTCTAATAGCCCCCTTCAACATGATATGTTCTTTGTCCTTTGACAGTAGAGTAAGAGCTTGATTATGAGGATGACCATTGAAATCCCATATATTGTTATTATCGTATAATAATATTATAAGGCCCCAAACTTCAGCACTAGGGGAGTCAGTGGCACATAGTGGAGTCAGCCCAGAACATAGTGTCAAGAGATTCAGTCTGGTATCCAACTATAATTGTCCAGCTCTGTGATAAAAGATATAACTTTCCTGAGCTTTATTTAGCTTCCACATAGGTAAGGCAGAAATAATATCCATTTCCTAAGATTGTTTGAGTCTGTGAGATGTTAGCATAGAACCTGGTCCATAGTGGTCATTCAAATATGAATTGAATCGGGAAAATGAAGCCCAGGTTCCAGATGTGACCCTGATAATAATTGGCTCATGGGGAAAAATTGAACTGTTTCTTACTACCTTGACAGCAAGCAGCAATCTTAATTCCAGGCAGCCACCTCACCATTACGCTTCATGTATGAAGAGAAACCCTACTGATGCTGGG
This sequence comes from Piliocolobus tephrosceles, assembly GCF_002776525.5. Taxonomy (NCBI): domain Eukaryota; kingdom Metazoa; phylum Chordata; class Mammalia; order Primates; family Cercopithecidae; genus Piliocolobus; species Piliocolobus tephrosceles. Next base: position 14,071,902 of record NC_045453.1, on the reverse strand, counting down.
CTGGTGGCACATCCTATTCACTGTGGAATTAGTAGAAAGTGTTGGTGCTTTCTCCTAATTTTGTGGAAGCAAAGGGAAATCGCATACGCTTCTGACCCCCATTATTTTATAGAGGAAATATTTCTCCCTCTCTTGGAACACTGGAAACCTAGAATCATACCCTGAAGGTTGGGAGGTCTGCCCTGACCTGGGTACCCAGAAGTCTGCTGCTTTGTAAAGGGACTGCTGAGGCATGAGAGGGATACCACATCCACTTAGACCCACGACTTTCTGGTACATGGAGACAAGCACAGAGGAAGTGGTATTACGTTTTGTTCAGACATTATAAGACATTTAGCTATTTCCACCAAGCTAAAAGGTTAGTGACAGTTGATCCTGTGGGCAAAGACAATTGCCATATACTCTTAGGGATAGGGTTATAAAAATCATTTAATTATTAAACAATGGAAGTACTATCTAGTATTTGGCCAGAGGATTTCAAACTTCCTCCACATGTGGCCTTATCTCTAGAACAGAATGGAAGTCTGTCCACATCAGGGAAAGAGCTGATTCCATCCTTGGAGATAACTTTGAAAGGTCTTAAGGCCTGTCGAAATGTCATTGGTTTTCCATTCTGTCAGTTGCTAAAGACATACTACACTAGTAGGTCATGGGTTAGAGGCCAGCAGACAGATTGTGTATGATCAGTTAGGCATCAGCATTGACAGGGTTCACAAAGCTAACAGCTGTGTAGGTGGCTCCTCACCCTATTTGCATTCTTTGATTTCTCCTAAGCCACTTTACTCCACATCTCAGGACTTAGCTCTTCACTGTAAATATACTCCTTCTACTCCTCACTCTTAATGGATGTTTGTGTTTTCTTGTCAGCCAGATGTACTGTGGTTAAGCATCTAGGCTTTGGAATTGGGAATACCTGGCTTTGAATCCTAGCTGTTGTCTGTTGCTTGTGTGACTGAGTCAAGTGACTTGGTCATTCAAGCCTTGGTTTCCCAATTCGGAAATTCAAGTTGATACTTAGCTCATAGGGTTATTGTGAGGATCAAATTAAATGAGAAAATAAATGTAAAGCACAGTGCCTGACATCCTATAATTTTATCCGGTTGGTGGTAGTAGTAGTCGTTACATTTCTTGAGGGCAGAGACACTATGGTTTTGAACTCTTCCTCCTTGTACGCAGTCTCTTAGAGCTGAGCATCTAGTAGCACTCAAATATTTTAAAATTGAAATAATGACAGGTACACACATATACACACACACTCTCTCTCTCTTAGAGGATAATCTGATAATTTAAAACACTCTAGAGGTCATGATTTTAAAGTGTTTGAGCTTATTTTTATAAATATGATACATAAGGGGTCTAATTCATGGGTTGAAAGAATAAATATTATTAAAATGTTCATACTACCCAAAACAATGTACAATCAATGCAGTCCCTATCAAAATATGAATGATTCTTCACAGAAATAGAGAAAGCAATTCAAAAATTTATATTGGAACCACAGACAACCCAGAATAACCAAAGCTATTCAGAGCAAAAAGAACAAAACTGGAAGAATCACATTACCTAACTTCAAATTATACACAGAGTTATAGTAATCAAAACAGCATGATATTGGCATAAAAACAGACGCATAGACCCGTGAAACAGAAGTGGGCAAAGATTTCTTGAGTAATACCTGGACAAGCACAGGCAACCAAAGCAAAAATGAACAAACAGAATCACTTTAAGTTAAAAAAAACTTCTGCACAGCAAGGGGGACAATTAAAGTGAAGGGACAACCCACACAACATGGGAGAAAATATTTACAAACTACCTTTCTGACAAAGGATTAATAATCAATGTATAAAGAGCTCAAACAACTCAACAGGAAAAAAATCTAATAATCCCATTAAAAATGGGCAAGGGATTTGAATAGACATTTCTCAGAAGAAGACATACAAATGGCAAACAGGCATAGGAAAAAGTGCTCAACATCGTTTATCAGAAATGCCAATCAAAACTACAATGAGATATCACCTCACCCCAGTTAAAATGACCTTTATCCAAAAGGCAGGCAATAAATAAATGCTGGTGAGGATATGGAGAAAAGGGACCCCTTGTACACTGTTGGTGGGAATGGAATTTCCCACTGCGGAGAACAGTTTGGAGGTTCCTCTAAAAACTAAAAATAGAGCTATTATACGATCCAGCAATCCCACTGCTGGCTATATACCCCGCAAAAAGGAAATCAGTATATCCAAGAGATATCTGCACTCTCATGTTTATTGCAGCACTATTCACAATAGCCAAGATTTCGAAGCAACCTATATGCCCATCAACAGATGAATGGATAAAGAAAAATGTGGTACATATACACAATGAAGTCCTATTCAACCATAAAAATGAGATCCTGTCATTTGCAACAACATGAATAGAACTAGAGGTCATTATGTTAAGTGAAATAAGCCAGGAGCAGAAAGACAAACGTAGCATGTTTTCAGTTATTTGTTGGAGCTAAAAATTAAAAGAACTGAGCTCATGGAGATAGAGAGTAGAAGGATAGAAGGATGGTTACCAGAGGCTGGGAAAGGTAGTAGGGTGAGCAATGGGGGGAAAATAGGGGTGGTTCGTGGGTACAAAAAAATAGAATGAATAAGACCTGGTATTTGCCAGCACAACAGGGTGACTATTGTAAAAAAAAAAATAATAATTTAATTGTATGTTTACAAATAACAGTATAATTAAAGGGATAAATACTTGAGGTGATGAATCCCTCATTTACCCTGATGTGATTATGTATCACATGCCCACATGCCTGTATCAAAATATTCCGTGTAACCCATAAATATATACACCTACCATGTACCTACAAAAACAAACGTTTAAAAAGGGGTTCTAAGATATATGTGAGTTACTAATCTTTGCAGTAAGTTCGATGATTTGAAGGGAAAGCATCTGAGCTGTATCATCTCAGCCCTCTGCCAAAATAACTTCACTTGATTATGATTTACTTTCCCATGCTCTGCCTTCTGGAGGATCCATGTAGGAATGGCCTATTGACTAGCCTGGCCAACATGGCAAACCCCCCCATCTCTACTAAATAAAAAATTAGACTGGCATGGTGGCACGCACATGTAGTCCCAGCTACTTGGAAGGCTGAGTCAGGAGAATCGCTTGAACCTGGGAGGCAGAGGTTGCAGTGAGCCGAGATTGTGCCACTGCACTCCAGCCTGGGCAACAGAACGAGACTCCATCTCAAAAAAAAAAAAAAAAAAAAAAAAAAAGGCCTATTGAGTGTGTGTGACTGCATCTTTCCAAACTAAGCCTCCTGCTTTACCCATTTTCTCTTAAACACAGCAAGACGTTCTTTTCCTTGACTTTCCCTTCAAACGAATTTATCTTTGTATAAGAATAAACATTTGTCTTTGTTAAATGATAAAAATAGGATCCCTTAAAATACATTTCCATATTTGCTCTTGATACTGGGAATCACAGGGTCAAATTCAGTGCCAGGTGAAGGGTGGAGGACATTGTAATTGTTCCCCTTCTCACAATGTCTCTTCTCCCTCCCTCCCCAGTCCCTTCCACAGGAAACAGGGAATGTTTGTTTTTGTCTTCTGGTAGGAGAGGGATTGGTCCCACCCTCAGCTCCAGGGATAGATCTTGATTGTTTAAGCCCAGTCAGGTAAACCCCACACCTGTTGAACAGTGATTAACCCAGTGGCAGTCATGCCAAGAGGGTTTGTTCATGGCTGGGCATGTGACCTGTGCAGGCCATCAGCATGCTTGCTGAGGACTTTCAAAAGAAGGCTCTTCAGTCTTCTGATAGACTTCCCCAAGACAGCCCTCTCTCTGTGTCCTTCTGGATGTTTGGGACTTGAAGCCTGGGGTTGCTGGAGTTATCTTGCTGTCATGAGGGAAGCTACCCCTAGGATGTGGTTAACGAAGTAGAAAGAAAGAAAATAGGCCCTTGTTTTCATCATAGTGCAACTGACTCAAATTCAACCTGAAGCCACTGAACTTTCCATTCACATATGCCAGCATACCACCTTTGTCGTGTAAGCCCTTTCAAATTAGGTTTCTTACTTGCATCTTAGAATCCAAATGGTGCTTGATAGATAAGTTTCCTTGTATTTTGTGTATTTTAGTGATTCTAACCCGTGGATCAAGACCCTGCCCTGGAGGTTGGGGAGCAGGGGGTTGGAAGGGCTCTATTTTGGCAAGGAATGGATTGTTTATGTGAGCATATTTATGCAAAGTAAGGAAATGTCTTGCCTATGTATGTATTAATATTTTTCAAATTTATCTTGCTGTTTTGATGAAATGTAAATTTCGATAAAAGTACTGAATTTGTAGGTTTTTATCCTGTATTTTTCACAATGAGCAGATGTTAGAAGCATCATATGAATTTGTCCAAAAAGATTTTTTTTGCAGAAATTTTTGACATGAGGAAGAAGCCCTTGCTTAGATAGATGTTTCCACCCTCTGTCTCTCCTTCCTTTCCTTCCTTCTTCTCTTCTCCTGCCATCACTCCCTGCTCCCTTCCTTTTTTTCTCTTTCTCTAAGTCTGTTATTACCCTGTTTTCCTTCTGTTGAGTCTTGTTACTCAAACTCTGTTAGAAATAGTTGAGACATAAATTCTAATTAATTTTATTTGGATGGCTATGTTAAGGTTCATTTAACTTTTCAGGGCCTGCATCGATGAGCTCTACATAAATGCAAACAAATAATGGGTATTGAGTGCTTTAATAGCAAGGGACCCAAACTGAAGTTCATTCCGCATGCAACAAATTGGGTGTTGGATGGGAATGCTTATAATGATTGACCCTGTTTTTTGTAGTAAGCAAGAAACTGCAAGTCCCTGTAATTGATGTGTTTAACGAGCACTCACAGTGTGCACATTGCCATTAGTGTAGCTGAGTGGTGCAGCCCTGAACCCTTACCTCAAAGATCTTATAGTTCATTGGAGAGAAGAGACATGTACACCAGACACTGGGTAAGCCAGGGCTGTGTTTTATAAGGGAATACATAAGTTGACATTCTGGAACCTCTTTCTTAGAATTATCCTACCAGAAGAGCCCTCTAGAACCTTGTGTTTAGTAAATATTGATCACCGCCATTATAAAATATGCTGTTTGTTAATAAAAAGATATTCTATTCTGCCTTTTTCTTGGCCATTTTTTTTAGCTATACACAGCAGTTTTCTTTTTATTTTGTTTTTTTTTTGCCATAGAACCAACATTTTGGCACTGCCCCCCACTCTCAGCCATGTGTGCACATGCACGCACACACACCAAGTTTGCTGCAAGTACAGCATTACAATAATTCAAAATTATAACTGTCTCTCATGGAAAAGAGGCTGCCTGCTGGTTCGGCGTGGGGATAAGTGAACTAGCTGAACTGTACTCATTTATTTCGTACTAAACAATGTATAGCTGAATGCAAGTGAGAGAGACTTACAAGGACAACCTTGAACTATCTCCCAGTTTGTTCAAAACAAAACCAAAGAAACTTACCAACTCTGGTATTTCATGTCAGCAGTGACTAAGGCTCACTGAGCTCCCCAGTAGGTGCCTGGCCGTGCATGCTCCTTCTAGAATGCCAGCGGGAAGGCCAGGCTGAGCAGCCAGCTGGCTGTGGAGCCCTTATTCTAAGACTATGCTGCCACTTTCTTGTGACACTGGAGTCAAAAGCAAAAAGGGGCTTGCAGCCAGTAACCAAAGGGCTGTATTCAAGCAGTGACCTATTTTTACACTGTAATCGGGTTGGGTTTCTCTCTTTCCCTCGCGGGGCAGTAATCTCAGATTCTTCTGAGTGCTCGAGAAGCCAGTTCCCTGTTACCTCTTTGGCTTGGTTGTTTTTCACTTTCACGTAGGTCACTCTTAACTTGAGGACAGGAATATCTGTCCCTTTTTCCGGTTTATGTGTATAAAATGGAGAGATAGGAAAACATGAACCAAGGTAAGGATAGATGGCTTCTGAGGAGGAACAAAACCTGGTGAACTAGATAGAGAAAGGTATTTGGGATCATAGGTCCAGGGTCCTGCCCTTTCAAACCCTAATCACACATATGAACTAATTACTTAGCTTAGTCATCAAATTTTGCTTGTGCTTCGTATGTGCTGGGTGTCAGATGCATAGTAATAAAAAGGTAGAGCTCTTGCCTCAGCCCACAGTCTTGTGGGGGAGGAATCTTGTACCCACAATTACAATGCAGTGCTGCCAGTGCAGCAAGGGAGTTGGGCCTGAGTGAGGGTGTTAGATGTTGCTGGGGAGGGGGTACTAAGAAGGGTATCAGAGGAATTCCTCCTGAGCTTCTTACTCAGACCCTTTGCTACTCCAGCCTGTCTCGCTTCCATCAGACCAGTGCCTAGCCTGTATTAGTTTTTTTGTTTGCTTGTTTGTTGCCATTTAGGTCTATGCTATGTATGATCTGCAAGGGTCAGTTCTTCAGGTGGGATTTTCATGTCTCTTCAAGGAGAACTTTGGGACCAGAAGCCAGTGTGCCACATGGCTCCATCCTCCCAAAGGTGATGTGCCTTGGGACCTTTATGCCTAGGATGATACATACTCCTGTCTCCTCTACCTGGACAACTTCTTTTCATCCTTTAAGACTTGTTTTTAGCATAAGTCCTGCCTCATTTATAAGTTCTGCCCTGATGTCCTGATAGTTCTTGTCTGGTGTCTCCATTGCCTTTTTCCTCTCTTCTTAGCATATAGAGCCTTGAGCTTCAACTCATGCTTCAACTCATCTATTGACACCCGTATCTATCTGTGTTCCCCCACTGCACTGTGAATCTCAGACACAGGGTCTGTGTTTTATTCACCTAGGACATACCAGTTGCTTAGCAATGGTGAGTCACATGAAGGAATTATGTGTGTCATGTGAATGAAGTTCCCATCTGGCATCAAGATGGCTAAAGATACCGAGAGAGCTGCAAAAGATTTTTGATTGGGTCTCGGACTTTTTGAGCTCATTGAATGTCCTTTGTACTGAAAAGGATATGAGGAAGGTTTTGCAGGATAAAGCCTAGGGGGATGTAAAAAGTGGCCTGCTGGGATTTGGGAGACAGAGATCAGTAAAGAGGGGTGTATACACCACAACATAGCAGGGAGAATGTCTAAGGGAACACCCCCATTTAGGTGTTTCTTAACTTTTATATGTAATATACTCCTGAACACAGGGCAAAATTCACATTATCTGGCAGATGTTATCATGTCTCAGCATGGCGTGGTCGTGTGCCAACTAGTTTTATCAAAGTCTGAATTCAGCATTCAAAAGGTGATTGGGAAGTATCCATGTTTGCTATAGGCAGAAGTTGAGGTTGCTTGTGTAACAGCCTTCCTGGTACTTCCTGGTAACAGGGAGAAATCTATCACAGGTGCTTGATAAAGATGAATGTAGTGATTAAACAAACCCTAAGACCAGCCTTGCATAAGTTTCTCCTGACTCTGTAATGGTTTGGACCTTACATTTTGAAAAATACTGATACGTATCAAGAATTTTCCTAGATTAAAAGACAACTATGTACACCAGAGGGTGCTGTGTTTCAATTTTCATATCTCTTTCTTTTCCACTCCTGTGGTTGCATGCTACGTGATTCATTTGAGGACTAGCCAGTTGAGAATTTGCCCTCAACAAAGGACTGTTGAAGACCCGAACACACCCTACCCACTTGCTGCTTTCCCAGCATAACAAATGAGTTCAGACACGGCTACACCACCCTACCCAGGTCTGCTTTGCTGTATACTAGTTCTTAACCATTGAGTTCTTTGTTTAAAACTAGACCATCTTTTTTTTTTTTTTTTTTTTTTTTTTTTAATGCTGCAGCTTAAGTCCATTTTCAGTATTCTTTCTTTGGTGAAAATGGAGACCATCTGGTCATCATCCTCTGTTTAATAACAATGATTGAAGATGGTTATTAAGTCACCCTTCGGCCTCTTCTCTTGCCTAGGCAAAATTGTCTTCATTTCTGTGGCCATTACCCATAAATCTCATTTTCCAACCCTTTAATCATCTTGGTGGCTTCCTTTGAAAACTACTTCAAAGGCTGTTTCACTGCCTCTATTTTGGTAGGGTCTGGGCTGTCAGCATTTAATGGATATGGAATGTGGTTGTTTTAACCATCTAGTTTCCATAGCTAGTTTCCACATCTCCAGGCCAATCACTATCATTAACCATTAGGAGCTGCTTTACCATCTTATCATTGTGATTACTTTATAAATATTATTGATTAATGTGTTGCTTTGACTGAAAATACAAATTTTAGCTTGTAAATAATTTTAGCTATTGGCTAATACAGTTTTACAGCCTCATTTATGGCGTTTGAGGTTCTTTTCTAAGCTATTTGATTGTAAGTGAGTATGTTATCTCTTATTAGAGGATATATTAATTTTCCTGTGTTTTATTCATTTATTAACTTATCTCTGATTGCCTACCATGTGTCAGGCTCTGCACTAGGGATTGAGGACCCAAAGATAAACAAAACATGGGGCCTAATTCAAGGAGTTCACAATCTGGAGAGAAAGTCAACCACATACAAAAAAATTAAAGGTAGAATGTGCTATAAAAAATGATTTAGGTACAGTGGAAGTTTAGAAAAGCTTCACTGAGGATATCATATTTGAATTGGGTCTGAGCATGAATTCGTCTTCAGGTGAGGGAGGGGTTAAAGAAAACTCTAATGAAGGGACTCTAGTATGTGTGAAGGCAAGGAGGCTGGTGTGTTTAGGTTGCAGTAAACCAAGTATGCCGGGCTTGGACTTGAGTGACTGGAAAGACAGGAAGATGCAATGCTGAGAAAAACTGCTCTTGCCAAGCCAAGAAATGTTCAACAGAAAGATAAGGTGAGCTGCATGTGTCATTTAAAATGTTCTAGGAGCCACATTTTTAAAAAAATCAAAATTAACAAGTCAAAAAATAAGCTATCAAAGCAATAAAAAAGCAATGGGGGGAGATTAAATGCATATTACTAAGTGAAAGAAGCCAATCCAAAAAGGCTACATACCTGTATGATTCCAACTATATGACATTCTGGAAAAGGCAAAACTATAGAGACAGTAAAATGATCAGTGGTTGCCAGGGGTTAGGGAGGAGGGAGGGATGAACAGGCAGAGCACAGAAGATTTTTAGAGCAGTAGAACTATTTTGTATGATATTATAACTAATTGTAGATACATATCATTATAAATTTGTCCAAACCCATAGAATGTACACCAAGAGTGAACCCTAATGTAAACTGCGGACTTTGGGTGATAATGATGTGTCAGTGTAGACTGATCAGTTGTAACAAATGTGCCATTCTGGTGGGGGATGTCAATAACGAAGTAGGCTATGCATGTGTGGGGCAGTGGGTATATGGGAAATAGCTATACCTTCTGGTCAGTTTTGCTGTGAACCTGATCTAAAAAATAGCCTACTAAGAAACACAAGTCAAATTAATTTTAATAATACATTTTATTTAACCCAATTTATCAGAAATACTAATATTTTAACATGTAATTGATATAAAAGTTATTAACTAGATATTTTACTTTTTTTGGTACTGAGTCTTTGAAATCTGGTCTGTATTTTACATTTATAGTACATCTCAATTCACAGTAGCCACATTTCAGATACTCAGTACACTCATGAGTACGTATGGCTAGTGGCTGCTGTGTTGGACAGGGCAGGTCTTGAAACCTGGACTTGCCTGACTCAGAAGCCTCAATTCTCAGCCACAGTGATATCCTGCTCCCTAAGTACTATACTGATAAACACAAGAGGAGAGGAGCTTTCAGATGATCATCTAATCCTATGATGTTAGCTGTTGCTCTCCACACTGCCCGGTGGCTCCAGTCTGAAGCATCTAGGCAGTGCTGTCCAACAGAAATATAATGAGAGTCAATATGTGATGATAAGTGTCTGATGAGCCGCGTTGAAACAGTTAAAAAAAAAAAAAAAAAAGCAAAATGAATTTAAGAATATATTTAACCTAGTATATCCAAAATATTATTTCAACATGTATTCAATATTAAAAAGTATTAATGAAGGCATATAGACCAATGGAGTAGAATGGAGAGACCAGAAACAAACCCTCACACATAAGGTCAAATGAGTTTTTACAAGGATGCCAAGACCTTTCAATGGGAATAGGACAGTCTTTTTAACAAATGGTGCTGAGAAAACTGGATATCTACATGGAAAATAATGGAATTGGATCCTTACCTTACACCATATATAAAAGTTAACTCAAAATGAATCAAAGACCTAAACAAAAGATCTAAAACTAGAAAATGCTTAGAAGAAAACAGGAGAAAAGCTTCACGACACTTGCAAACCATATATCTAATAAAGGGGTAGTATCTAGAACATACAGATAATTTCTACAACCCAACAAGAACAACAAAAAACCCCAGACAGCCTGATTAAAATGGTCAGAGGACTTGAATAGACATTTATTCAAAGAAGATACACAAATGAACAATAAGCACACTAAAAATGCCCAACGTTAGTATAGTTAGGCAATACAAATCAAAACCACAGTGAGATACAGCCTCACACCCATTAGGATGGCAGCTCTGAAGAAAAGGAAAAAGAAAAAACAAAAAACAAAATAACAAGTATTGGCATGGATGTGGAGAACTCTTGGGAACTCAGTGCACTGTTGGTGGGAATGTAAAATGGTGCAGCTGTTACGGAAAACAGTATGGCAGTTCCTCAAGAAATTAAAAATAGAATCACCATGTGATTCAGCAATTCCACTTCTGGGTAGATACCCGGAAGAGCTGATAGTAGGGACTCAAAGAGATTGTATGTCCATGTTCATAGCAACATTATTTACGATAGGCAAAAGGTAGAAGAAACCCAAGTGTTCATTGATGGATGGATAAAATCTGGCATATACATACAGGGGGATATTATTCAGCCTTTAAAAGGAAGTAAATCCTGACATACACTATAATATTGATGAACCTTGAGGATACTATGCTAAGTTAAATTGATCAGTTATAAAAAGGCAAATACTGTATGTGTCCACTTATATAAAATATCTAGAGTAGCCAAATCTACAGAGACAGAAAGCAGAATAGTAGTTGTCAGAAGTCGGGGTGGGCAGGAAATGGGAGTTATTGTTTAGTGGGTGTAGGGTTTCAGTTTTGTAAGGTGAAGAATTCTGGAGGCAGATGGTGATGATGGTTGCACAACAATGTGACTGTGTTAATGCTACTGAACTCTCCGCCTGAAAATGATTAAGGTGGTAAATTTTATGTTATGTATATTTTACCACAATTTCTAAAAGTTCCTCCACCAAGAAAGATGTTAGTGCTTCTGAGACCATTAACTTTTCATTTGGGAAAAGAGAAAAAGAGAGATGTGAATAAAGGAAACTAGGAAAAAAAAAATAAGTATGCTTGGAAATCTGGATGTATGGTACAGTGGACTGAATGTATCCCCTAAAATTCATGTGTTGAAATTTTAATCCCTAATGTGATTGTCTTAGGAGGTGAGGCCTTTGGAGGGTAAGTGGGTCATGGGGTGGAACTCTCATGAATGGGACTGGTGGCCTTATAAAAGAGACCCCAGACACTCCCTGGTCCCTTCCGCCATGTGAGGACAGTGGGAAGTCGTCTGTCTATGAGGAGGTAGGCCCTCACCAGACGCTGAATATGCCAGCACCTTCATCTTGGACTTCCTGGTCTTGAGAACTGTGAGAAATACATTTCTGTTGTTTGTAAGCCGTCCAGTCTGTGGTATTTTTGTTATAGCATCCCAAACGGACTGAGACAGGTGGTGAGAGGTGAGATGAAGATTTAGGAAGTAGACCTAAGGCTGTATTTTTTATTTGTTTGTTTCGTTTTTTTGAAGGGTGAGTGCCAAGGTTAATGGAGCCAGATATTTATGTGTGTAGTTTTTTAAAACCTGCAGGGATCAATGGCAGTTGGAAGTAATGGGTTTGGAACTTGGCAGATAGGTCAGGGCTGGCAAGGGTGATTTGGAAATCTCTTGAGTAGAGGAGATTGCAAAGTCCTGGGTGTGAGTTTTGCTCCCTTTGGAGAGATTGTAGAGGTGTGGGTCTTAACTTCCTTTGGGTTCTGAGTGGTTTGAGACTGGAAGGAGTAGGAAAGAGCCACTTGACTGATGACCTTGGTGCAGGTGGTTTGGGCAGAAGGGAACGAAGGAATGGGGCCTACAATGCACCAAAGATTGATGAGCAAGGAAGTTGAATAAGTGGGACAGTGGCAGGCTGGCTCCATGGGGGAGGGGGAAGATGGGAGAGGCCAGTTAGGGGATCTTTTCTATTTTTTATGAGATTTAAGTGGTGTTTCATGTAATACCACTATGATACACTTGGACTAGAAATTTTCTTGTCCGAGTGTATCACAGAAGCAACAATAACAAACCAATATGTAATATTAAAGCAGTCCTTTTGCTTTTACCAAATTCATAATGGCAGATACATTACATCTATTCTTAGATGTATCCATTCTCAGAATATATGACATCAAAAGAAGCTCTTAGAAACTTCTGATTTAGGCTCCTGAGGTCTCACAGAAAGGAAAATAAATATGCTAACTAGCTTGCAGCAGAAGTTAACTCTTCCCCCAGTACTCTGCTGAGTGTATCACTGGTGAGTGTGGGTTCATGCACATGCACTCACATATTGCAGGAAGAAGGCTGAGAATGGGAACAGGAAGATATATCTACTTCATTCCTGATAAATAATTGCTGGAATTTTATATTTTGCACCATGACAACCACTCTCATTTTCATGATTTATGATTGACTTTATTGCTTTCTAGATTAGAGAAGTCTCTGGTACTGAGAACTATTCCTCTCCATTCCTTTTGCTTCACCTTGATGCTCTAAGGTTTCTCAAAGACAGAGCAAGTATCCTCAGAAGCCTCCCAGTGCATCTTCCATTTGGCTGTCAATATCTCTGTTCTGCTGCCCCCCACCCCAGGACAATAATGTGAAAATGAAGAGCTGTTGGAAAATACAGAACTTTATTGAGCAAATGCAGTTGGTCCCATTAGTTGGGCAGCATAAGATTGGAAGGGGATTTACAGAGAAATATCCTAACTCTAATGATAAGGCTGATCAACCCAGTGAATAGGACTTAATCTCACGGGAAACTGATACTTCCCAATGAAATACTAATAGCTTTCAAAACACAGCTCATAAAGTAAACATTTTAGAAACTGTCCTGGGCCAACTAAGGTAGAGCCATGGCCCTCTATTGTTCCAGGGGGCTAGGCCGTGGGTACCTGCAGCTTCACTCTGCTCAGGCCTGGGGCAGTACCCTTCTATGGATGAAGGACCTACAGTTCTTCTAACAGAAAGGGATAGGAATGGTGTAATAGCTTCCTTCCCTTTTGTACAAGTAAAATAAATTTTAAATTTGATCTGTTGAATTCATTTGAAAATAGAGGAACCAGGAGGTTATCAGAAAGGAGTAGGAAGTGAGCTAGAGACAATAATTTGATGACAGAATGACAATTTGATTCAGAATGACAGAATCAAAAAAGGTGAAGACAAACTGATGACTCCTGTGATTTCTGCTGTGCTGCCAGCATCATAGGATTGTGGAGAGCTTAAATAAGAAAAAACAGTGTATACCCCAAAGAATAAAAAATAAGATCCCAAAGAGATATTTGCACATCCATATTCACTGCAGCATTATTCACGATAACCAAGAGGGGGAAGCAATCTGAATGTCCATCAGTGGATGAATGGATAAATAAAATATGATATATACGTATCATGGAATATTGTTTAGCCTTAAAATGGAAAGGAATTCCTTTTTTTTTTTTTTTTTTGACAGAGTCTTGCTCTGTTGCCCAGTCTGGAGCGCAGTGATGCAATCTCAGCTCACTGAAAGCTCCGCCCTCTGAGTTCACGCCATTCTTCTGCCTCAGCCTCCTGAGTAGCTGGGACTACAGGCACCTGCCACCACGCCCGGCTAATTTTTTGTATTTTTAGTAGAGACGGGGTTTCACTGTGTTAGCCAGAATGGTCTTGATCTCCTGACCTCATGATCCACCCGCCTCGGCCTCCCAAAGTGCTGGGATTACAGGCGTGAGCCACGGCGCCCGGCCCAAGATAAGTACTTGTTTTAGCTAACTAGGTTTCTGGTAGTTTTAGTAGTGGTAGTAGGATGATGAAAACAGCTTACTTTTCATTCTCTGCTGGTTGGCCTACATCTTGAAATATAACTTCACTTTTATGAGGTATCTAAATTAGTCAAACTCTTAGAAAGTAGCATGGTAGTTGCCAGGGGCTGGGGGAAGAGTGAAAGGAGAATAGTTATTTGATGGATATAGTGTTTGAGTTTTGCAAGATGAAAAAGTTCTGGGGATCTGTTGGTCAACAGTGTGAATGTGCCTAACACTACCTAACTGTACACTTAAAAATGGTTAAGACAGGTTGGGCGTGGTGGCTCACACCTATAATCCCAGCACTTTGAGAGGCTGAGGCAGGCTGATCACCTGAAGTCAGGAGTTTGAGACCAGCCTGGCCAACATGGCAAAACCCCGTCTCTACTAAAAGTACAAAAATTAGCCTGGCATGGTGATGGGTGCCTGTAGTCCCAGCTACTCAGGAGGCTGAGGCAGGAGAATCACTTGAACCTGGGAGGCAGAGGTTGCAGTGAGTCAATTCGCGCCACTGCACTCTATCCTGGGTGACAAGAATGAGACTCCATCTCAAAAGAAGAAAAAGATGGCTAGGACAATAAATTTTATGTTTTTTTTTTTTTTTTTTTTTTTTACCACAATGTTTAAAAAAGAAAGGTAGGCTGGATAAAACAGCTGATGTACTCTAGTTGTTACAGTTAATTGTCATCCTTCAGTGGCCAGCCTCTGAGTGGGATGTGGTGGTAATTAGAACAGCAACAGTAGCTGCAGCAACTATGATTTATTGAGTGTTTCCTGTATCTCAGACAGCATGCTAAATCCTTTTGTGTACTTCTTATCAATTCACTGAATGTCATGTCAGCTCTATGAGGTAGGCATTAATAGCTCCTCATTTTACCAATGAGGGAATAGATTGTGAGGACTTAAGTCATTTGCCCAGGAATACACAGTCCACAGTGGTAGGGCTCTAGGACACAAACCCAGCTCTGTCTGATGTTAGGGTCTTAACTGCATTATCAGCTACTGTTTATTCACCCATTCAGTCACTGAAAATGATTATTATGTGCCAGACGTTGTGCTTATATGCTAGGGAAACAGTGGATATAGGCCCTGACCTTACTTACAGAGCTTACAGCCTAGCCAAAGTGAAAGACAGTAAGCAGGAAAAGAATCAGATGAAGATCCAGACAAATTTTGATAAATGTTATGAAAGAAACAATTAGGATGCTGTGATAGAGAATAATTCAGCTTGGATTTGGGGGAGCCAACAAAGGCATTTAGATAGGATGTTCAGAGAAAGTCTAACATTCCTTTCTTAAGACAAGGAGGTAGATTTCAAAGAGGCAAAGGGGAAGATAGCTCAGAAGTCCTCTGTTGCAGTTATAAATGAGTGTCTGAAAATGTGTATCTGAATGGCCTTGTGATGAAAGAATCCTAGTCCTGCTTAATTCGAGCAGTGCTCCCTTGTCCCAGCGGGCCACTTCACCTCAAAGTCCTCCTTTTTGTGGGGGAAAAATAGAACTTGTATCTAGATCAGTTTTTGGTTGTATTAGTTAATGGTAATAGGATGATGAAAACACAGCTTCCATTTAATTCTCTTCTGGTTGGGCTACATCTTGAATGCTTTATTCAGTTCTAATTGCCACATTTTGAGAGAAATGCAGACGCATTAGAATGTATTCAAGGAGAAGTTTGTTAGAATGTGCAATAAATCAGGACACTTAGCTGCAGAAGTAAATACTGAAAGGGGAAATGATCTTCAACTGTGTGAAAAGCTGATACATAGAAAAGAGAGTTGACTCGTCGTTTAGTAAAAAGAGTTGATTTATGTCCAAAAGACAAATCTAAAAGCTGGGAACCAGGTCCAACTAAGAAAGGGACTTTGTAATAAATTGTCATAAATGATAATGAGCTCCCAGACTTGATAATCAACTGGAGACTGGATAACAGATTGCTGGAGGATTTTTTAATTAGGAAAGAAGTTGGACGGCATATATTGTCCCATTCCTCCATATTGGGTATTTTTTTGTTTTGTTTCTTCTTTTATTTTTTTATTTTTTGTTTTATGTGTTGGATATCTCTAAGTTATTTTAGAACTATGGCTTTATGGCCACAGGCAAATAGAATATATAATATATAGTTTTAAGTGAAGTGCTCATGTGTACCCCTACAGAAGTTAAACCAAAAGCTCATCTGTAGCTATTAGAAGTTTGAAATGTAAAGGAGCACTACTTGGTATTTGACCCAGTTACATACTCTGTAAGGACCTCTACTCTGACATCATTAGCTTCTCACTTTGTCACTTGTTATTTGTAACAACCCATGTATTTTGGGAAATGTGCTAACATTTTTTCCACTTACGTATTTCTTCAACTTTTAACTTTTTGTTTTGAATACATAGCACATTAGCATTGTTCAGAATTTAGAAGGAGCTACAGGGAAAAGCATCCCTCAAACACATCTCCCTCTTCCCCTCCCCAGGGGGCAAGCACTAGTATTAGTTTCTCACATATTTTTCTAGAGGTATTTCTAGTACATAATTTTTATTCTGTGCTTTGCTTTTTTAAAAGCTTAACATAAATCAAGATACGTCGAAGGTTAATCGTAGCAGCATAAAAAGCACCTCCCTCGTTCTTTTTCACAAGTGTGTATTACTCCATTGTATAGATGTGCCATAATCGATTTGACTATCTCCTTTTGATGGGCGATTAGGTTATTTCCAGTCCTTTGCCATTACCATGCTGATAGTAGATTACCTTATACATGTATGACTTCATATATGTGCAAAATATATCAGCAGGCTGCCTTCCTAGAGGCAGAACCTGGTGAGTCAGGGAATGAGCATTTATAATTTTGTTCTTGTTAAATACTTCTTAATAGAAGTCTTACCAGTTTTCACTCCAGCAAGCAGTGTGTGAGAGTGCCTATTTCTGCAAACCCTTGCCAACTCAGGATATTTTTATCCAATATTTCAAGCCTTTCCAAAGTAAGTGAAAGAAAAATAATCAGAGTAATTTTAATTTGTATTTCTCTTACTGTGAGTGAAATTGAGCGTTTTTTCTTGTGTGTAAGATCTTGCTGGACTTTGTAGTGAGGCCATTGAAGAAAATCGTCAATACAGACTAAGCCTGGAAGAGGGAAAAGGAACATCTTATCCACAGTGGTGAGCCAGAGAGAATTTTTCTTTCTTTCTTTCTTTTTTTTTTTTTTTTTTTTTAACAAATGTTCTTGAGAGATTTGAGTGAGCTCACCAGCCTGCAAGCTATTTAGCCTGTAAACTATCTGGCCCACACTGGAAAATTTCAATTAAAACAAAACAAATGTAATCTCAGAAGTAAAACCACATCCAGAACAATTTCTTTTTTACTGTTTAGTTTTAAATTTAATAAAGTAATTTACTTTGTACTTGGAACAAAATTTAGGATGCAAGTACATTTAAAATAACATGTTTAACTCTGAAAGGCACTGTCTCACACCTCCGAGAGTGCAATTTCTAACTAGTTGGCTCTTATAATACCCTAGATTTGGTCCCAGCCTCCCCCCAACCCCCACTTTCTGTAGTTTCTCTGTAGATTTGAGCAGATTTTGGCAAAGACCAGAGTCTTTTCATTGGGAACATTGGCACTACACAGCCTCCTTGCTCATTAGCAGTCTGACCCATTAATTCCCTGCAACACTTGTGACCAAACCAGTTCA
The DNA here is from genome assembly GCF_002776525.5 of Piliocolobus tephrosceles. Taxonomy (NCBI): domain Eukaryota; kingdom Metazoa; phylum Chordata; class Mammalia; order Primates; family Cercopithecidae; genus Piliocolobus; species Piliocolobus tephrosceles. Next base: position 14,054,115 of record NC_045453.1, on the reverse strand, counting down.
ATCCAGTTTTTCCTCTGGAAAAGGACCCTCGAGTTTTAGCAGCACAGATTTGCTTTGCTTTTTTCACATAGCTTCCCAGGTTCAAACCTGTGGTGTTTGGCAACACTATCCTTCTAGTTATCAAAAATCAAGGATCTAGTTATCCTTACTTAGATCAAAAATCTTGGAGTCATCCTTGATTCCTGTGGGTATAGTGTTCACATCTTCCTATCCATTCCTTTAGGAAATCTTTTCGGCTTTCCTTTCAAAACATATCCAGAATCCAGCCACTTCTCCTTACCTCCATCTCTACCGTCCTGGTCCACGCTGCTGTGATGTCCTGCCTAGATTGATGTCTGACAGGGTTCCCTGCTTCTCCGCTGTTTTCCTACAGTCTATTCTCAACACAGCCAGCAGAACCATGCTGAAGGACACGTGTCGGATCACACCAACCTTCTGCTCAAAGCCCTCTCTTGGCACTGCCCATCTCAGAGAGACTCAGATCATGGCATGTAGTGAGGCCCTGCACGAATCCCCTCCCTGCTCCCCACCCCAGCCTCTTTGACCTTGTCTTCTACTACTGTCTCTCTACTCCTGCCGCCCAGCTCTGCTTTGTTCTTTGAACATGTCAGACACATTCTCACCTCGAGGTCTTTGTACCAGCTGATGCCTGTGCCTGAAGTGCACTTCCCCACATACCCAGATGGCTCACTTCCACACCTCTGAGGATTGGCTCCAGTGTCACTTTCTCAGTGAGGTCTCTTCTGACCACTGTATATCTAAATTTCAGTCTCACCCCTCCCATGCTCCACACTTCTTCAACCTTTCCCTGCTGTACTTTTCTTCTTCTACTTTTTACTCTGACACATAATTTCATTTTCTTATTTTATTTATTATCTCTGTCCCCCAAACTAGAATGTAAATTCCAGGAAGGCAGAGATTTCTGTCTTTTTTGTCTTCCCCATATACTGGCATGTCTGGCATAGAAAAAGCACTTAGTACACATTTGTTAAATGAATTAACTATCGTTTCTCTACAAACTTGTTCCTCAAATTCTGCCAAATCTAAATTGAAACAAGCAGGTCTTGTATTTTGGTACCAGTCCTGGTAATGTGGATTAAATCCAAGAGCATTAATCCATATTTTTCTGGGGAATCTCACATTAGAAATAATGTGGCATCGTTTGGGTAAAAACCTTTGTGAAAGATTAAATATGACATGAGTAAGTTTAAGGAAGGTGATAAATCTGCTTAGACTGTATCTGGGGAATTAGATTTAGATTTAGATGCTACTCTTGAGAAGGCTATAGACAAATAAGAGCACATTCAGAGAGGAACAGTGGAGAGTGGTGCGGAGTCTCTGCCCCAGTCACACAAAGTGCAGGAACTGAGGATTATTGGTTTAGGGGAAGAGAAGACTTTTAGGGAACATGATTCTTTTTTTCCCAAAAAAATCACATTTTTCCAGTTGAAAAATGTGTCTGCTGGGCACAGTGGCTCACGCCTGTAATCCCAGCACTTTAGGAGGCTAAGGCGGGCAGGTCGCGTGAGTCTAGGAGTTCAAGATCAGCCTGGGCAACATGGCAAAACCTCATCTCTACGAAAAAATAGCTGGGCATGGTATCGGCTACTTGGGAGGCTGAAGTGGGAGGATCACTTGAGTCTGGGAGTTTGAGGCTGCAGACAGCCATGATTGTACCACTGTACTCCAGCCTGGGTGATAGAGTGAGACCCTGCCTCAAAAAAAAAAAAAAAAAAAAAAAAAAATATCATGTAGAAAGTCAAATATCTTGTTTATATACCTAGAATCACCTCCTATTCCTGTGACCTCATCCATCACAAGCAGATCCAGCTTTTTTGGAAGTTGAACATTAGTAAGGGGGACCCTCCTAAGAAAAAAAAATCTAAGAATAAAATTATAAAGATACAAAGTTAGATACAGGCTTTGGAAGGTGCCTGTGCAAGAGAAGCGAGGGTCCCCGAAGCTTCGGCTATAGTAGCTTCATAGGAAATCTACCACATTCAGATTTGTACAATAGCAAAACTGAATCCCTTCTAGCTCTCTAAGCATGCCATGTTTTCCTCTCCCTCTACGATTTTTGTATAAAGTGTTCCCTTTGTCTACAACACCCTTTTCTCAACTTATCTACTTGGTGTATTTATTCATCCTTCAAGCTCTAATCCAAAAACAACCTCCTCTATGAGGCCTTACCCCAAGTTCCCGGAAGACAGTTGGGTAGAAAGTCTTTTCCTATGCCCCACAGAACTTTGTGCATGTTTCTACTACAACACTCAGCTTATTGTCTGATTGGTGTTGATCATTTTGTTGATGACTTTGTAGATCATTTTGCTGATGATTTTGTTTGTCTGTCTTCAGACTGTGTATCAGTCAGGTTAGGGTGCCGTAACAAGCTACTCCAAAAACCTCAGTTGCTAAAAGTGACAAAGGTTATTTCTTGTTCATACTGCGTGTACATGGTGGGTCAGCTATTGTTCCTTTAGGACTCAGGCTAATAGAATAGCCGCCATCTGGAACATAACCAGTTGCAGGCCAAAGAATAAATAGTGAGGCACAGCGTATACTTTCTCCTAAAACTTTTGCCCTGGAGGTGACACATTTGTTCACGTTTCATTAGTTTCACCTAACTTCAGATAGGCAGGGAAATCCAATGCATCCAGTGGAGAGCAAGGCCCAGAGCCCTGGTGGATAGCTTAATAACCACAACAGACTATTAGCTTCTTGAGTTATAGGGCTAGCTAGCATCTTTTCAAAAATCCTTGTATACCCAGTGCCTAGCACATAGTAAGTCCTCAACTCTATTTGAGAGAAAAAACAAATTTAGCAAATAAAACTTACAGGAAAGTTTTGTTGTTTTTGGTGCTTACTGCAAGGAACCATTTCAAACATCTTTCTAGTGTCAATAGGTGCCAAGCTCCCGATCTTTGGAGATGTTCAGGTGTAGGCCATCCTAACCACCTGGTAGTGGTACTTAAGGTAAAATTCATGCAAAGGTGAGTGGTTAGAATATATGATCTCTGAAGTCTCTTTAATTCTGAGGCCTTTGTATTTATATCACAATCACCTTCTGAGATTGAGAAAGAACAAATTAGTGTTTACTTGAGAGGTAATATCTAACTAGAGCAGGCTATTTCTGTTGGTGACTAGACAAAAATAAGAATTGTTTGAGGGGGAAGGCCAGGCGCAGTGGCTCATGCCTGTAATCCCAGCACTCTGGGAGGCCGAGGCGGGCGGATCACGAGGTCAGGAGATCCAGACCATCCTGGCTAACACAGTGAAACCCCATCTCTACTTAAAATACAAAAAATTAGCTGGGCATGGTGGTGGATGCCTGTGGTCCCAGCTACTCGGGAGGCTGAGGCAGGAGAATGGCATGAACCTGGGAGGCGGAGCTTGCAGTGAGCTGAGATTGCGCCACTGCACTCCAGCCTGGGTGACAGATTGTTTGAAGGGGAAAAACAAGTAGAGAGCTCTAGCCTTGAGCCCTTGGCTGATGATGGTGATTACTAAATGCAGAAATTATTGTGATCCTTAAGTAACCAGAGGGCAAATTGAGGTCACCTCTGGCCTTGACATTGCTTTGATGCTTGAGGATTTGGGGTTGGAAATAGACTTGAGTTCTTTGTAACTTTTTTGTTTTCAGCAGAAATCTGACAGTTCCAACCAGCAGATCCACTTACTCAACTGCCAAGGTCCTGTTCACACACATTCCTGAGGAGGGACAGTTTTCTACCTGTTCTTTTTGTTATAGAGTCCTACTGACTTACCATGGCCTAATCACTAAGACTCACTTTAAAAGAGTTCTCTATTAATACATAAGAATAAGTAATACAGACCCTCTTCTGACAGTATAAAAGTGTTATAAATATTAAGGATCATAGTAACTGTCAAGCCTTTTACTATTTATTTATTTAGAGATAGGGTCTTGCTGTGTTGCCCAGGCTAAAGTGCAATAGCATAATCCCAGCTCACTGCAGCTGCGACCTCCCAGGCTTTAGCAGTCATCCTGCCTCAGCTCCCAATTAGCTGTGACTACAAGCTTGCGGGCCACCATGCCAGCTAATTTTTAAATTTTTTTGTAGAGACGGAGTCTCCTTATGTTGCCCAGGCTGTTGTCAAACTCCTGGGCTCAAGTAATCCTCTCTCCCTGGCCGCGAAAGTACTGGGATTACAGGTATGAGCCACTGGTCCAGCCTCTTTTTTCGTTTTTAGGAGACAGGATCTTGCTCTGTTGCCCACATTGCTGGAATGCAATGACAGAACCATAGCTCTCACTTTAGCCTCAGACTCCTAGGCTCATGAGATCCTCCCGTCTCAGCCTCCCAAGTAGCTAGGACTACATTGTCAAGCCTTTTTAAAGAAGAAAACAAAACACTAGAATAATTCAGGTTGTAAAATCTTTGAACCCTCTGTAAGAAAAAAAATGTCAAAATAGTTACAGGTAGTGGATTTATTGTTTAGTTGGTATTCAGAGTGAATATAGTCTAAAAGAGAACACTGAATTTAGAATCAGAATATCTGGCTCTGCCAAAAATATGCTGTGTGTGACTGGTCATATCACCTCTCCTTTCTTGCTCAGTAGCTCCTCAATGCTGCAGTGGGGAAAGGCCGGTAATAACCAACTCAGGAGAGTATGGGGACGGATTGAGAGGGATATAGAAGTGCTTTGCAGGCTTTCGTGGACTTTGATGATGGAACTGAAGTGAAATCTGTTTTCTGTTTGGTCATGGAAACTTCCCAGAAAGCCAACTCATTTACTTAGGATTGGCCTGGGCAGCAGTAGGGTGGGTGGCTGCATCTGATTTTTGTTTCCAAGGTCAGTGTTTTCCAAAGGAAGGGAAGAGAGAAACATTTAAAACAATGTTTTTCAAAAATATAAATTTAAGCTTCATTTATGATACAAGATTTCTTTTTAAAATATCTCGAGCTTTTAATGTTTTTTTAATTATGAAAATGTCAAATGTACATAAGAGCATATATATGAGCTATATATATCCCAACCCAACTTGAACAATTGTAAGTTCATGGTCAAATTTATTTCATTTATTTCTACCCATCCCTCATTTTTTTCTGGGGGGTTGGGTTTTCCTCCCAGTAAATCCTATATAACAAATCATTTTACCCATAAATATTTGAGTGTGCATCACCAACTGATTAAGACTTTTGTTTGTAACATAACTGAAATACCATTATCATACATCGCAATATTAACAGTAATTCTTTAATGTCATTTACTGCCTCCTGTGGTAGATGGGCTCCAAAAAATGGAGGTGCAACCCCAGCTTCATCTATGACAGGTAAAGAATAGCCCATTTTCTTAATCTATAGAGAACACTTAAAATCCCATAGGAAAAGGGACAAAAGATAATTTTATACAAAATCATGAATGGCATGTGGAAAGATATTCAGCCTTGTCCATAAAGAAATGTAGGTTCCAAATAATAGTAATTAGTGTTTTATATATCAAATTAACCAAGACTAAAAATAGCAAGAATATGCAGTGATAGTGAGTGCATCCTCAATTCTGTGGTGGTAACAGCAAAAATCAGTACAGTTTACTTGAAACACAATTTTGTATTTTGCTAACAATATTTTAAATGCCACTGCAATGCTACTTGCAAGAAATTCAATATTTCAGAAATTCTCAAATGTATAAAAATATGTGCAGGGGTGGTCACTGAGTCATTGTAATAGTTAAAAACCTGGAGAAATGTAAATGTCTCTTAACAGGAGAATGGTTAAATAAATCATGATTCATCCATAACCTAGAAAGCTGAAGTTGTTTAAAAGACTGAGGTAAACTAGAGATGGTGACATGGAAAGATATTGAAATCAAATAATTGTGAGATGAAAACTCAGAGGCAAAATAGGATGTAAAAACACAATTCCATTTTTGGTTTTTTAAAAGAATTAATTATAGTAAGCTATGCCTGGGAAACATACCTGAAATCATATATACTCCACTGTTAACAATGGTTTATCTCTGGAGGTGAATAGGAAGGATTTGCACTTTCCTTCTGAGAGAGAAACTTCCACTTAGAGCTTAATTTGAAACAAAGTAAAAAGGATCAATTTCAAAGTAAGTCTTTGTTGCTAGCAATACATAGTGGAATGCTACCTATGGATTTTTATTTTGGAATGGGTTGAGGTTTATGTATGGTCTGTTATACACCATGACTAACTTTTAAATGCGTTTCATGGTGTAGAATGTGAAGTCAATTACTATAGAATACTCAAGACTATATTCATATCTGTCAGGTCAACCTCATAATAGTCATATTCTTTACACCCTTTTTCTTTTTCTACTTAATCTTTAGAGTATTATCTTAAAATCTCCCACTATAGTTACGTTTCTGTAATTCTGTCAGCTTCTACCATTATTTCTGTTTTTAATGATAAACCCTGGGTGATATGTTCACGAGGACTGCAGGCTGACTATCATAACGCTTGGAAAGAGTCTGTCGAAGAGTTGCTTTCTAAATATTTGAATTCCTTCATTGAGTTCTTATTGTTCTTCCAATTCATTTCTCAGAATTTTTTTAAGTTCCTAATTCAGTCCATAATTTAAAGCTAAATACTTTAATATTTTTATCTTAAAAACTCACATATATATACTGCAGTGCTGAAATATACTGGCTATTGACTGCAGCTTTGCTAATTTAGTGAATTGAGCAAGTACCAATTCCCAAAGACAGATTTTTTTAAAAAGTTATGCACTCTTGTTTTTATTTTCCCATTTATGTATTTGTTTGTTTATTTATTTTTTGAGACGGAGCCTTACTCTGTCACCCAGGCTGGAGTGCAGTGGTGCAATTTTGGCTCACTGCAACCTCTGCCTCCTGGGTTCAAATGATTCTCCTGCCCCAGCCTCCCAATAGCTGGGATTATAAGCAGGTATCACCACTACCTGGCTAATTTTTTGTATTTTTAGTAGAGACGGGGTTTCACCATGTTGGTCAGGCTGGTCTCGAACTCCGGACCTCAAGTGATCCACTCGTCTCGGCCTCCCAAGTGCTGGGATTACAGGTGTGAGCCACTGCACCCGGCCCCGTTTAAAAGATCCATTTACAAGGCAGAAGGTTTCAAGACGGGGCATGTAAAGGATTGTACAAAGAATGACAAAATGCAAAGGTCACCTGGCCTTTCCTTCTAAATCTGTTTTGACCACACCTTACATTTCTATCAGCTCACTTCACTAGGGCTTGACTTAGACAATAGCATGTTTCCACATGGTAGTACCTCATTTATCAGACATGCTCCATGAGTGTCTTTTGGATGAATGATTTCTAGATAATTAGAACTTTGCTATTTAAGCACCACTTTTAACCCCTTTAAAAACACGTAACAAATAAATGCAAGCTTACCTAAATGGGTAATGTTGCTAAAAACAGCCACCTTAGTAAGCATCCAGGTGATGGGGATATGGGTGTTCATTGTCAATCTCTTTCAACTTTGCCATTTGTTTGAAATTTTTCTTAATAAATGCTGGGGGAAAGTATTACTTCAAGAGGTCTGTAGCCTTTATTGCAACAATCTGGAGGTTTCTCAGCTTACTGTGTGGAGTGGTTAAAGTTGCAGGCTCTGGAGCAAGACTGCTTGGGTTCTTATTCAGCCTTTGTTGCCTCCTAGTTGTGTGCGCTTCAGGCAGTTACTGTTCTTTTCTGAGCCTTGTCCTTGTCTGTAAAACGAGAATGATTATAGTGCCTTTTCTTGGGTTTATTATGAGTGAAATGAGGGGATGTGTATAAAAGCACTTCCAACAATATGAAACACTCAGTAAACACTGGCTGTGGCTGCCACTGCTGCCACTACTGCGTTTTTGTAATCGCCTGTAGACAATGGTCCACCTACCCAGAACATGGTTAGTGGTGGTATCCTCCTTGGTCATTCATTCGAATGATAATTTAGGGCTACTTTGAGACTTAAGTTTTATTTTTTTAAGAGACAAGGTTGTGCCCTGTTATCCAGGCTGGAGTGTAGTGGCATGATCCTTGTTTACTGTAGCTCTGAACTCTTGGGCTCAGGTGATCCTCCCACCTCAGCCTCCTGAGTAGCTGAGACTACAGGCGCACACCATTGTTCCTGACTAATTTAAAAAAATTTTTTTTGTGGAGATGGGATCTCCCTATGTTGCCCAGGGTAATCTCAAACTCCTGGCCTCAAATGATCCTCCTACGTTGGCTTCCCAAAGTGCTGGGATTACAGACGTGAGCTGCTGTGCCTGGCCAAGACTTAATTTTGGGACCATTGCCAAAAATCAAATCCATTTTCATGTTTTCCACTTCTCAGCCTTAGTAAGTAACATATCAGGAACACTATTTACCTTTTCCTCAGTGAAACCCAGTCCCCATTACAAATAGTAGTTCTGGCCCTGTGCCTGGGGTGCTTGTGTTGTGTTGCTAGGGCTCTACAATTAGCTTCTCCTGATGCTGCCTGGCCTTCTGGTGTGCTCATGCTCTTTTTCCTTTGTGTTGGTGCTACTTCCAGATAGTAGGTCTGCATCTCTCTTCCCTCTCCTCTGGCAAACCTGATGTTCACAGGCACTGCCATTCAGCTTTTCTAGGGCCGCAGTAAATATTTCCAAGGTGAGTCAGGAAGTAGCACAAGAATGGTGTCACCTATATTGAAACCTTAGAAATGTAAATGCTGACCCTCTTCTATAGAACGGAGTGCTATAATTTGCTGTCCTCTACCTTTCTTGGTTTCGATGTCCTTCCTGAGGTTTTTATCATATTCAGAGTTGTGCAGCCATCCCCACTATCTAATTTCAGAACATTTTCATCGCCCGGTGACTCATTAGCAGCCACTCCCCCTTCTCTCCTACCCTCAGTCCCTGGCAGCCACTAATCTACTATCTGCCTCTATGGATATGCCTCTTCTGGACATTTCGTATAAATGGGAATCATATAGTTATGTGACATTTTGTGTCTGACTTCTTTCACTTAGCATCAGGATCATCCATGTTGCAGCATGCGTCAGAACTTCATTCTTTTTTATGGCTGAAGAATCCATGGTATGGATATATCATATTTTACTTACCCATTCACCAGCTGATAGACATTTGGGTTGTTTCTACCTTTTGGCCATTATTTGAATAATGCTGCTATGAACATTTGTGTACATATTTTAGGGTGGACATGTTTTTATTTATCCTGTGTACATACCTAGGAATTAAATTGCTGGATTTTGTTTTTTGAAACGGAGTTTAGCTCTCGTTGCCCAGGTCAGAGTGCAATGGCGCGATCTTGGCTCACTGCAACCTCCGCCTCCCAGGTTCAAGCAATTCTCCTGCCTCAGCCTCCTGAGTAGCTGGGATTACAGGCTTGCACCACCATGCCTGGCTAATTTAGCATTTTTAGTAGAGACGGGGTTTCGCCATGTTGGTCAGGCTGGTCTTGAACTCCTGACCTCAGGTGATCCGCCTGCCTTGGCCTCCCAAAGTGCTGGGATTACAGGCGTGAGCCACTGCACCCAGCCAAATTGCTGGATCTTATGACAACTCTGTGTTGAACATTTTGAGGAACTGCCAAACAGTTTTCCAAAGTAGCTATACCATTTCACATTTTCATCAGCAATGCATGAGGGCTTCAGTTTCTCTGCATCCTCACCTATACTTGTTATCTGTCGCTATAATTACAGCCATCTTGGTGGATGTGAAGTGGTATCTCATTGTGGTTTTGATTTGTGTTTTCCTAATAACGAATGATGTTGAGCACTTTTTTATGTGCTTACTGGCCATTTGTATATTTTCTTTGGAGAAATGTCTATTCAAATCCTTTACCTATTTAAAAATTACCTTTCTGTGGTTGAGTTGTAAGAGTTCTTTATATAATCTGGATATACTTTACCAGATACATGATTTGCAAATCTTTCTGTGGGTTGTCTGTCTTTTCACTTTCTTGATGGTGACCTTTGAAGAACACAAATTTTTAATTTTGATGACATCCAATTTATCTGTTTTTTCTTTTGTCATCTGTGCTTTCAGATATTCTACTTAATGTCTTCCATAACTTTTCTGAAAATCTGATTTGCTCACTGGGTCCATAAGTGTATTCTTAGTTTCCCTGATTTAGGATCATAAAGCACTTGATTTAAAATGTTTTCCAATGATGTATATATAAAGGAGCTTAGAAATGTTGATGCTCTTTGAGATGGTAAGCCCATTCCTGTGCCCTTAACCTCAGGAAATAACGTGATAGAAGAAAAACATCCTATATGCCCAGAGATGTTCATTTCACTGTCACCCATGAGATTGGCATGCTTTTCAACAGGAGGGGTGGATAAGTCAAACCCATTGTGCTAGATTATTAGGTAGCTATTAAATGTAGTAATTATCAAGCTTGTGTAACAAAAACGTTTATAACGTAGTGTTTGGTGAAAAAAGCACAAGTGTGTGCTCACTGTGATAAAAATATGTGTAAAATATCCGGACTAAATGAGAAGGTATACAAAGTTACAGATTTATTACATTTTATTTAAATTACATTTTATCTTTATAATTAAAAATTAATTAAAAAATGTGTGCATATTTCACATTGGTGGGGGAAGGGATGACAAGTTGTTAGAGTGGGTTTATGTTTACCCTCCCCTTCAGATTTTTAAAAATCATTTTCATTATCATGATTGTGAAAGTTAGGTTTATAAATCTAAAAAAAAAGTAGCCATGTTTGTTTACTGAGAATTTAAGTAGAGGTATTTTAATTTTCTTTACATTTTTATATCAAATCCAAATACTGATAACTTGATTTTAGTATTAGAATTACTATTGTTTTGGTCATTAGAGCATTATAATTTGCTAAAACGAAAAGTAATAATGATGATTGTCATTATATATTAGTAATAGGGCTCACAGAAGCCCTTTTCTCATGGCGTTCTGTGAAACAAATTATTATTATTTTCTTTTTGAGGTATCAACTCTTTAATTTAGGTCTTTTATATATAAAACCATTGATTTTGTTTTCAGGTTAGTTTTCTGCCTTAGCTGTTTTCTTTCTTAGCATTTTAAAAGTGTGAAGTCAATCTGTTTTATTAAAAGTTCAATACATCTAAATTCACAAGTAAGAGATGTTATGTAATGTCTGGATAGTGTAATGATTATTTGTTTCTGGTTTCCTCTTCTTTCTCCTTTCCTTTCTTTTTAAAAAATACTTAAAAGCATATGTGAAGATTACTTACGATTCTTTTTGGTTATTATACCTTAAGTTCTAGGGTACATCCGTATACATGTGCCATGTTGTTGTGCTGCACCCATTAACTTGTCATTTACATTAGATATATCTCCTAATGCTATCCCTCCCCCCACCCCATGACAGGCCCCGGTGTGTGTTGTTTCCCCACCCTGTGTCCAGGTGTTCTCATTGTTCAATTCCCACCTATGAGTGAGAACATGCAGTGTTTGGTTTTCTGTCCTTGTGATAGTATGCTTAGAATGATAGTTTCTAGTTTCATCCATGTCCCTGCAAAGGACATGAACTCACTCTTTTTATGGCTGCATAGTATTCCATGGTGTATATGTGCCACATTTTCTTAATCCAGTCTATCATTGATGGACATTTGGGTTGATTCCAAGTCTTTGCTATTGTGAATAGTGCTGCAGTAAACATATGTGTGCATGTGTCTTTATAGCAGCATGATGTATAATCCTTTGGGTATATCTCCAGTAATGGGATGGCTGGGTCAAATGGTATTTCTAATTCTAGATCCTTGAGGAATTGCCATACTGTCTTCCCCAATGGTTGAACTAGTTTACAGTCCCACCAACAGTGTAAAAGTGTTCCTATTTCTCCACATCCTGTCCAGCACTCTCTCCACATCCTCTCCAGTACATCCTCTCCTGACTTTTTAATGATCACCATTCTAACTGGTGTGAGATGGTATCTCATTGTGGTTTTGATTTGCATTTCTCTGATGACCAGTGATGATGAGCATTTTTTCATGTGTCTGTTGGCTGTATAAATGTCTTCTTTTGAGAAGTGTCTGTTCATATCCTTTGCCCACTTTTTGATCGGGTCGTTTGATTTTTTCTTGTAAATTTGTGTAAGTTTTTTGTGGATTCTGGATATTAGCCCTCTGTTAGATGGGTAGATTGTAAAAATTTTCTCCCTTTCTGTAGGTTGCGTGTTCACTCTGATTGTGGTTTCTTTTGCTGTACAGAAGCTTTTTAGTTTAATTAGATCCCATTTGTCAATTTTGGCTTTTGTTGCCATTGCTTTTGGTGTTTTAGTCATGAAGTCCTTGCCCATGCCTATGGCCTGAATGGTATTGGCTAGGTTTTCTTCTAGGATTTTTATGGTTTTTGGTCTAACATTTAAGTCTTTAATCCATCTTGAATTAATTTTTGTATAAGGTGTAAGGAAGGTATCTAGTTTCAGCTTTCTACATATGGCTAGCCAGTTTGCCCAGCACCATTTATTAAATAGGGAATCCTTTCCCCGTTTCTTGTTTTTGTCAGGTTTGTCAAAGATCAGATGGCTGTAGATGTGTGGTATTATTTCTGAGGGCTCTATTCTGTTCCATTGGTCTATATCTCTGTTTTGGTACCAGTACCATGCTGTTTTGGTTAGTGTAGCCTTGTAGTTTAGTTTGAAGTCAGGTAGTGTGATGCCTCCAGCTTTGTTCTTTTTGCTTAGGATTGTCTTGGCAATATGGGCTCTTTTTTGGTTCCATATGACCTTTAAAGTAGTTTTTTCCAATTCTGTGAAGAAAATCACTGGTAGCTTGATGGGGATGGCATTGAATCTATAAATTACCTTGGGCAGTATAGCCATTTTCACTATTGATTTTTCCTATCCATGAGCATGGAATGTTCTTCCATTTGTGTGTGTCCTCTTTGATTTCACTGAGCAGTGGTTTGTAGTTCTTCTTGAAGAGGTCCTTCACATCCCTTGTAAGTTGGATTCCTAGGTATTTTATTCTCTTTGAAGCAATTGTGAATGGGAGTTCACTCATGATTTGGCTCTCTGTTATTGGTATATAGGAATGCTTGTGATTTTTGCACATTGATTGTGTATCCTGAGACTTTGCTGAAGTTGCTTATCAGCTTAAGGAGATTTTGGGCTGAGACAATGGGGTTTTCTTTTCTTTTCTTTTTTTTTTTGAGACAGAGTCTCACTCTGTCCACCAGGCTGGAGTACGGTGGCGCGATCTCGGCTCACTGCAAGCTCCGCCTCCTGGGTTCACGCCATTCTCCTGCCTCAGCCTCCCTAGTAGCTGGGACTACAGGCACCCGCCACCGCGCCCGGCTAATTTTTTGTATTTTTAGTAGAGACGGGGTCTCACCGTGGTCTCGATCTCCTGACCTTGTGATCCGCCCGCCTCGGCCTCCCAAAGTGCTGGGATTACAGGCGTGTGCCACCGCGCCCGGCCGACAATGGGGTTTTCTAAATATACAGTCATATTGGCATCTGCAAACAGGGACAATTTGATTTCCTCTTTTCCTAATTGAATAGCCTTTATTTCTTTCTCTTGCCTGATTGCCCTGGCCAGAACTTCCAACACTGTTTTGAATAGGAGTGGTGACAGAGGGCATCCTTGTCTTGTGCCAGTTTTCAAAGGGAATGCTTCCAGTTTTTGCCCATTCAGTATGATATTGGCTGTGGGTTTGTCATAAATAGCTCTTACTATTTTGAGATATGTCCCATCAATACCTAGTTTATTGAGAGTTTTTAGCATGAAGGGCTGCTGAATTTTGTTGAAGGCCTTTCTGCGTCTATTGAGATAATTATGTGGTTTTTGTCTTTGGTTCTGTTTATGTGATGGATTACGTTTATTGATTTGCATATGTTGAACCAGCCTTGCATCCCAGGGATGAAGCCAACTTGGTCATGGTGGATAAGCTTTTTGATGTGCTGCTGGATTTGGTTTGCCAGTATTTTATTGAGGATTTTTGCATCAATGTTCATCAGGGATATTGGTCTAAAATTCTCTTCTGTTGTTGTGTCTCTGCCAGGCTTTGGTATCAGGATGATGTTGGCCTCATAAAATGAGTTAGGGAGGATTTCCTCTTTTTCTATTGATTGGAATAGTTTCAGAAAGAATGGTCCCAGCTCCTCTTTGTACCTCTGGTAGAATTCGGCTATGAATCCATCTAGTCCTGGACTTTTTTGGTTGGTAGGCTATTAATTATTGCCTCAATTTCAGAACCTGTTATTGGTCTATTCAGGGATTCAAATTCTTCCTGGTTTAGTGTTTGGAGGGTGTATGTGTCCAGGTTTTTATCCATTTCTTCCAGATTTTCTAGTTTATTTGCATAGGGGTGTTTATCGTATTCTCTGATGGTGGTTTGTATTTCTGTGGGATCGGTGGTGATATCCCCTTTATCCTTTTTTATTGCGTCTATTTGATTCTTCTCTCTTTTCTTCTTTATTAGTCTTGCTAATGGTCTATCAATTTTGATCTTTTCAAAAAACCAGCTCCTGGATTCATTGATTTTTTGAAGGGTTTTTTGTGCCTCTATCTCCTTCAGTTCTGCTCTGATCTTAGTTATTTCTTGTCTTCTGCTAGCTTTTGAATGTGTTTGCTCTTGCTTCTCTAGTTCTTTTAATTGCCATGGTAGGGTGTCAATTTTAGATCTTTCCTGCTTTCTCTTGTGTCCATTTAGTGCTATAAATTTCCTTCTACACACTGCTTTAAATGTGTCCCAGAGATTCTAGTATGTTGTGTTTTTGTTCTCATTGGTTTCAAAGAACATCTATTTCTGCCTTCATTTTGTTATGTACCCAGTAGTCATTCAGGAGCAGGTTGTTCAGTTTCCATGTAGTTGAGTGGTTTTGAGTGAGTTTCTTAATCCTGAGTTCTAGTGTGATTGCACTGTGGTCTGAGAGACAGTTTGTTATAATTTCTATTCTTTTACATTTGCTGAGGAGTGCTTTACTTCCAACTATGTGATCAATTTTGGAATAAGTGTGATGTGGTGCTGAGAAGAATGTATATTCTGTTGATTTGGGGTGGAGAGTTCTGTAGATGTCTATTAGGTCTACTTGTTGCAGAGCTGAGTTCAATTCCTGGATATCTTTGTTAGCTTTCTGTCTCGTTGATATGTCTAATGTTGACAGTGGGGTGTTAAAGTCTCCCATTATTATTGTGTAGGAGTCTAGGTCTCTTTGTAGGTCTCTAAGGACTTGCTTTATGAATCTGGGTGCTCCTGTATTGGATTCTTATATATTTAGGATAGTTAGCTCTTCTTGTTGAATTGATCCCTTTACCATTATGTAATGGTCTTCTTTGTCTCTTTTGATCTTTGTTGGTTTAAAGTCTGTTTTATCAGAGACTAGGATTGCAACCCCTGCTTTTGTTTATTTTCCATTTGCTTGGCAGATCTTCCTCCATCCCTTTATTTTGAGCCTATGTGGGTCTTCACATGTGAGATGGGTCTCCTAAATACAGCACACTGATGGGCCTTGACTCTTTATCCAATTTGCCAGTCTATGTCTTTTAATTGGAGCATTTAGCCCATTTACATTTAAGGTTAATATTGTTATGTGTGAATTTGGTCCTGTCATTAGGATGTTAGCTGGTTATTTTGCTCATTAGTTGATGCAATTTCTTTCTAGCATTGATGATCTTTACAATTTGGCATGTTTTTACAGTGGCTGGTAGCAGTTATTCCTTTCCATGTTTAGTGCTTTCTTCAGGAGCTCTTGTAAGGCAGGCCTGGTGGTGACAAAATCTCTTAGCATTTGTTTGTCTGTAAAGGATTTTATTTCTCCTTCACTTATGAAGCTTAGTTTGGCTGGATATGAAATTCTGGGTGGAAAATTATTTTCTTGAAGAATGTTGAATATTGGCCCCCACTCTCTTCTGACTTGTAGAGTTTCGGCCAAGAGATCTGCTGTTAGTCTGATGGGCTTCCCTTTGTGGGTAACCTGACCTTTCTCTCTGGCTGCCCTTAACATTTTTTCCTTCATTTCAACTTCGGTGAATCTGACAATTATGTGTCTTGGAGTTGCTCTTCTCGAGGAGTATCTTTGTGATGTTCTTTGTATTTCCTGAATTTGAATGTTGGCCTGCCTTGCTAGGTTGGGGAAGTTCTCCTGGATAATATCCTGCAGAATGTTTTCCAACTTGGTTCCATTCTCCCCATCACTTTCAGGTATACCAGTCAGATGTAGATTTGGTCTTTTCTCCGTATTTCTTGGAGGCTTTGGAGTCTTTGTTCATTTCTTTTTACTCTTATTTCTCTAAACTTCTCTTCTTGCTTCATTTCATTCATTTGATCTTCAATCAGTGATACCCTTTCTTCCATTTGATCAAATTGGCTACTGAAGCTTGTGCATGCATCACATAGTTCTCGTGCCATGGTTTTCAGCTCCATCAGGTCACTTAAGGACTTCTCTACACTGTTTATTCTAGTTAGCCATTTGTCTAATCTTTTTTCAAGGTTTTTAGCTTCTTTGCGATGGGTTCAGAAATCCTCCTTTAGCTCAGAGAAGTTTGTTATTACCAATCATCTGAAGCCTTCTTCTCTCAACTCTTCAAAGTCACTCTCCGTCCAGCTTTGTCCTGTTGCTGGTGAGGAGCTGTGTTCCTTTGGAAGAGAAGAGGCACTCTGATTTTTAGATTTTTCAGCTTTTCTGCTCTGATTTCTCACCATCTTTGTGGTTTTATCTACCTTTGGTCTTTTATGATGGTAGCGTACAGATGGGGTTTTGGTGTGGATGTCCTTTCTCTTTGTTAGTTTTCCTTCTAACAGTCAGGACTCTCAGCTGCAGGTCTGTTGGAGTTTGCTGGAGGTCCACTCCAGACCTGTTTGCCTGGGTATCACCAGTGGAGGCTACAGAACAGCAAATATTGCAGAACAGCAGATGTTGCTGCCTGATCCTCCCTCTGAAAGCTTTGTCTCAGAGGGGCACCTGGCTGTATGAGGTGTCAGTCGGCCCCTACTGGGAGATACCTCCTAGTTAGGCTACTTGGGGGTCAGGGACCCACTTGAGGAGGCAGTCTGTCCGTTCTCAGATCTCAAACTCCATGCTGGGAGAACCACTACTCTCTTCAAAGCTGTCAGACAGGGACGTTTAAGTCTGCAGAAATTTCTGCTGCCTTTTGTTTAGCTATGTCCTGCCTCCAGAGGTGGAGTCTACAGACGCAGGCAGGCCTCCTTGAGCTGCGGTGGGCTCCACCCAGCTCAAGCTGCTGGGCTGCTTTGTTTACTTAAGCCTCAGCAATGGTGGATGCCCCTCCCCCAGCCTCGCTGCCGCCTTGCAGTTTGATCTCAGACTACTGTGCTAGCAGTGAGCAAGGCTCCGTGGGCTTGGGACTCTGCGAGCCAGGCACGGGTATAATCTCCTGGTGTGCCGTTTGCTAAGGCCATTGGAAAAGCGAAGTATTAGGGTGGGAGTGTCCTGATTTTCCAGGTACCGTCTGTCACAGCTTCCCTTTCCTAGGAGAGAGAGGGAATTCCCCGATCCCTTGTGCTTCCTGGTTGAGGTGATGCCCTGCCCTGCTCTGTGGGCTGCACCCACTCTCTGACAAGCCCCAGTGAGATGAACCTGGCACCTCAGTTAGAAATGCAGAAATCACCCGTCTTCTGCATCGTTCACGCTGGGAGCTGCAGACTGAAGTTGTTCCTGTTCGGCCATCTTGGAACCTCCCTGTGAAACAGTTATTACAATTACTTTATACATAAGTAAATGAATGAACTCAGCTTTTGAAGTAAGTTTCAAAGAGCGCTTAGCATAGTGGCTCATGCCTGTATTCCCAGCACTTAGGAACGCCAAGGTGAGAGGATTATTTGAGCCCACGAGTTCGAGACCAGCCTGGGCAACGTGGTGAGAGACCCTCCCTACTACTTTTTTTTGTCTCTACAAAAAAAAACTAGACAGGTGTGTTGGCACATGCCTGTAATCCCAGCTACTCGAGAGGCTGAGGTGGGAGGATCACTTGAGTCCAGGAGGTCAAGGCTGCAGTGAGCCATAATCGCACCTCTTGCACTCCAGCTTCGGCAACAGAGGGAGACCTTTTTTGAAAAAGTAAAATACATTTCAAAGAGCTCAGAGATGTAATAGTTTTTTATGAAACAATAAAGGTACCTAAAAAAATAATGAAGAAAAAGCACAGTTACAAGGTCAGGCACTCAAGGTGAGACCACACTTTGAGTTCTTGTACACAGATAGAGAATGTACAGCTTGCTGGGCCACAAAGTGGTTCTGTGGATTCCCTGACCGTCTGAGCTTCGGTTTCATCTGAGTAACAGTGATCTGGGGTATGTACAGCCAGTAACTGTAAGGTGATCGCTTTTCTGTGGCCTGGAATAAGTGTGGCAGGCAAGGAAAGGCCACAGAGGCCTGGCTCTTAGAGCAGCCAGTCTTCCCAGGCACCCCCGCCCACCCCACCCCTTCCGTTCACATACTGCAGCTAACTTGGTCCCTGGGCCTGGCTTGGAAGAGACAGAGGCGTCATCTTGTTCTCTTATGTGGGAAGGCTATGAAAAGAAAAACCCATGTTGGTCCAAAATATAAACAAGAATTACACTAGAATCTTTTGTTCTCACTCTGACATGGTCAGAATTAATTTGGAGGTCCAAAAAGAGTGTGTTTTTGTTTTTTAATCTGAGTTACTTAATGCAACGATATGTAGTGGGTGGTGGGAAAGAAACAAAAATACGTTGCTTAAGTTTATCAGTTGTTATTGGACCATCCCCAGGTCATTCTTCAGGGTCCAGTTTTTGTCATTGGAGGTTCTTAACTCAGACTTCTCCTCCAAGTTGCTGATTGAACTTACTGTGAAAATACCTAGATGGTAGAAGGCAAGCAGTGGAATATCTCTGGGTATCTGAGAAATATACAGAAAGCACTTAAGAGAACTTAATCATTTTTTTCTCCCTTTCCTTAGATTGAATAGGGAAAACCTGCTTTCTGCAAACAACTGAAAAAGCTGCACTTAGAAACTGTTTCTTTGGCCGTCATCGAGAAGCCGGAACTTGTATTGTGAGGCCCCTGATGGGACAAGCTCTCAACTGCTGATCACCCAGTGATTGTCACCATGGCCAGCAAGAGGAAATCCACCACACCATGCATGATCCCAGTGAAGACGGTGGTGGTGCAGGATGCCAGCATGGAGGCCCAGCCTGCTGAGACCTTGCCTGAAGGACCCCAGCAGGATCTGCCCTCAGAAGCACCTGTTGCCAGCAGTGAGGCAGCGCAGAACCCCAGCAGTACTGATGGCTCTGCACTGGCCAATGGGCATCGGAGCACTTTAGATGGCTATTTATATTCCTGTAAATACTGCGATTTCAGATCCCATGATATGACTCAATTTGTGGGACATATAAACTCAGAGCACACAGACTTTAATAAAGACCCAACTTTTGTATGCAGTGGGTGCAGTTTTCTGGCAAAAACCCCTGAGGGGCTTTCCTTGCACAATGCCACGTGTCACTCCGGGGAAGCCAGCTTTGTGTGGAATGTGGCCAAGCCAGACAATCATGTGGTTGTGGAGCAGAGCGTCCCTGAGAGCACCAGCACTCCTGACTTAGCAGGTGAGCCCAGTGCCGAAGGGGCCGATGGACAGGCAGAAATCATCATTACCAAAACTCCAATCATGAAGATAATGAAAGGCAAAGCTGAAGCCAAAAAAATTCATACACTCAAGGAGAATGTCCCTAGCCAGCCTGTGGGTGAGGCCTTACCAAAGCTGTCGACTGGAGAAATGGAGGTGAGAGAGGGGGACCATTCCTTCATCAATGGGGCAGTTCCAGTCAGCCAGGCATCTGCCAGCTCTGCAAAAAACCCCCATGCTGCCAATGGGCCCCTCATAGGAACAGTGCCAGTTTTGCCAGCTGGCATAGCACAGTTCCTCTCCCTCCAGCAGCAGCCCCCAGTGCATACCCAACACCATGCCCACCAGCCACTGCCCACAGCCAAGGCCCTTCCCAAAGTGATGATCCCCCTGAGCAGCATTCCAACGTACAATGCAGCCATGGACTCTAACAGCTTCCTGAAGAACTCCTTCCACAAGTTCCCCTACCCCACCAAAGCCGAGCTCTGCTATTTGACTGTGGTGACCAAGTATCCAGAAGAACAGCTCAAGATCTGGTTCACAGCCCAAAGGCTGAAGCAGGGGATCAGCTGGTCCCCTGAGGAGATTGAGGATGCCCGGAAAAAGATGTTCAATACAGTCATCCAGTCTGTGCCTCAGCCCACAATTACGGTTCTAAATACCCCACTCGTCGCCAGTGCTGGCAATGTACAGCATCTCATCCAGGCCGCTCTCCCAGGTCATGTTGTGGGGCAGCCAGAGGGTACAGGAGGGGGACTTCTGGTCACTCAGCCATTGATGGCCAATGGGTTGCAAGCAACAAGTTCCTCTCTCCCCCTCACGGTGACGTCTGTGCCCAAGCAGCCAGGTGTGGCCCCCATTAACACTGTGTGTTCGAATACAACGTCAGCTGTGAAGGTGGTCAATGCAGCCCAGTCGCTCCTCACGGCCTGTCCCAGTATAACTTCCCAAGCCTTCCTTGATGCTAGCATCTACAAAAACAAGAAATCTCATGAACAACTGTCAGCTCTGAAAGGGAGCTTTTGTCGGAACCAGTTCCCAGGGCAGAGCGAAGTTGAGCATCTCACCAAAGTGACGGGCCTCAGTACCAGAGAGGTGCGGAAATGGTTCAGTGACCGTAGATACCACTGCCGGAACTTGAAGGGCTCCAGAGTGATGATGGCTGGAGATCACAGCTCCATGATCATTGACTCTGTACCAGAGGTGTCCTTCTCCCCATCATCCAAGGTCCCTGAGGTAACCTGCATCCCGACAACAGCCACACTAGCAACCCACCCTTCTGCCAAACGACAATCTTGGCACCAGACTCCTGACTTCACACCAACCAAATACAAGGAGAGAGCCCCTGAGCAGCTCAGAGCCCTGGAGAGCAGTTTTGCACAAAACCCTCTTCCTCTTGATGAGGAACTGGACCGCCTGAGAAGTGAAACCAAAATGACCCGACGAGAAATTGATAGCTGGTTTTCAGAGAGACGGAAAAAAGTGAATGCTGAGGAGACCAAGAAGGCCGAGGAGAATGCCTCTCAGGAGGAAGAGGAGGCTGTTGAGGATGAGGGTGGAGAAGAGGATTTGGCCAGTGAGCTAAGGGTCTCTGGTGAAAATGGCTCTCTGGAAATGCCCAGCAGTCATATCTTGGCAGAGCGCAAAGTCAGCCCCATTAAAATCAACCTGAAGAACCTGCGGGTCACTGAAGCCAATGGCAGGAACGAGATTCCAGGGCTGGGTGCCTGTGACCCTGAGGATGATGGGTCAAACAAACTGGCAGAGCAGCTCCCAGGCAAAGTGAGCTGCAAAAAGACTGCCCAGCAGCGGCACTTGCTGCGGCAGCTCTTTGTCCAGACACAGTGGCCAAGCAACCAGGACTATGACTCCATCATGGCCCAGACGGGTCTGCCGCGGCCGGAGGTGGTGCGCTGGTTTGGAGACAGCAGGTACGCACTGAAGAATGGCCAACTCAAGTGGTACGAAGACTATAAGCGAGGCAACTTTCCACCAGGTCTACTGGTCATTGCCCCTGGCAACCGGGAGCTCCTGCAGGACTATTACATAACACACAAGATGCTGTATGAAGAGGACCTGCAGAACCTCTGTGACAAGACTCAGATGAGCTCCCAGCAGGTCAAGCAGTGGTTTGCTGAGAAAATGGGGGAGGAGACCAGAGCCGTGGCAGACACAGGCAGTGAGGACCAGGGCCCTGGTACTGGTGAGCTCACAGCAGTTCACAAAGGGATGGGTGACACCTATTCAGAGGTGTCTGAGAACAGTGAGTCGTGGGAGCCCAGTGTCCCTGAGGCCAACTCAGAGCCCTTTGACACATCGAGTCCCCAGGCTGGACGTCAGCTCGGTAAGGAGTCAACAGGGGTCATGACTATCCTGTGTGGGTAAGGGGAGGATGCACTTATGGTTGGGTGCTGAATTTACTGCACAGGGGCATCTGCTGTCTCTAAGACTGCCTGGCAGCAGCATTAACTGCCTGGCTGCTTCAGAGGACAACTAGCAGCAGGAGCCATAGGAACATAATATGATAAATGGTTGAGAGCTGTTTTTTGTTTCATGTGTTTTTAAAAACCTGCGCAGGGGAAGGAACATGGTGACCCTAAAGGGTCCAAGCTTTTCTAGCCATTTCTTAGCAATAGGAAACAGGTTAAAACATCCTCTGAGTCAGGCAGATCCACAGCCACTGGGTAGGAGAGAGCAATAGGACATGAGTTGAAATTCAGCTCAAATTGATGAACAAAAGGAAAGAGAGCCTTTAATTGTCCTTAGATACATAATGTGCTTTTTTCCAATGATGAAAGTCTTGTGTTTCTCTCGTTATTCCTGATGTAGAAGAAATGTTTATTATAATGGAAAATCACCTTCCTTCTTTGACACATATGGAATCAAAGGCTTGAATTTTGTTCCTCAGTTTCTCTAGATCATACTCAAAAGCAAAATGTATTATAGAAGGTTATTTTTATTTAAGACATAGTTTTGAAGCCACAGACAAGTCATGTTATTACGTGTTGATTTTCTAGGTTCCTGGTCACTGAGTTCTCAGCCTCTCCCTTCCCTCCTTACCCTTTGACATTTGTGTTCTCATTAGAGACCCCATCAGAGGGCAGCCAGAAGCTCAGGTGAGAGCCAGGAGGGCGGAGTGTTGTAGAAGCTGAAGGGATTGGGGGTTCCAAAATGGCAGCGTTGCTAGTTGAGTTGGCAGTGGTGGGAGGGGGTACAGGAGACAGTATCTGTGGTGTTGGGCAATGTGATGGTTCCCTGGTGACTTTGGCATGAGCTGCCTCAGTGTGGGGCCTGGTGTTTGGCACCTCATCCCCAGGGCCAACCGTAGTGCCCTGTCCCGCAGAAATCCCACAATTTCCTGGATGTTGTTCCATTGTTTCCGTACAATAGCCAACCGTTGTTGTTTGTTTATTTTGGCCTGGCAAATCCCAGCTCCTCCACCCCAGTTGCTTTCTACTTAGGATGTCTTAAAAAGGACAAAATTCTTTTTCTTTCTCTGAATATTTTAAATTCATTTGAACACAACAATTTGAAACATAGTTATGCTGTTGTTTATTTACTCAGTTAAGGAAAAAGAGACTTCCTTGTTGGCCCATAATTTGGTGGGGTGGTGGGGGCGGGGAGTACCACGTCATCCATCGGTTTAGCATTTGCAGAAAGCCTATTCTTCTCATGTTCACATACTAAGGCAAAATCCAGTTCCACAAAGCCCACAGTGAGAGCAAACACCTGGTGGAGCCTAAAGTCACTAGTCAGCAGTTAGGGTTGGAGTACACAGGGCCACTGGCTCCCTTATGGCCTCGTCCAACTCCAGACATGTTTTCAGTAGGGCAAGAGTACAACAAAACACTCCCCTCCTTTGGGGCCCACAGCTCACAGCTTACTTTATAAAGTAGCTGATGGCACACCCTGGAGTCAGAACAACAGGTTTTTACGGCTGGTTTGACCTTTTTATAATGCAGAGCAGGTAGTCTCTCCTGCAAGTCTTGTCCAAGTTGCTAAATTGGCCATTATGTTATACCCAGCTCTGTGCTTCTTGTGATATACCAGTAGGCCAGGGTGTCATGCTCAAGAGAGATGAGGATATTTGAACAAGTGTATTACAAAAGCTGACATAGAGAATGATGTTATGGAAGATGGCAGTAGCAGCACCAGGAATCCTTTCCTCCACCAAAACAATTGAACTGGCAGTAATTGTCTCAAGCAACTGTTTTAGGACTCAGAAGTCTAGTTGAACTCTTGCAACATCCAGGGAAGAGCTTGATGGAGAGGCTTATAAATTTTGATGGGTTTTTTTTTTGTTTCACATAGCAGCATCCCCAAGCTCTGCAGCAGGCAACTGTGGAAGATGTTCCTGGTGCAGACTGTTGGTGCCAGGGTGGGCAATAACAACTTTGTCCTCCAAAAGTCAAGGTTTTGTGGCCAGGTGTGGTGGCTCATACCTGTAATCCCAGCACTTTGGGAGGCTGAGGTGGGTGGGTCACTTGAGGTCAGGAGTTTGAGATTAGCCTGGCTAACATGGTAAAACCCCGTCTCTATTAAAAATACGAAAATTATCCAGGCATGGTGGTGTGCGCCTATAATCCCAGTTATTTGGGAGGCTGAGGCAGGAGAATCACTTGAACCTGGGAGGCAGAAGTTGCAGTGAGCCAAGATGACACCACTGCGTTCTAGTCTGGGCAACAGAGTGAGGCTCCGTCTCAAAAAAACATATATATCAAGTTTTTATGTTTTGATTGCTGATTACTACATTTAATCACTGAGGGGGCCAGTGCAGAGGCTGATCATTATCTCAGCTCCCTTGGGCAGAAGGAGCTTTCTAGCCACAAGGGGTTTTAAAGAGACAGTACCTATTTTTTTTCTTTATTCCTCCTTTTGGCAAGCCAGATATTTAAGGAAATCTTAGGTCACTGGTTAACCACAGAGATACCACAACAGAAACTTCACTGACCCCATACCGCAAGGAATACACACTTCACAGAAATAGTTGGAAAAGTCACAAATAGTTGGCTCTAGCCCTCAACAAGCAAAAATCAACAATCTCTGAGGCATGAGAGAATTAGATTCTCAGTTACCACAATGTGATACTCATAATGTCCAGTTCTCAACAAAAAATTACAAAACATAAAAAGAAATAGAAAAATATGGTCTATTCACAGGAGAAAAATTGACAGACACCATCCTTGAGGAAGGCCATTGGGATTATTACCCAGAGACATTAAACCATCTATCCTAAGTACGTTCAATGAGCTAAAGGAAACCATGGACAAAGGACTAAAGGAAATCAGGAAAACCAGGCATGAACAAAATGAGAATATCAATATCAATAAAGAGATAGAAATTATAAAAAGGAACCAAACAAATTCTAGAGCTAAAATGTATAATCCCTAAAATGGAAAACATACTAGAGGGATTCAACAAAGATTTGGGCATGCAAAAGAAGAGAAGAGTGAATTTGAAGAGAAAATAATTGAAATTATCCAGAGGAACAGAAAGAAAAAAATACATAGAAAAAACACCTGAGAGAACTGTGGGACATCATCAAACATACTAATATACTGATATATTCATACAGTTATTATATTCATTAGTATATTCATACTAATATACTCATATAGGAATCCCAGAAAAAGAAAAGGGATAGAAAGAATATTTGAAGAAATAATGATAGAAAATTTCCCAAACCTGGTGAAAGACATGAATCTACACATCCAAAAAGCTAATAAAATCCAAGCAGGATGAACTCAGGTCCACAGCAAGACATATTAGAATTGTCAAAACCTAAAGACAGGATTTTGAAAGCAAGAGAGAAGCAACTCGTCACATACAAAGAATTTTCGACAAGATTAACAGCCAATTCATCAAAAACCTTGGAAGCCCAAAGGCAGCAAGATGACATATCTAAAGTCGTGAAAGAAAAATAAACCTCTAAACCAAGATTTCTATATATGGCAAAACTGTCTTTCAAAAATGAAAGAGAAATCCAGACATTTCGAAATAAAATTGAAGGAGTTATTACTAGTAGACATGCCCTAGCAGAAATGCTAAAGGGAGTCCTTCAGGCTGAAATGACAGGATACTGAACGGAAACTTGAAGCCACAATAAAAATTAAAGGGCAGTAGTTAAGATAACTTTAGAGGTAAATATAAGAGCCAGTGCTATTGTACTTTTGGTTTATAACTTTTTCTTTGTGCTTTATAATTTAAAAGACAAATTCATTAAAAAATTATAAATCTATATTAATGGGCATAGAATGTAGTAAGATGTAATCTGTGTAATAAAACAAATTAGCGCATTGCAAACAGAATCAAAACAGTACATTATGAACAAATAAATACAAGAGGAAGTAGTAATGGAATTGAGGAATCAAAAACATTAAGACAAATGAAAAACAAATAGCCAAATGGCAGAAGTAAATCCTTGATCAGTAATCACATTAAATGTAAAGGGATTTAGCTCTTCTATTAAAAACAAAGATTGTCAGATAGGAGTAAAAAAAATAAAGTGTTTATATGCTGTCTTAAGAGACTCATGTTAGATATAAGGACACAAGGAGGTTGAAAGTAAAAGGATAGAAAAAGATACACTTAGAAAATAGTAACCATATGACAGCTGAGGTGGCTATATTATCACTAGACAAAATCTATTTTTTCCTGGAGAAAAAAATATATATAATGTATAGTAAATATATGCAATTATGTATTTTATATATATTATATATAACTTGCATGTTATATATGTGTTAACATATGCATGTTATATATATTATATATAAAATATATAATTTAGAATTAGCCAGCCAGACTTAGCTGAGATAATCCCAGTTTTGTTGGCAACATAGAAAGCATTGTAATCAGGAGCCAGTTGAACGTATGCCTTCTTCTCTCCATCAGTCCTGATCAGTGTGTTGACTTGGATCACATCAGTGTCATAGAGCTGCTTCACAGCCTGTCTGATCTGGTGCCTTTTGGATTTTAACATCCACAGTGAACACAGGTGTATTGTTGTCTTCTGTCTTCTTCATGGCAGACTCAGTGGTCACTGGTCAGTGAGAACTTGGTGATGGCATAGTGGTCAAACTTATTTCTCCTGGTAGTGCTCTTCTGAGGATACTGAGGCTGCCTTTGGAGTCATAATGTCTTGGCCACAGGAAGGTGGGTGATGTGTGGATCTTTTTTTTTTTTTTTTTTTTTTGGGGGGGGGGGGGGGGGGGTGGGGTTTTTTTTTTTTTTTTTTTTTTTTTTGGGGGGGGGGGTGGCTATGTGGATGCCTTTCAGCACTACCTTCTTGGCCTTCAAAGTCTTCACTTTGGGATCAGCTTTAGGAAAGCCAAGAGCTTCCTTCTTCACCTCCAGTGTGCTCTTTTGAAAAAGGCACACAAAATAAACTTTAAATCAAGAAAGGTTACAAGAGACAAAGAAAGATATTATATTGATAAAAGATATACTATATATCTCTAACAGGACTCCAGAACATGTGAAACCAAAATGACAGAATTAAAGGGAGAGAGATACAAAAATAGTTGGAGACTTTAATACTCTATGTCTAACAATGGATATAGAAACCAGATAGAAGGACAGTTGGGAAACAGAGGATTTGAACAACACTCCAAGCAAATTAGACGAAATAGACATAAACAGAATACCACCCAACAACAGCAGAATACACAGTCTTCTCAAATTCACATGGAATATTCTCCGGGATAAACTATATGTTAAGCCATGAAACAAGTGTTAATAAATTTTTAAAAACTGAAATTATACAGAGTACATTTCCAATTTCAGTGGAATGAAACTAGACATTGAAAATAGAAAACTGGAAATACACAAATATGTGGAAATTAACACATTATTTAAAAACTAGTGGGTCAAAGAAGAAATCATAAGGGAAATTAAAAAATACCTTGAGACAAATGAAAACACAACATACCAGAATTTATGGCGCATAGTGAGAGCAATCCTAAGAGGTAAATCTGTAGTAAGTGCATACATTAAAAAAGATTATCTCATGCTGGGCGCAGTGGCTCATGCCTGTAATCCCAGCACTTTGGGAGGCTAAGGTAGGTGGATCACCAGAGGTCAGGAGTTCGAGACCAGCCTGGCCAACATAGTGAAACCCTGTCTCTACTAAAAATACAAAAATTAGCTGGGCATGGTGGCAGGCGCCTGTAATCCCAGCTACTAGGGAGGCTGAGACGAGAATCATTTGAACCCAGGAGGCGGAGGTTGCAGTGAACAGGCCGCACCATTGCACTCCAGTCTGGGCAACGAGCGAAACTCCGTCTCAAAAAATAAAAAATAAAACTCAGTTGGGCATGGTGGCTTGCACCTATATCCCAGTGCCTTGGGAGACCAAGGCAGGAGAATCACTTGAGGCCAGGAGTTTGAGACCTGCCTGGGTAACAAAGTAAGATCCTGTCTCAGCAAAAAAAGTAAAAAAAAATTAGCCAGGTGTGGTGGCATGTTCTTGTAGTGCCAGCTACTCAGGTGTCTGAGGTGGGAGAATTGTTTACCAGGAGTTTGGACTTATAGTGAGCTATGCTTGCACCACTGCATTCCAGCCTGGGTGACAACGTGAGACCCCATGTCTTAAACTTTTTTTTAACGATCTCGAATCAGTAACCTAAATGTACACTTTACAGAACTAGAAAAGAGCAAACAAAATCCAAAGTTACCAGAAGGAAGGAAATAAAGGTTAACGAAACCAAAAGTTGGTTCTTGAAAAAACAAAACTGACAAACCTTTAAATAAGAATGAAAGAGAAGACTTAAATTACTAACATCAGAAAGGAAAGAGGGGATGTTACATTTTCACATGAATATATTTTCACAAGAATAGAAGAGACTACTATTAACAGTTATGTGCCAATAAATTGGGTAACCTAGATGAAATTCCTAGAAACCCACACTCTCCCAAAATCAACTGATGAAGAAATAGAAAACCAAAGTATATCAATAATTGGTAAGAAGATTGAATCTTTTATCAGAAACATTCCAACAGTGAGAAGTCTAGGACCCAGGTGAATTCTTCCCACATATTGAAAGAAGAATTAACACACCAGTTCTCCTCAAACTCCTCCAAAAAAATTGAAGAGGAGTAAACGCTTCTTAACTCATGAGGTCACCATTACCCTGACACCAAAGCAAGACAAGGGCACTACAAGAAAAGAAATCTACAGACTAATATCCCTTATGAATATAGATAAGAAAATCCCCAACAAAATAGCAAGCCAAATTCAGCAGCATACTAAAAGGATTATACCTCACGACCAAGTGGGATTTATCCCTGCAATGCAAGGATTGCCTGGCACATGAATATCAATGTAATACACCACATTAAAAGAATAAAGAGAATAAAACACATCATCCTAATTCAAGCAGAAAGAGCATCTGACAAGTCAACATGCTTTCATGACGATAAACATTCAAAAACTAGGAATATGACAATATGATAAAGATTGTATATGAAAAGCCCGCAATTAACATCATACTCAACAGTGGTGAAAGACCGAAAACTCTTCCCCTAAAATCAGGAATGAAATAAAGATGCCCACTTTTGCCACTTCCGTTCAAAACAGTATTGGAAGTTCTAGCCAGAGCAGTTAGGCAAAAAAATAAATAAATAAATAAAAGTATCCAAGTTCGAAAGGAATTCCGAAGTAAAATGATCTCTGTTCACAGATGACATGGTCATATATGTAGAAACTTGAGGCCGGGTGCAGTGGCTCACGCCTGTAATCCCAGCACTTTGGGAGGTCAAGACAGGCAGATCACAAGGTCAAGAGATCGAGACCACGTTGGCCAACATGATGAAACCCCGTCTCTACTAAAAATACAAAAATTAGCTGAGCATGGTGGCACACGCCTTTAGTCCCCGCTACTAAGGAGGCTGAGGCAGGAGAATCACTTGAGCCTGGCAGGCGGAGGTTGCAGTGAGCCGAGATCGTGCCACTGTACTCCAGCCTGGTGACAGAGTGTGACTCCTTCTCAAAAAAACAAGCAAAAAACTTAAAAACTTGAATCCACACACAAAAAAAAAATGAACTTGGCAAAGCTGCAGGATATAAAATCACACAAAAAAAATCAGTTGTATTTAGCTGGGCACAGTGACATAACTGTAGTCCCAGCTACTTGGGACGCTGAGGCAGGAATTTAAAAAATGGTATCATTTACAATGGCATCAAAAAGAAAAAGTGCTTAGGAATAAATTTAACCAAGGAAGCAAAAGAAGTGTGTCTTGAAAACTACAAAATGTTGCTTGAAAAACATTAAAGACGACCTAAATAAATAGAAAAATATCCCATGTTCATGGATTGACATTAAGATGTAGATACAACCCAAAGCCAACTACAGAGTCAATGTAAAAGCTATCAAAAGCATAGTCACATTTTTACAGAAATAAGAAAATTCAGGAAGATCCAACCAAAATGGCTGACTAGAGGCATTTTGTACTCACCTCTTCCATTAAGAACAAAAATAGAGAATAATCACACTTTGAATAGATTATCCAAGACAGAACACTGGAAATCACAGAAAAGAGACAGGAAATAAGGAATGAAAAAGAAGCAAGGCAGCTTGTTCAGCTGGGATTGGTGGGGAACTGAGTGAGACCCCCTAGCATGGGGAAAAGGTAAGTGAGAGACCCTCAGTGCTCCACATTTCTACCATGAAAGGATTCTGCAGTTCTAGCCATGGGAGAGCTCCTCAGCCCTTGCAGTCCCTGAAATTTAACATGCGAGGTGTCAGGAGATAGTTCAATGGCACTACTCCAGAAGGGAGCTTGCACTGGGTCCCCCACACTTCCTGAGAACTAAACAGCTACAGCAAGATGCCATTTAAAGCCCAGTCCCCAAAAGACTGTACACTGTCCTGGAGTCCCTGCGTGCCAGGGCTGAGGTGTAAGAGAACTGCAAACTGTTTTCCCCAGAGCTGAGGTGCAAGTGACTGTGAGTTACTGCAGCTGAGGCTGAAGCACTACAAGGCATATGCTCTTGCTGTTGTGGCTGAGGCACAACCATGGTGCCAGCTACCATAGCAGGGGCTGAGGCACCAGTGCCACTGGAGCTGAGTGAGATGTGAGTGGCACATGCATTCCCCACTGGCCAGCAACCCCGTGCTCCTCAATGGAAGGCAGTAGTACAACGCTGCCACTCCCTATCCAAGCATTCTGAAGGTGGCCTAGAGATTGCCCTGCCCCTGCCCACCTTGGTTGGCAGCTGCACACATCAGAGGGAGCCTGAGGATTAGACTGCCCAGTCTAGCCCACTACCATTGGCACCTGAATGCTCTTTTTGGGTGCCTGAGGTTGTTGGGGCTTACCCACCTGGCTACTACTACCTGTATGTACTATTTGTGGGCCTGGAGAATGGGCCGCCCAGCCTGTTGCAGCCACTGCCAACACAAGCACATATCACTTGGGACCCAGAGGGTCATTTCAACACTGTCACTGCCATCTCCCATGCCACACCAGCTGCCCAGGGGCCTGAGAACCTGCCCACATGCCTGGGAACTGCTGCCACTACTGACATCCGAGTAAGCCACCTGAAAGCCCATGAATCAGCTTGCTTGGACCCACTAACACTGGTGCCATTGTATGCTGCTCTGGGGTCCAAAGACAGGCATGCTTAGCCCACTGCTGCTACCACTGGTGCCTGGAGAATGGCCCACCTGGCATTCCAGTCCTTAGCAAAATTTTACCATAGCTTCCACTAATAACTACTGAGCCACTGAGGAAATCACAGACACCACTGAGGCTATTTATAGCCAAAGAAATCATGCAGAGACTACACTACTGCACATACCAAGAATCAAAGCCAAAGTGTCCTACCCAGCGGACACCATAGATACGTCTAGGAAAAAGTCCTCCCCTACAAATGGAAATGCAGAAAATTGGAAGAAGCAGCTGTTACACTGGATGTGCAGATATCAACATAAGGACACAAGAAACATGAAAAAGCAAGGAAATATGATACCTCCAAAGGAACACAATAAATTTCCAGCAAAAGATTCCAATGAAAAATAAACTCTCAAAATCCCAGAAAAAGAATTCAAATTTTTGAGTGTAAGGAAGCTCAGTGAGATGTAAGAGAATGTGAAAAAGAAATAAAAACAATTTGGGAAATGAATGATAATTTTTATCAAAGAGATATGTGTCATAAGCAAATTCTGGAACAGAAGACTTCATGAAACAAAATACAGAATACAATTGAAAGCTTCACGAGGTCAGGAGATCAAGACCATCCTGGCTAACACGGTGAAACCCCGTCTCTACTAAAAAAAATATACAAAAAACTAGCCGGGCGAGGTGGCTGGCGCCTGTAGTCCCAGCTACACGGGAGGCCGAGGCAGGAGAATGGCGGGAACCCGGGAGGCGGAGCTTGCAGTGAGCTGAGATCTGGCCACTGCACTCCAGCCTGGGCGACAGAGTGAGACTCTGTCTCAAAAAAAAAAAAAAAATTTGAAAGCTTCAACAATATATTAGATCAAGCAGAAAAAAAAAATCTTAGAGCTGGAACACAGGTCTTTTGACATAACTCAGAAATAAAAAAGAATAAAGAAAAATGAGCAAAGCCTTTGTGACATATGGGACACAATAAAGCAACTATATATCTAAATTATTGTGATCCCAGAGGGTTAAGAGAAAATGAAAGAGTGAGAAAACCTGTTTAATGAAACAATAGGTGAAAAACTTCCCAAATCTCAAAAGAGATTTAGACATCTAGATATAGGAGGCCCTGATAGCCCCTAAACAGATACAGTGCAAAAAGGTTTTATCCATGGCATATTATAGTCAAACTGTCTAAAGTCAGATGATTCTAAGGACAGCAAGAGAAATGTGTCTAAGCAACTATAAAGGAAGCCCCATCAGACTAACAGTGGATTTCAGCAGAAACCTTGCAGATCAGGAGAAAATGAGATGATATATCAACAGGGCTGAAGGGGAAAAAAAGTAAGCCAAGGATACTATGTCTAGCAAAATTATTCTTCGTAAATGAAGGAGAAATAAAGTATTTCCAAGACAAGCAAAAGCTGAGAGAATTTATCACCACTAGACTGGCCGTACAAGACATGCTCACAGGAGTCCTAAACATGGAAGTGAAAGCACAACATTTAACATCATGTAAAACACACGAAAGTATAAAACTCACTGGCGGGCCAGGCGCGGTGGCTCAAGCCTGTAATCCCAGCACTTTGGGAGGCTGAGACGGGCGGATCACGAGGTCAGGAGATCGAGACCATCCTGGCTAACCTGGTGAAACCCCGTCTCTATTAAAAAATACAAAAAAACTAGCCAGGCGAGGTGGCGGTCGCCTGTAGTCCCAGCTACTGGGGAGGCTGAGGCAGGAGAATGGCGTAAACCCAGGAGGCGGAGCTTGCAGTGAGCCGAGATCCAGCCACTGCACTCCAGCCTGGGCGACAGAGTGAGACTCCGTCTCAAAAAAAAAAAAAAAAAAAAAAAAACTCACTGGCAAAAGCAAAGCAAACACACAGATGAGGAAAAGACTCAAATGCTACCACTACAGAAAACCACCAAACTACAATGCCAAACAAAAAGGAACAAAATATACATAAAACAATCAGAAAACAACAGTATAACAATAATAGAACCTCACATGTCAGTAATCCTTGGGTGGGCATGGTGACTTAATGCCTGTAATTCCAGCACTTTGGGAGGCCAAGGTGGGCAGATCACCTGAGGTCAGGAGCTTGCGACCAGCCTGGCCAACATGGTGAAACCCCATCTCTAAAAATACAAAATTAGCCAGGCATGGTGGCACATGCCTGTAATCCCAGCTACTCGGGAGAGGCTGAGGCAGGAGAATTGCTTGAATCCAGGATGCAGAGGTTGCGGTGAGCTGAGATTGTACCCCTGTGCATCAGCCTGAGCTACAAGAGCGAAACTCTGTTTCAAAAAATTATCATGTGGTATTTGTACCAGAAATGCAAGGATAGTTTAACATACACCATTCAGTAAATGTGGTACATCACATCAACAGAATGAAGAGCAAAAATTGTATGGTCATCTCAACACAGAAAAAGCATTTGATAAAATTCAACATCGCTTCATGATAAAAAAAAAAAACACTCAGAAAATTGCATAGAAAGAAGATAGTAAAGGCCATAAATGATAAACCCACCACTAATATCATATTGAATGGGGAAAACTGAAAGTCCTTCTTCTGAGAACTGGAACATGACAAGGATGCTCACTTTCACCACTCCTATTCAACATAGTACTGGAAGTTCTAGCCAGAGAAATCAGGAAAGAGAAAGAAATAAAAGGCATCCAAATTGGAAAAGAGAAAGTCAAATTGTCCCTTTTTGCAGATGACATGATCTGATACTTAGAAAAACCAAAAAGACTCCACCAAAAATCTCTTAAGGCTGATAAGCAAATTCAGCACAGTTGCAGGATATAAAGCCAACATACAAAAATCAGAGTTTCTATACACCAATAATAAAAGAGCTGAAAAAGAAATCAAGAAGGTAATCTGATTTACAACAGCTACCAAAAATAAAAAAAAAGATACTTAGGAATAAATTTAATCAAGTAAGTGAAAGATCTCTGCAAGGAAAACTGTAAAACACTGATGAAAGAAACTGAAGAGGACACAAACAAATGGAAAGACATCCCATGCTTATGGATTGGAAAAATTAATATCATTAAAATGACCATACTATCCAAAGCAATCGACAGATTCAATGTAATTGCTATCAAAATACCAATGTAATTTTCTTGACAGAAGTAGAAAAAACCCTAAAATTTGTACAGAACCAAGAAAGAGCTAAAATAGTCAAAGCAATCCTGAGCAAAAAGAACGAAGCTGTAGGCATCACATTACCTGACTTCAAAATATATCACAAGGCTATAGTAACCAAAACAGCATGGTATTGGTATAAAAATACACCCACAGACCAAAAGAAAAGAAAATAGAACCCAGAAATAAAGCCACATATTTACAGCCAGCTGATTTTCAACAAACGTGCCAAGAACATGCAATGAGGAAAGGACATCCTCTTCAATAAGTGATGCTGGGAAAATTAGATATCCATAAGCAAAAGAATAAAACTGGACTTGCATCTCTCACCATATACAAAAGTCAACTCAAGATGGATTAAAGATTTAAATATAAGACCTTGAATTATGAAACTACTAGAAGGAAACTTAGGGCAGAACACTTCAGGACATTGGTCTGAGCAAAGATTTTATGGCTAAGACCTGAAAAACATAACTAAAACAAAAACAGACAAAGGGGACTATATTAAACTAAAAATCTTCTGCATAGCAAAGGAAATAATCAACAGAGTACAGAGGAAACATGTTGAATGGGAGAAAGTATTTGCAAAACTCTTCATCCAACAAAGGACTGATATCTAGACTATATAAGGAATTCAACAAAAAAAATATTAAAAAGTGGGCAAAAGGCGGGGCACAGAGGCTAATGCCTATAATCCCAATACTTTGGGAGGCTGAGGTAGGTGGATCATTTGAGCCCAGGAATTCGAGACCAGCGGGCAACATGGTGAAACCCCATCTCTACAAAAAATACAAAAATTAGTTGGGTGTAGTGGCACATACTTGTAGTC
Organism: Piliocolobus tephrosceles; assembly: GCF_002776525.5. NCBI lineage: Eukaryota > Metazoa > Chordata > Mammalia > Primates > Cercopithecidae > Piliocolobus > Piliocolobus tephrosceles. The sequence goes on along the minus strand of NC_045453.1, from coordinate 14,019,037 downwards.
CCAGCTACTCAGGAGGCTGAAGTGGGGAGATCACTTGAACCCAGGAGGTTGAGACTGCAGTGAGCTGTGGTTGTGCCACTGCACTCTAGAACCTGGGTGACAGAGCAAGACCCTATCTCCAAAAAAAAAGGTTGGGGGGGGCTTGGTTGGGGGGCAAAAGACGTGAATAGATAATTCGCAAAAGAAGACATACACATGGCCAATAGGTATATTAAGAAATGCTCAACATCACAAAAGGGAAATACAAATCAAAACTACAGTGAGATATCATTTTATCCCAGTTAGAATGACTATTATTAAAAAGACAAAAAATAATAGAACTGGAGGTCATGTTCATTGGAATATTCCAGGTACAGAAAGACAAATACATGTTCTTACTCATACGTGGCAGCTAAAACACTTGATTTCATGGAGATAGAGAATAGAATGATAGATAGCACAGGCTGGGAAGGGTGTGAGAGTAGAAGGGGGAAATGAAGAAGGGTTGATAAATGGGTATAGACTTATAGTAGATAGAAGAAACAAATGTTAGTTTAATAGCTAATGTTAAATAGCAGACTAGCGTGACTATGGTTAGCAACAATGTATTGTATATTTCAAAGTAGCTAGAAGAGAGGACTTGAAATGTTACCAACACATAGAAACAATAAATACTAAGGTGATGGATACCCTTAATATGCTGCTTGATCACACATTCTGTGCATGTAAAAAATACATGTACCCCATAAATATGTAAACTATCAATTAAAAAAGAAAAATCCATCTTAAAGTTTATATAGAATCTCAGGGGACCCAAAATAGACAAAACAAATTGAGAAAAAACAAAGTTGAAGGAGTCACACACACTTGATTTCAAATTGTACTACAAAGCTACAGTAATCAAAACAGTGTGGTACTGGCATAAGGAGAGACATAGAACCAATGGAATAAAATAAAAAGCCCAGAAATCCCCACGTAATGGTCAATTGATTTTTGGCAGGGGCACAAAGACCATTCAATGGGAAAAGAGTCTTTTCACCAAAAGGTGCTGGGAAAACTAGATATCTACATGCAAAAGAATGAAATTGTACTCTTACCTTGTACTATATACAGAAATTTACTTAAAATAGGTCAAAGAGCTAAACAAAAAAGCTAAAGCTATAAAATGCTTAGAAGAAAGAAAACAGAATCCTTCCAGGTTTTTGATTAGGCAATTATTACTTTTTTTTTTTTTTTTTGAGACAGGGTCTTGCTCTGTTGCCCAGGCTGGAGTGGTACAATCAAAGCTACTGCAGCTTCAGACTCCTGGGCTCAAGCAGTCATCCCACTTCAGCCTCTTGAGTAGCTGGGATTACAAGTGTGCACACCTGGCTAATTTTATTACTATTTTGTGTGTGTGTGGACAGGATCTCGCTATGTTGCCCAGGCTGGTCTTGAACTCCTGACTTCAAGCAATTCTCTCCAGCCTCCCAAAGTGCTAAGATTACAGGCACAAGCTACCCCATCTGGCCAGGCAATGATTTTGTATGTATGACACCCAAGGCATAGGCAACAAAAGAAAAAAATAGATAATTTGGATTATGTCAAAATCTAAAATTTTTGTGTTTCAAAGAACACTGTTAAAAGAAAGAAAAGAACCCACAGAAAGGGAGAAAATAACTGAAAACCATACATCTGATAAGAGATTTATATTCAGAATATGTATAGAGCTCCTAAAACTGAACAACAAAACCAATTCAAAAATGGGCAAATGATTTAAATAGACATTTCTCATAGGAAAATATACAAATGGCCAATAAGTACATGAAAAGACAAACATTAGGCATTAGGGAAATGCAAATAAAAACCACAGTGTGATACCACTTCACACTTAAGATGGCTGTTACAAACACACACTCAGAGAAAACAATGTGTTGGGAGGATGTGGAGTAACTGGATCCCTTGTGCATTGCTGGTGGGAATATAAAATGGTACAGCCCCTTGGGAAACAACTTTGTGGTTCTTTAAGAAGGTGAATATAGAATATTACCATATGATCCAGCAATTTCACTCCTAGGTATACACCCCAAGGACTGAAAACAGGGACTCACATATGCATGTACACCAGTGTTCTTAGTGGCATTATTCATAGTAGCCAAAAGGTGGAAACAACTCAAATACTTACCACCAGATGAATAAACAAAATGTGGTATGTATACATACAGTAGGATATTATTCAGCCAAAATAGGAATAAAATTCCTATACATCCTACAACATGGATGGACCTTGAAAACATTTTTGCTAAGTGAAATATCAAGACACAAAAAGACAAATATTGTACCATTCAGCTTACATGAGGTATCTAAAACAGGTAAATTCATAGAGAGAGAAGGTAGAATAGAGGTTACCAGGGGCTATGGGGAGGAGGCCATGGGGAGTTACTATTTAATGGATATATAATTTCTGTTTAGGATGATGAAAAATTTCTGGAAATAGAATGATGGTTTCATGACATTGTAAATATACTTAATGCTACTGAATTGTACACTTAAAATTGTTGTAATGGTAAATTTTATGTTATTTATATTTTACCATGGTTTTTTTCTTAAAGTCAACATGGAAATGTGATGAGTGGATTTGAATCACAAGCATTGGCTCCCCTCAGCTACTAAATCCAACACAAAGTGACATGTTGCTGTCCTTTGTGGGACAGAGCAGGAATGGCAGGGGGTGGCCATGCCATTGGCATTGTCCTCTTCTGTCTGAGACAGGTAACTGTGGGTACAGGAAGGGCTGGTCTGTTTATCTGTACCTGGTTTCTCATGGCTTTCTCAGCCAGCTGCAATTAAGGACCACTTCTGTATGAATCACAGATGATGGACCTCTTGGATTTCGGCCTTACTTTGACTTTGACTTTAGGGTTGAAGTGAAGACATACGTAGAATACATATCAGAACTAGACCCAGCTGCTGTTATATTGGAACAGTATGTTCTGGAGAGCCTGGAAGGAGAGGGCAGGATGAAGCATTTTAGGACAGGACTCCAGAGACACGGTGGTGGCGGAAGCCTGGGGAGCTAGGGGGATTTAGTGGGCCTGGAGAGGCCAAACCGCTGCTCCAGCTGCTAGGCCTAGGATTTAGCGGGGTCTGTCAGAGTCTGATGGCCTTACAAGGTTGAGCCAGCATCCTGTCCTTAACCCACATTCCCTCAGGCTGGAGGGTGGGGGAGTGGGTGGCAGAAGGGCATTGCTCATGGAATTAAGACGTCCTCAAAGCCAGTGACGCCACCCTGATATAGCAAGGACCAGGCTGCCCTGGGGGCTACACAGGTGGCAGCTGCCGTGGAATGACAGGCATGTGTTTTCTTCTCAGAAACAGACTGAATTTGATCGGATTCATGTGAAGGACTGGCCAGTCTGGGAAACCGCCTGCCACGTGGAAGAGCCAAGCCCAACTCTCTGCTGCCACATGCTGTTCCATGCCTGGTTGCTGAGCACCTGGGAGAGCTTCCAGAGTCCTCGCAGACAGCCCAGAGCCTGCCGCTACCCTCGGCCTGTCCACCACCAAGCAAGTAGCAAGCAAGATGGGGTTCTCATCAGTTCTTCCTCCCACAATGTAGGACCTTTCCTTTACCTTCCAGTGGATAAAATAGTTCAGATTTCATAGTCATATTCATAGACACAGAATCAAGCTTTTAACATATACATCCACCTCTATATGTTAAATAAAACATCAGATTATCAACACTGTCATTACGTAGAAACTTTGGTTAGCCAAGCAGTGCATTGTCATTTATGTCATCTCTAAAAATGACCTGTGTCTGTTCTCTGGGGATTGCTGGGTCACAGATGCCCCTCACCTTCCACAGTCAGACTGGGAGGTTACAGACACAAAGCTACATCTGGAATCCCTTTGTGCCCCCTTTGTGTTCCTCAGTGAAGCAATACCTTTGAAGAGGTCTCTGCTGCATTAAATGGCGACTGGCTACCATTCATGCCAGGCTTGCTTTGCCTGTGGGCTACTCAGAACCTGCTGTAACCCTCAGCTCAAAAAATGGACTGGTAATGTGAGTAGTGTTGGATGCTTTACCGCTCTCTTTAGTTGTTACTGTAATTCTGCTTTTTCATGGGAGTTTGAATCGTGGACCATAACTTTTCAGTTATCAGATCAACTAAAGAAACATTTGTTGTTAAGCCTAATGTGCTGACCTATGTGCCTGCATTTTTTTTTTTTCATCTAGACATGTTTGGAGTGAGAGAAATATGGAAAAAAGAAATGGGGTAGGGATGTAAGTGGAAGTCTGTAGCCACAGCCTGTAGATTTGACCTCTGCAGTTTTCAGAGCCCTTTCTCCACACTCATTTCAGAGCCTCCTATGGTTTTGGGAAGGAATAACACACTGGCCCATTAGTAAGGGTGAAGGCTGGAGGGATTTGTTGACTTCTTGGAATTATCAGAGATAGGGTGGTCTTTAGCACAAAGACTTGCATGCAGGGATCCCTGGCAGAACACCCAGAATGCCCCTGGCTCCCACCCCGGTGTGCTGGCCGGTGTGCTGGATGCACGCCCGAGGGTGCTGGGCATCACTGGTCCTTGTGAGGATGCTTTTAAAGTTCTATATTTATATCCCCAAACTTGGAAACAAGAACTCTACTTTAGCCTAACCCTCATGTCCTTTTTTGAATTGAGAAAATTACAGGAAAGGGTGCCTTTGAAAATTAGAAAACTTGCTTACAGAGCTGTACTAAATGGTAAATCCTCAATTTCCCCAAGACCGGTTGCTCTGAGAGTAGCTGGTAAAGAGGGGCAAACTAAAGACCTGTCCACCTGTAGCTCCACTGACGTCTTAGAAACCACCTGCTTCCCAGAGTGCCAAGCCACAGGTACCAGGCTTCGTGGGCACAGAAGCCTCCTGGGCTGGACTGGGTGAGAGTGCTGGAAGACCCCAGAGAGAGGGCAAGGGCTTTGGGCAAGAAGCACTGGTGGTGGTTCAGGGACTGTCCTCCCCCACCCAGGGAACTGGACCTGGCAGGGCACCGTGCTCATGTGGCTCCAAGGACAAGCGTGGCAGTGACCCCTCTGCCTTCCAGGAGAGGGCTGGCTTTGGAAACCAAAATCGTGTTCTTCTAAAGTATCATCTTCTGCCCTCCCTGTCCCAATAGGGAGCACATCTTATTTGTCTCAAACAGGGACTTGTGAATACTTGGCAAGTTTTGCAGCCTATTTTTGTATTCTTAATTTGGGGAGTGAAGATGTTTGGTCTCAAAAACCTTTGAGGAATTGCCAAGAATGGCGAGTGATTGCTTTCCTTCAGAGAACAGACACTTGGAATTTCTCCTTTTAGTGTTTATATACGTGCAGATTAATTTATATATATATATACACACACACACACAGTATAAATACTCATTTGATTCTCATAAAACGTGCATCTGGCATGTGCAGTTGAGAAACTTGGTGGCACATGGGTATTGGGGAAGTAGCCTGTGTTGGAGGGGCACCAGTGCACTAGGTGTCTGGGGTGGCCCAGGCCGAAGCCATCTCCAGGTGTCTGAGAAACCACCCAGTGCCTCACCTCCAGATCCTGCTGGCATCACCTCCAGAGCCCTGCATGCACTGGCTGAAGTTGGTCTATGGAGAGGATTTTCTTGGTTACTTGTATTCACAGTTAACTTACAACCCAAACAGCAAAACACAGTTGGTGGACAAGTTCATGCAGGACCTAGAGTGACCCAGCCATGGGCACTAACTCGTCTTTCAGGTGGAAAAGTACAGTGCTGCCTGCCCTGGTATGTTTTTCTTACAGATGTTAGCCCTGCCCAGCAGCCAGGGCTACACCACAAAAGGCAAGAATGCCCATGTTAAGGAGCCCAGCAGTCTGGACAGATCCTTCTTCCTCTGCTCTTGGATGAGAGTGAGTGAGTATGGTCTGGACCTTATCCTTGAAAGGTGATCAAAAGCGATGATGAGGGAGGCAGTCACCACGCAGGTGCTTAAAGGGACGTTGTAGGAGGTACTCAAGGGTTTGGGGGCAAAACCCTGAATGCAGCCAATCGTGCACAGAGACACACCCATGCTAGCCCAGTGGCAGTGGGGGATGTGGGATGGCAGCAGCCAGGTGTGTGGCCCTGTCACAGGACAGCTCATTGTGGTTTTGCACACTGCCAAAGGGTTAACTTTTGTTGTTGCCTTCAGTAGAAGGCATTTGTGGGCTGCAGAGTTGAGAGGTGGGTGAGGTTAGTCTCTCCTGAAGAAAAAGCCTATAAGAAGTGGCTCATCTTATCCGTTTTCTCTGTATGCAGTTGGACTTGTCAGAGATAGTAAAATCATCTTTTATTGTTTTTTGTTGTTCTTGCTGATGTCCTATACCTGTTTGTTTTTTACATGGGGTTGTAGACCCAGTTTTCATAGGTGAACCAGATCATCATTCTGATAAAGGAAATTTAAATTTGATACATGTGCTTTGTATATTTTGATTACTTGTTTTCGTTTTTGACTATAAAGGAGCTTTTTTATTTTGGGAGGGGAGGAGTATCATTTCTGAGAATCTTGGGTTCCTGAAAACGCCCTAGTTGGATGGCTTGCCAGGGCCTTGAGGTCTGGCAGTGATTGTACAACTTAAAGCTCCTTTCTCTCGGCTGAGTGACAGGCAGCTGTTCAGGTGGACCAAAGCACCTTGACACAAGGACTCTACACTCTGCTCTCTAGTAGCACAAGGAGGAAGTTGGACAGAACATTGGGTAGTGCCTTGTGGGCTCCCACATGTACTAGTGGTCTCATCTCCAGCTGGCCTTGGGAGGCTGTCCCACCAGGAAATTTGTATATTCTCTAGCCTGAGATGTGGCCCTTGTGGGTTTTATCCTGCCCAGTCAGTGGCCTAGTGGCAGGTGCTGTGTTCTCTCCCTCTCCCTCTTGGCTCTGGGACATCTGTCCCTGGCTGCCTTTTATAGAGGAAGGACACTGGCCTTTCTGGTTGGACGCTGTGTGGATGCTCTCTGCTTGAGCCTCATAGTCTCTGGTCTTGTCTCTTCTTGGACCAGTATCCTCAGACTGGTGCAGCTTTTTCAGTTCAGATATCACACCCCAAGTGGATGAAGGCAACTTGCAGGAGAGGAGAGCCAGCCAAGAAGAAAATTTTAAAACCAAACCTAGTTTGGGATTTTCCTAAAGTCATGTCCTCTTTTTTCTTGCTCAGAGTTTACCTGGGAGATTTCACCAGTTTGACTCACCATTTGCAGAAGACGTGCTTTTGTATTAAGCTTAAATTTTCACATATCACATCCATTCTCAAGGTAGTTATATGCTGGAGAAGAAAAATCCTCTAGACACATGAAGGCCCACACAGTCAACTCTTCCAGGGCAAAGCCAGCAGCCCACCCAGGTCAAGTAGCCAGCAGGGCTCCGTTCCCCGCACTCCAGACATGGACCCTCCCCTTCAGGGTCTCTTGACCCAGCTTCCTTCTCTCCTTTTCCCTGAGAGCACAGACCTCTCTCACTCAGCCAGCCTGCCCAGACCACAGGGGGCCGTTCCCATGTAGCTTGGGGAGTACTTGATCTCTGAAAGGCTCCAGTGTCTGAGCAAGCAGGGAGTTGTAGAGCTCAAGCCTTTCTTCTGTGCTCAAGTCCCTTCCCCAAGCAAGGCTTCAACCTAATATACTCACCATGTAGTTTTCTCTGGCCATTTAAATGGGGCAGGGACATGGTTGGGCCATGCCACACCAGGGCTGGTGAGGCAAACAGTTTTGATTTTGACAGAGTGGCTGGATGAAACGTGGCAATCAAGGTGCTGCTTGGTTTGCTCTGAGTGCAAATGGAACCAACAGGTTTCTGCTGCAATCTGTGTGTTCCCAGTGCCAGGTGACACCAGGAAGGGTCGGGCAGGGCTAACCAAGTTGTCTCTGAATTCACTGAGCATCTGCACTTAGTTGTGAAGTTAATGGGAGTACACAGAGTATCTGGCCTTGGAGAGGGATTGAGAGCCTCCTTTTTGGTTCTTCATTCCTGAGCTCTTGCCTGCCCACAAATCTGACCTCTTTGAATGGGGGCCCAGTCCTTCATCACACTGAAGATAGGACAGAGAAGTTTCTATTTAGCCCTAGATCCAGCAGGAGTCATCCATTCTAACTGCCCTGAAGTCTAGAGCAGGGGAGGGAACCCAGAGGCTGGGGATGAGACTAGGCAGACCCTGGTTATCATAGGGACAAGGACAGGGAAAAGCACCCCCTTCCTCAGTTTTTGCGAGTCCTGTCTTTGGGTTCACAGGACTTTGAGGATGGTGAAGAACGTAGTTACTAGCCTGTTGTTCCTGGTCCGAAGCTTCCACAGCCCTCAGAACCTGGCTTTTGTGGCTGCTCTGGCAGGTGCCAAGCAAAGGGAGAAGGGAGGAAGGCAGCTGCTCTGGTGGGGACTCTAGGAACCTTCCCAGCTGTCCACTTGGATAGGTGGTGAGCCCCAGGGTACTGAGAGGAGCCTGAGCATTCACCTGCCATTAGTGCCTCTTCCTTCAGGAGACTGGCTTGAAATGTGTGTGTGTGTGTGTGTGTGTGTGTGTGTGTGTGTGTGTGTGTGTGCGCGCGCGCACACAGATGAGCACCTGTATGTGTTAATGAATAGTTTTTCTTGGTTAATATTTTTTAACTTCTGTTCCTTTCCATAAGTGGATGATTCAAAATTAATGTGACTTGGCCAGGTGCAGTGGGATTACAGGATCACACCTGTAATCCCAGCACTTTGGGAGGCCGAGGTGGGCGGATCACCCGAGGTCAGGAGTTCAAGACCAGCCTGTCCAGCATGGTGAAACCCCGTTTCTATTAAATATACAAAAACTAGCCTGCCGTGGTGGCGGGCGCCTGTAATCCCAGCTACTCAGGATGCTGAGGCAGGAGAATCGCTTGAACCCAGGAGGCAGAGGTTGCAGTGAGCTGAGATCGCGCCACTGCACTCCAGCCTGGGCGACAGAGCGAGACTCCATCTCAAAAAAAAGAAAAAAGAAAAAAACAAGATGAATGTGACTGGAGTTAAAGGTGAAATGTCAGGTTGTTTAGTCACTGAATTCAGAGAGCTACAAGTGCTTGGTCTTTCCCAAGAGTCAAACCCGAGTAGAAATACATTTAAAAGAAAAATCTACCACATGGTACCTATGAATCTTGTAATTTGTTTAGGGAGATCTTGTCACTCATCCCTGGTTCCTGCCCATACAGTTTTGTCTCATTCTTGCAGTTTGCTTGAAACAGGGCCAGAGCCCCACATGAGACTCTCAGCAGGAGTGAGGAGCGGGCGCTGGCCCCAGCAGGGACCCAGCACAGCAACCGGGTTGTTCCGTTAGACTGGGTCAGGGCCAGGGGAGAAGCAGTCACCCTGTGTAGAGGGTTCCTGCTGCGCTTCTGAGCAGTTGCTTTGTTCAGAAGCCTTAGGAGGGTCGGATTGTGCCATAATTGTTATCAAAGAGAAAACACGCCCACCTTCTTCTCTCCCCTGCTGGCCATTGTTCATTGAGAGTTTGACTGAGCGCAGCCTTTGTGGAAGTCAGGGAGGTTGCCAAAGGCCTGTAGATGCCTCCTGACAAGGTCTTCATTCCTGGTTTTCTAGCACCCATTTGCATTTTAGTCTTCAGCACAAAGCCTTGTTCCCTGTGTAAGACTGGGGAGTGACTGTTGAGCAGTCTGCTGTCAGGAGAGATGGCTGAAAAGGTGATCATCTTGGTGCTAAACAAGAGACAACTGCCCTGTTTTTGTTTGTTCTGAGGCACAATGAAACTTTAGCCAAACTCTGCAAGAGGGTCCCCTCTCCTGTCATGGCCAGGTGAGCGACCAAACCGCGAACACGGCACACTCTGTCACTGAAGCCTCGGTAGAATGGCGATTCTTTACCCTGGGTAAATGTTTTAACAAAAAAATGAACCCAACTTTGGTTTGGACTGTGGTCGCGCCGAGGCAGGAGTTGGGCTTTCCCTCTTGGGGCTGAATCTCCAGGCCTCATGAGGTCCCCTGTGGGGATGCTGCTATTTCTAAGATGCAAATTGCACATTTCCTAGATTTTGTATCTGGATTTGGATAAAGGAGGGGAACAGGGACAAATTGCTTGTACAATTTGAAATGGGCCTCAATGGTACTTCGAACCTTTTGATTATTCCTAAATAAAAACATAAATATATTTCACATCTGCTGACTTATTTTATGGGGGAGTCAGGAAAAAAAGCCAAAAACATTTCACTTCTTCTTGCCCACTTCTGTGGATCTTAAACTCCAGTGGATGGGTGGGGCAGTTTCCCTCGGCTCACTAGAGAAGTTCCAACTCACTGTCTTCTGCACTGCTGAGTTCACTGCACTGGCTTCTACATGAGAAAACGGTGATATGTTAGAAATCATGCTAAATAGACAAAGGCAAACAGTCAAAGCTGGTGTCATCTGGTGAGAGGACACTAGCGAGTCTTTTTCTGTTCCTGTGAGTGCTGAAAAGCAGAGCCTGTCATTTGCTGGAGCAGGGTTGGGTGTTAGTGAATATGCAGAAGGACCCAGGGGCCTTCTGGAGGAACAAAACTGAAGCCCATACTTTTAAGATCCAAAGCCATTGAATTTTGTTGGGGTGGCCCTGAAGGCCTGGGGCAGAAGGAAAAAAGGTCCTTTGAAATGAAATCACCTACGGTGGAGCCAGGCAGTGATTCTGGACACCAGAATAGGAGTCCAGCTTATATCATGGGGAAGCAGTGTGTGTTGAATCCCAAAAGCCAGGTCCTTGGAAACTAGACCAAACTGGCATGCAACTGGCAGAGCCAATCAGCTGAATGCCGTAGTGGGTGGACTCAGGCAGTGACTCACTTGGGACACTGTGGGTGATTCACAGGAGTGGCCAGCCAGGGGGTTGCTGTGGGGTTCCTCCAGGCAGAGAACAGAATGCCTAGGTTAACCCCTGAGCACAGGTCCCCTGGGAATTACTCAAGTACCCAGAGAAGACAGGAGTTGCAGGCTGAGACTGTGCTTGATCCATTTAATTAAAATGTGAAGAAGGCACGACCTTTTCATTCACCGAGTTAGTCTGGTGGGATAACCTAAACCTACTTGCTTTCTACCCGCCCTCAACAGAACTCATATGGTGAGTGATGGGCTTAAGTTGAAAGACAAGTTTCTAGGTCCAGGCCCAGCTCTCAGGTGATGTTCAAGCTGTGCTTGGTCAGGAGGGAGACCCCTGCCTTTTCTGCTCGTAGCCATAGATACTCAACTGAGGTCAGAAACGGCTCCTGCCATCTTCCCACAGGGCAGCCTTTTTCCTGTGGCAGGGGGCAGAATGCCCGACCTTGTAGGCTCTGCCCTGTATGTGTACATGTCTGCTGGGCCAAAGCTGTTGAAAGTGAAGGTCTGTCACTTTGAACCCAGTCTACTTGTCTCTGGTGTGTCAGCCAGAAAGTTCTACCGGTGATGATAGGAGAGCAAGGAGCCCGCAAGGGAGCCCATCTGCCTTTTGGTACCACTGACTTCCCTCTCCCAGCCCTGCCTGCTCTTTTGGTTTGCCCTGCCAAAATCAGTGCTTTTCAACCCTCTTACTCATTTAAATCACCTTGGGAGGTTTTGAACAATACCTATGCTAAGGCCCTAGGTACCAGCATTTTTCAGACGCTTCCTAAGTGGTGCTCATGTGCTGTTAGGGTTGAGACTCCACAGGTCATAAACCTGAGCTGTCGCACTGTCGGGACGCGGCCTACAAGCATGGGACGGGGCAAACAACTCCTGATGCCAAAGCATTCGGCCCCAAGTGAGGGTCTTCCCCACCAACACTCCGCCTTCTGGGTCAATCAGCGTTTGTCAGGTCTGTCTGGAGGAGTCTTGAAGTGAAAATGATCTTTAAATTTGCTTGAGAGTTGGCACGTTTTCCACTAGGAAGAACAATCAAAACATTTGCAGTGAGAGGCAAAGGCAATGTCTTACAGAGCCCAAGAGAGGTGAGTTTCAGGTCTGCAAAGCTGCCTTAAGAAAGGCAGAGCTGTCCGTTCCCCAGGTTGTGTTCCAGAAAGACACTTGTTCAGCAAATAGAGATATGTATTGATGAAAGTTAAAAGGGTCAACACCAACAGGCCAAGGATGTCCTAACCAACGCAGATGGGCCCTAACAGAAGGGCCTACACAGTCCTCTTCCTTCTCTGACAGGAAACCTTTCTCTCCAGGCCATAAACATCTAGAGAGGAAGCATGGATCATGAGGGCCCAGGTGAATTCCCACCCACCACCTTCTTGTGTATGGGAAAAAGCCACCCTCCTCTCTGAGCTGGGACTGTGAAGTTGTGGAAGAAAGTCACACAAGAACCTGAGCACTGTCGCTGTTTGATTCTGGCATGTTCATGTCATCCACGGAACCGGCGCTATCTACAATTTTTTGTGTGGCATCATTTTTGTTCCATCCCAGCACAGCCCACTATGAAAACCAGAGCCTCAGGAAGAGAAGGGCCTTTCAACTGTGTTCTGGGCACAGAGATGTCAGCTGCCAAGTCCTGGAGACAACCAGAATGGCACCTGGCAGTGTTAACTGAATGCAGTATTTTTGGAAGTCAAGGTTTCTGTGGAACTGGAAAGGGGCTCTGGTTGGTTCCGGCTCACCACCAAAGCTGGCTGGCCACAAAGAACCCAGGCAGGATGTATTCTGCTCAGACACACCCTCAGAGGATGAGCGGGCGAGAGTGGACCCACAACTCCTGTTAGCCCAAAGGAGGGAAGGGCTGCTTAACCTGAGAAGTTTCCAGAAACTTCCCACCTGCTTCTATTGCAGAATCATCCAGCGATTGTTTCTACTGAGCATGTCTCCGCGCAACAGGCTTTCCTGAGCCCCCCAAAGAGCAGACAAGTCAAAGGAAAAAGGACAAGAGGATGATTTATTTGGCAGTCAGATCTTAAGAGGGCAGCAGAACTAGCAAATGGCCAACCCTGAGCCCAAATGTGGGCAGTAGGTTTGTGTGTGCTGAATGCTGGCTATGCTATGAGGCACCTTTGCGCCCACGGGCCTGGACCCTGGCCTCTGTCCTGAGGTGCGGGCTGCCTTTTTAACCTTCCCATCTCCATCCCTGGATCTTTTTTACCGGTTAAAAGCTGCAATAAGGATGGCAGCTTCATTCAGCACCCAACTGCCTGTACCCCACCCACCCAGGAGGCAGGCAGCTCCTCAACCGCTTTCTCATTCCTCAGGGAAAGCATATTGAGTCTTCTTTGACTTAAAAACAACCTCACCAAAATAGGCTCTGCTATTTCTTCTCTTCCCCACCCCTCCCGCCCCCCAATTCCTGACAGTGCTTTACACAAACTAAGCCCTCTTAACACAGCAGGCAGCCCACCTGCCACTCTCCTCTCCAAGGCTCTACTCCAAGGTTTCCCTACAAGGGTGAGGAGCATGAGGAGTAAATAACTTAGTTACAATACCATTGAGAAGAAAAATAATACTGCTATTTTTAACATGATCCCCTGTATCTTTCAGGCTGGGTCATGTTCCCAGCCATGGGCAATGTGCCCTTGTGCTGTGTCCTCCTCCTCAGGCAGGGCAGAGCCCTTCTCCATGCAGGCCCTACATTCCTCTACCCTGGCTCCAGGGCCAAACTGCAGGGGCATCTAGCCTCTCACCCTGCCCAGCTGTGGTTTTAAAGCTACAGGACAATGTAAACTTTGTTTCCCTGGCCCAGTAAGGCTCCTCCTCCTCCTCCACTCTTAGGAATGTTAGTAGCTCCTTGGAGTCTCCTGTGCCACTGGCTGAGGCAGCCTCTCCCTCCAAGGGGCTTCGGCCATGGTCCTGGCCCCACAAGATGGAAGGCTCCATCTCCAGAAGTCAGGGCCAGATGTGTGTGCTTAATGCGAAACACAGTACAGTTTTTGCCTTCATCCAGAGCTGGGACATGGAGGCCCAAAACAGTAATACATCTCATTAATGGCTTGGTTTCTGTCTAGCATTCACTGCTGGAATCCAGGCTTCAGGCTGCGAGACCCGGAAGGCCGCCACAGGGGGCTGCTTCCAAAGAACCCAGTTCGCGGCATTCTACGAGGCGCACAGCACCTGCTGCTCTCCAATGAGGCTAGGGTACAACTAGAGGCGGTTGTCTCCATTGACCCGAGTCCTTCTTGGGGCCCTGGACAGAAGAGAAGAGTGTCCTTACTGGCAGGCAGGGCCTTGTAGCCCAATCAGGCAGCTCAAAGCCAGACAATATTACAACTTTTCTACCCAGGAGAAAGGAACACTGAAGAAGTAGGACCTAGCCACTGCCTTCCTGGCTCTGGCACCCCTCCATCTCCCTCACCTTCGTTCTCGACTGTCAAAATGGTCTGCAAGATGCTCCTGGGAGATGCGGAAGTCCTCAAATGGCTGCTGGTAGCGGGATTCAAAGGAGCCTTCCCGGGCTCGGCCGTGAAACAGCTGGCCTGAGGCATCTGAGCCCCGCTCCCGCAGAGACGTACCACTGAAGGGACTGAGGTCACCATTCTCCTGCTTCAACGAAGGCAGGTGCACAAGAGGGTCGATGACTCCTCTGCACTTCACGAGGCTGCTGTCTGGCTCTCCTCCCCCCCCCCCCCCCCATGCCAGCCCACCCCTGCTGCAGATACCTTGGCAGGGAAAATGTCAATCTTGATCAGCAGGGAGGCCAACTCCAGGTCCTCACTGTAGTTGTTCTTCAAAGGCACTGCTCTGTATCCTAGGAGGAGGAAAAGCCTGGCCCTCAGCCCACGAGGGACAGCAAGGGGCCCAGCCCCACCCTGCCAGCAAGATTGCAGGGGCACTGCCTCCAGGAATGGTCCTCACCTGTCTTCAGGCCTTTTACCGGGAAAGTAGCCTGAGCCAGGAAATTCTGGTCACTAAACATGTCTTCCTCATACACCACAAAGCGCAGAAAGGCAAATTCAGGGTTACTGATCTGGAAGTGGAAGGGCTTGGCCGGCCATACAGGGTTGAGTCCATTGTCCACTATGAAGGCAACGACAAAAGGCTCCAGGTCACCCTGGGAGAGGATGGGATGACTGGTGGGGAGGGGCTTGCAGTGCCCCAGGAGAATGGGAAGACAGACTGACCCACAAACTCTGTCTTCTGCTTGGTGCTGTCATACTCAGCTCCAGCCACCTCAATCTCCACAAAAGGGCACACAATGCCTCGGCCATTCTTTGGCAAATGTCGGGCACCCAGCACCTGTAGGCAGACAGAAGGGCCTGGGGATTGTCCTTCCTGCTCCCTCCAATCCCCAACTGCGGAGGCTCAGGCAGGATTTGTGACGTGGAGGCGGTGCGCCCTCTGCTGGGCCCCCGGGACACTGCCCATGGAGTCTCTCCCGACATCGGGGACCTAAGCTGTCCAGAGCAGCTGCTGCCCAGTTTATTTGAAGTCTGAGCTTTAGCCAAAATTTCCATGTGAGTTTTGCAATCCACTTCATGTTAAATCCATGTCTATTTAACACAGAAATCTTTTAAATGACTCCCCTTAGGGGAAAAAAAGATCTCATCAGAACAAGTCACCCCATGGCTCTGCACGTCCTAGATGCATAGAGTGAGTGCACGCTATCTTCACCCCTTCAACGACTCTGCTCAGGCCCCATCCACCCTGACCCCCTTGATGCCTGAAAATGCCCACTTTTGGGGAACCCAACATAAACAGACTCCAGCGTCAACCAGCCCCTTTCCCACCCTGAAGCCCAGATGAGCAGCACCCACCTCAACCGAGATGGCACACGGCTCCAGCCCGCGGAGGCTGCTCTTGTCAAAGGGGTCAAAGGCCTCATCCCGCATGGTGCTTGGCTGCAGCACGTAGCCACAGTGCCTGCCCGTCATGAAGAGAGCCTGGTTCATCTGCATAGGCTTGTCTGGAAGAGGCAGGTTATGGTGTACTCCAGTCCAGCTGCCCACAGTACCCCTCCCCACCCTCCTCACAGGGGACCTCCTCACCAGGGGTCTGGAAGTTGAGGGCCACCAGCTGACTGCCACAGATCCACATGGGCAAAGGATCATAGTTGGAGGAATCCAGTCGCTGGCCCTTGGGGTAGATGCGGGAGAGCTGCAGTCGATTGTACTGAAGGAACTTCTTGCCTTTGGCCTTGTTCACGTATTTCTCAGCCTTGGTTTCCGGGAAGGATGACATGTCCCGGTAGCAAGCACGTTCTGTGCCAATCTCTGGACCAAACAGGGAGAACACTCACAGAGCCCGCCCACCCAGGAAGTGTTAGGAGGATAACTAAATACTCCTTTTGCACCCACCAGGCCCTCTGGGCACACGCACACCCCGCCTGGGCCCTGCCCTTACTCTCTTCATCGAAGGGAACAGGCCGGCAGTAGACAACAAGTTCAGAGAGCTCCAGGGCGATCTTCTTCCTCCGTTCCATTATCTTCCCTTCAGTGAGCTGGTGACACACACAAGGCCCTGTAGCCCCAGGCTACAGCCCTGCCCAGGAGAAGGAAGCCCCCGCCAACCTTGGGTATGCCCACACTGCAGGTGCTCTGGGCCCATCTCCCACCCTCCCCTGTACCTTCCAGACACCACACCCAACGGTAAATGAGGGAGCTCTGTCCTCAGCCTCATCCTGGAATCATCTTTCCTCTTTTCTGTCCCAGAGGACACATTTGCCCTCCAGCCTTCTTAGAGGGGTGGGGGATACAGACTCCTCATCACCACCCATGTTCCCAGTGACCTTCCAGGGATCCTGGAATTGGCCACACTCCCAAGTGACACTTTCTGACCATTCATTACTCAGCCTCATCCCAGGGTAAAAACGATTCTTCTGTGTCACCTGTGACTGCACTGGGGATGTAGGCCCCTGGCTTGGTCTCCATCTGTGTCCTAAGGATGATCCTCACTGCCTCAGCTCCCCCAACTCCAATATAACCACCCACTCTACATGGCAAATCTCCATGCCAAATCTCTACAGAAGCCCACTTACAAGCACCCCATCCTATCCTCTCACCCCTGGAGGACTCTTCTTTCAGTGGCTTTTTTTTTTTTTTCTTTTTTTTAGACGGAGCCTTGCTCTGTTGCCCAGGCTGGAGTTCAGTGGCATGATCTCGGCTCACTGCAACCTCCACCTCCTGGGTTCAAGCGATTCTCCTGCCTCAGCCTCCCGAGTAGCTGGGATTACAGGTGCCCGCCACCATGCTCGGCTAATTTTTGTATTTTCAGTAAGAGACAGGGTTTCACCATATTAGTCAGGCTGGTCTCAAACTCCTGACCTTGTGATCTGCCTACCTCAGCCTCCCAAAGTGCTGGGATTACAGGTGTGAGCCATCGTACCCGGCCTCCGTGGCTTATATTCAGACTCTTCCTTTTTCAGCCTAGACCCCCAGATCCAGTCCTTCAACCACCTGGTATGCCAGCACCTTTTCTTCTAGGGGACAGCCTGGCAAGCACCCTCTCCCTTCTCTGTTTGGCTTGCAGTTGCCCTCTCCAAAGCAGCTACAGACCCATCTACCAAATGCACTTGGTGAAAGGGCCACCAAGTAGGAATTCCCTAACCCTTGAGAATACTTCTCCGTTCCCCCAGGCTCAGTGGAAGAGGCCACCCTTCCCCAGAAGGCTGGTCCTACCAGCTAAGCCTGGGCTCCATCTCACACCCTGCTTGCTCCTTTCAGCTATCTGCATGAAAGCCTGCTCAAACCCCAGCCACCTGTCCTCTCCCTCAAGGACAGGCCCTACAAAGGCTCTGCCTTTGCCATTCCAGACTCCCCACTGCCAACCAACCCCAGCCATGCTGCTGATGCAGCTCAGAAGTCTCACCAGGGCTATTTGCTGCTGCTGAATCCAAAGGGCACTTACAAGTTCTTATCGTGCCTGTCTTTACCTCTGTAGCCCTCAACACAGCAGAGCCCCTCCCTCACCAGTGGCCCGCAGTCTGTCTGACCTGCCTTTCCTGGGCTCCTTTTCTTGCCCATGCCTTCTCATATGGAGCTTTTCAATCCATCCCAAGTTCTCTTCCTATTCAACACCACCTCATCCCTTCTATGCCTCAGCCCCCACTCTATTCCTGCTTCCAGCCCAGGACTTCACCTCTTAGCTCTGGTCTTGTGTATCCAACTGCCCACTAAGCAGACCCACTTGAACAACCCATCAGTATCTCAAACTCAACATGACCTAAACACACCACATTGCATCTCATGTGTCTGTTTCTTCTCCATCCCTAGCTAAGGCAGGGGCTGTGGCCTATCTAGCATAGGCCACTGGCTGCCCCACCGCCCTGAGGGGGCTTGTGCTGGGAGCTGGAGGCCTTAGCTGCCTGACAGGCCCACACACTGCCCCCACCAGGCTCCAGCAGGATCTCACCCTGGCATCTGCGGTCTGGGCCACTTCACGGATCTTTTTCACCCAGTCCTGCAGCTCTTCCTGTGAGTCGGCAGCAACATCCAGGGACCAGTGGGCCACCGACGCCATGCTGATGGAGAAGACGAACAGCCGGTTGTTCTTGCCCTCAGGACGGATGGCTGGGAGGGCGAGAGCAGATAAAAGCTGGGAACAGACATCTCACCCCCTCCACCCCACTTCACACCGCAGGCACTGGCTCAAATGAGTTCTATCTCATCCCATTTCCTCCTTCCCACACCCCATGAGGGGAAGGACTGCTCTGCAGGCCCATTTTACAGATGACGATGCTGCAACTCAAACAAGTCACTGCTGGTTGTAGTGGAGCCAGTGTTCCAACTTAGCTCTGACTCATGCTTCTTCCCTCAAGCCATGTCTCCCTCTCCACCCCATCTCCAAGCCTCTGTCACATCCCTGTGGTGCAACCCATTAGGCCTGGGGACGTCAGCCAACCAGGAGCATCATCCTTGCCGATTCTGGCGGGTTCCCCAGTGCCTGGCATGGGGTAAACATGCAGGGGTCAAAGCTGAGGGTGACAAAGGGAGCCCAGGGTGTCAAGGGGATGTCCAGAGCATGGGGAGAGCTTGGAGGGAGGGCAGCCTTTGGGGTTCAGCCATCAGCTTCCTCCCTAGGAGCAGGAGAGAGATACAAAAAACCTCACCCTAGGGAACAGTGGGCAAGAGAAACGGATGGGAGCTCACCAATCTGACAAGCCGGCACATCCAAGACCCCCCGCAGCAAGTCCCCTAGGGGGCTGTTCTCGTCCAAGTGCTGTGGGAAGCAAAGCCCACCAATGGTCAGCGTGGCTACTGCAGGTGTGTGAGGGGATATCTGTGTGCATGGGACAAATACATCTTGTGGGTGTACCTGTGACTGCCAAACGCAGCACAGGTATATGGGAGACTACGAGCATGGCCACGTGGGCTGTGTGACCAGTCCATGTGACAGGTGTCTGTGCATGCACGTGCGTGCTGGGGACTGTGTGATGGGGGCATGCCAAGGAGAATCTGGGGATAGGGAATGCTGTTCCTCAGGTGGTTCTGGTCTTACCTCCCTCTCTGGCTCCAGGGCCACGGGGTTGACCATCTCTTCCACGTAGTTTGATGGGAACCACAGCTGCTTCTTCCCTCCGTAGTCCCCTCGCCACCTGTGGGAGCCATAGGGTGCTGACCTCCAGCAACCACCCCAAACTCCCATGAGGAGGGTATCCTTCGGTAGGGGCTCCCATGCCTAAGCCAGGCTGAGGCAGGCACTGCTGGTGCACACAGGAGACAAGCACATCACAAATGCATGTCTTTGGGGCCCCAGCTCCACTGGGGCCCTTGGACTCTGGGCCTACCACACCACTGGCTCACCAGCCTCCCTCTTGCTTCTCCACATTCTGGATGATGGCGCTCTTGGTGAAGGTCAGCTCATCCTCCCTCTGGGCCTTGTAGTCAAAGAGGGCTTTGACTGCACACTGCAGAGGTGAGAAGCACCAGTCAGAGCAGAAAGGCTCTCCCTGCCACTGCTGACCTGGGACTTCACGTGCACACACGTGCCTGGGCTTCCCAGCCTGGGGTGAGGCCAGTGGGAGATGACACTGCCATCAACAGGCCCCAGTTATAGTTCTTGTTACTGCCCTGCAGGGAGGCTCCAGGACAGATATGATCAGAGAGGTAGGGCCTCTGCCAGTGAAGTACCTCAGGACCCAGGTGGAACCTTAAGCCCCACCCTGGGTCACAGGGAGAACCCTGAATCTGCTTCCAGGAGTCAGGGCTGGCAGGCCAAGAAGGCAGGGTCTACAGTTGCCCTGAATGCCTCCCTGGGACCTGGAAGCATATGGGGCCTGGATGGGACCCCACCACTCATCTGTGAAGTGGAAAGAAAAACCTCCTTCCAGATCCCCTGGCTGTGGAGGGGAGGGAGTGAAAAACAGGGCCCAGGCCTTCTTAGAGAAAAAGGCAAAACGAAAAAGAACCTGTGTTGACAGAGCTCCATGAGGCTGGGGAATGAGTGGCCAGTATGCCTCCCAGCTCCTACCCCACTGCTGCCCAGGGAGGAAACGGGGGTCATCCACAGGAGTTTTAAAGGGTCACTGCTGACCTAAAGGGTAGGGGCTAGGGAGTGGGTTGGCCCTGGAAGACCTGCGGTTGCTCACCAACCACACATCTCTCACAACCTCTTGGGCCTCGGAAAACCACAACCACCACTTCTCCATAAAGACCACAGATGGCCCAGAACACATGAATGAAGCCCCAAGCAGCTGAGCAGCTGGGGACCCTCCCCAGCTTCCTGTGCCCAGAGGCCTGAGCTGTACCTTGAAAGTTGGCATAGGGTTTGCCTCTACATAGAAGCCAGGGTTGCGTCCCTCATACAGGGCCCCGTAGTCAGGCTCCTGGAAACAGGACACAATGGGATACGTTAATGCCCCAGAGCCTAGAGGTAGAAAGCAGCTACTGGTTTCCGCAGCAGCTTCCCTTTCCCCCAGTGCAGCAAACTTCCAGCTAGCCTTCCTCATCGGGCCACCAAGGCGGCCACCACCACTAGCACCTGGTCCGCAGGGATCCTTCAACCTCAGTGGAGACGGCTTCAGAGGCCTCAGGCCGGGTCTCACCCTTTCTTTTCTTCACATTCTTATACGTGAGGCCCAGTTCAGGATTCTAAAATCTCTCAGGTCCGAAATGCCCAAACTCCCAAGTATTTCTGAGCTATGTGCAGGTGGGCCCTTCACAGACTACCCATATTCAGTGCTTTAGTTCAGTGGCTCATTGGTTCACTGCTGAGCCCAAAGTCAGGAAGAGCTTTCCACCCCCCACACTCCTCCTGCCACTCCTCTCCACCACCTGAGCCCCTGGTGCCAGTGGACAACAGGCCTCCCCCAGCCAGCCCTGTCTACTGAGGACAGAAGTCTCTCAACTGATCTCCTGGTCCTAGACCCCTTTCTTCTGTCCAGGGCCCTTATCACCAGCTGTGCTGCCATGAGTCCTGACTTTTTCCCTCAGTGGTCTCACCTCCTGTGGCTCTGCCCTCCACACCATCCACCAGGAGGCTCCACAACTACTCTTGGGTAGCCTCTTCTTACCTGCCCTAGGACAGAGTCCAGGCCAAGCCCAGGTTGATGAGCTTCCACTGGGTGCACCTCTCCCAGTGTGAGCCCCAGAACCTCCTCACTCCTCACCCTGGCTCATGGGGAACCCACTGCTTATGTGCCTGTCCCCATCCTTGTAGACACTGCTCAGGTGTCCCCTCCTCCAGACACCCTCCTGGTACCCACATTGGCTCCCAGCTGGACTCAGGGGCCCTCCTATGAACTCCTACAACACCCCAGGCCTTGCTGTTACACATATCTAGATTATCCAGTGACTGCTAAGATTCTGGGTCTCTCCTGCCGCCCCTGCCATGCCCCGTCTACCACAGCCCCTCACAGCTGTGCCAATCTTCTCCAGCGCCTCCTCGTTGATGGGATAGCGCAGCTTCATCTTGCGGTATAGCGGGTGCTTCTCATAGTAGCTGATGAGGTCAACAAGGCTGTCGAACTCCGAGTTCCCTAGCATCACAGTCTGGCCCTCTTGCTGGACACGGCAATGCTTGATCTTGCCTTCAGCCCTTCACAAGGACAAAACAGTCACACAGGGTCAGGGCAGCTCAGAGCCAAGCAAGGCCCCACAACCCAGGGCCACACCCCTCACCGGAAAGAGATGGCATATGAGTTGGGCTCATTCCGCTTCCGCACCAGGAAGGCCCCATCACGAGGGACACGCATCAGCATGTGCTCAGCCTGTGCTCTGGTCAGGCTCGCGTGGTACCACCTGAGGACAGGCAGAGTCAGGCCCAGCCAGCACCACCCATTGCCCTGCCCTGCCCTGCCCACCCCCAGGTCCCTCCCTCACTCTTTGCTCTCGTGGGCATTGGTCTGTGGGACAGGCTCTGAAAGTCGCATCTCAAACTCATTGCAGCGCAGAGGCACCTGCTGGTAGTGTGTGATGAGGTCATAGAGGGAGTCAAAGACGAGGTTGTCTGTCAAGAAGAACTTGGGGGTCCCAGCATCTTGCCGTGAGTGGATACGGCAGTGCTGGACTTTCCCATTCCGCCTGTGGAAGACACAACGTGAGGGAGGCTGGGAGAAACAGGCCAGGGCCCCAAAGACCAAGTTCCACCCCAAATGAGGCACCAAGCCTCAGGGAGGGAGGCCAATCTCCTGAGGAGCTCAGGTGTGGGCAGTCGCACTGAAAGGCTTCAAATGAACCGAAAAGGGAGGGGTATGGTGGGGGGTGAGAGACAGAGAAATGTATGTTCCATGTAAAGCAAAATTATTGTCCTGGATCAAAGACTCAAATGTTAACTGATTATCTCTGGGTGATGTCATGTCTGTGTACACACGCTGACTGAACATGTGCATCTGCATGGGAAGTGTTACCAGAAAGAGAGCGTGTAGTCGCCCACGAAGGTCTCACTCTCTCGCACGAGGAAGGAGCCGTCAGGGGCCCCGGTCTCGATGCAGTACTCAGTGAGCAGGCGCTCAGCGATGTGCCGCCCGTCACGCCCTGCCCCTAGCTTCCCATGGAACCACTTCTCATTGGAGTGCAGCTCTGTGCTGCTGCTGACCTGTCAGGGGAAGGCAACAGCAAAGACACTGGGACCCTGGCCCAGGCCTGACCTGGCCCAGCCCCAGACCTGAGCTGGTTCCTCACCTCCTTGGGCTCCTCCTCATCCTCGTTGCCCTGGTCACTGCTGGTCTCCTCAGAGTAGTAGATCTTGCTGCTGGTCAGAACAAAGTAGTGGGGATACCATTCCTGGAACAGACCAAAGAGGGACTTGTGAGCCAGGGTCCTCACACCCACTGGCCCACCACCCCCAGCCCGGCCCAGTCCTCACATGGTTCACAGGGTCCTCCAGGTAGAGGATGCCATTCTTGATGGAGTTGCTGATGTCGTTCTCAGAGTACATCATGGATGTAGGCACCTCCTCGTAGGCACTGCCCTCCGCCAGCTTCTTGTGCTGGAGGGGCAACCAGAACAGGGCAATGCAGACTCCAGTCATCACCCCACCTCCTCACCCAGGCTTAGGCCCAATAGCCGAAGCCAGGGCCTAGGCAAGGCACTGAGAAGTGTGGGGCTTCCCCAATAAGCCCACCACCCCCACCTTGATGAGGATCTTCCTCTTAAGCTGGTTGGGTGAGGGGAGCCCATCAGCGGAGATCTCCACGGGCTTGGTGAGGAGTGTGTCCCCTAGCACCTTCTTGAAGTGCTGGGCCATGTTTCTCTGCTGGGCAATGCTACAGTGGTCCTCAATGGACAGGATGACTGGGTACCTGTGGGGTGGGGGACAAGCACAGTGAAACAGATTCTGCAATTCTCTGGGGTCTAAGGCGCCCCTCACAGTGAGGTGTGGGGAGGCAAGGGCCTGGGGGCTTCTTGTCTATAAAAACTATCCCACGCCATAGCCACTGGCGGGGAAGCGGGGGTTCTACAGCTGTGGCAGCAGTGGAAACCAAAGGGTGGCCACTGATGCAGTCCCGAGATGGCCCAATTATGGAGGCTGCTCAGTAGTGCAAGAAAAATGAGGCCACCAAAGAGGCCAGGAGAGAGGAGAAGCCTCCAAAGTTAGCTGTTAGAGCCCTGGTGAGCTAAGGGAGACCAGTGACCACAGTTTAAGCAGTAAACAGAATTGAAGGAATGGGATATAGGGAAGACAATCTCTTGGGCTGTGAGGGCAAAGGAGTTGGCAGGACACTGGCCTAAAGAAAGCAGGGCATGTTTCCTGAAGATGAGAAGAGCATGTGTTGTACAGTCTAAAGGGCCCATGAAAAAGAAAGTGGGCTCAACATGTAGGAAACAGAAACTGTAACTTGGGAAGCAACAGCTCAAACAGGAAGCAGGTGACGAGGAGAGGCCAAGAGGAAGGACAAAGATGAAAGGCTGAGGGAGAGGGGACAGGGTATTCGAGGAGTCTTGCTGCCCTCTGTCCCTCTAGAATGAGAGAGCTGGAGCCAAGTTAACCCCTGGGTCTTCCAGCCTCTGACTCACTCTGAGGCCACAAAGGCATGTTCCTTGATGGTTTGCAGGACATCTGAGAACTTGATCTTGGTGGTAAGGGTGTGCCCATGGTAAATAACTGGCATCCCATCTGGGCCGTCCCAGCAGTCCACTGGGGAGCAACATCATCATGGTCAAGCGGGCAGGCCTCCCACCTTCCCTCCCCCAGCCCCGGACCCCACGCACACTCAATGCAGCGACAGCCCATCCGCAGGCAGCGAGCATAGGCTTCCAAGGAGGACTCACTGGAGAACTGGTCCCCGGTCAGGTACCTGGATAGGCAAGGAGAGGCATGTATGGTCAGATGGGCCCTCCTGGGAAGAAGCTGGGTGGGCCCGAAGGAGCCGCACTCACGTGTTGTGTGAGGAAGAGATCCAATAGTGGGAAAGGGGGTTGTTCATGGTGTCCGGGCATACTGCATCCAGCTGCGAGTTCCACACACTATTCTCTTTGGAGAACAGGAAGGTGACAAACTGTCCAGGAACATGTGGAAGGGAAGAGAAAGTGAATCCCTGCCCGGTCCAACCCGAGATGATAGGTTGGGGGTAGGAGAGAGAGTGCTCTGTCCCAACTGGGGGTGGGCAAGATGCATAGTAGGTAGGAACAAGGTGGCATCCCTAAGAAGCGTCTAGCTCCTGAAGCCCAGGTGGGGTTCTGGTCACCCCTACCCATTCTCTTGACAAAAAATGGGTGAAACGTCGGACTCACCTCATCCAGGAAGAAGTATGGCTCCTCGATCTCTCGCAAGGGGTCTCGGAGGAAGCTGAGCATGAACTCCTGCACCTGGAGGCGATCAACAGCCCACAGCTCCTGATTGGGGTGGGCAGGGCAGGGAATGAGAGAAGCCTCCAGTCATTGATGAGCCCAGCCCCCCAACAGCTTGACAGCCTGGGCCAATGTCAGCCCAGCCATACCCCCTGGTAGTCAAGAAGGAACTGCTGGAACTCAGGAAGGGACACTCGGCAAAGCTCCGGCCGCTCCCCAGCCCTGCAGGGAGAGAAGGTAAGCTAGCTAGCATGGTCAACAGACAACAAGGTGCCCCATGGAAGGCAGAACCCAACTCCCAGCCAGCACAGCTTCCCAGAATGGTCCAGCATGGTTCCCTACTCCCACTGCCTCCCACCTGGATCAGGAATCGCCCAGTGGCGAGATGAAGGGGGCCCAGGGAAAACCCCACCTCCCCACTCCAAACCAAACCTCAGAGTACTGGCTTCCAAGAAGGGGAGGTCCATCTGCAGGAAACAGAACCTGGTCAGGGCAAGAGCCCCTGGGAGGCCATGTGGGAAAGGGGCTAGTAAGAAGACAGGCTAGAGCAGCAGATGGGGGTAGGCCTCAAGAGGAGAAGAACTGGAGAAATGGCACCCAAAAGCCCCTAAGCAGGGCAGCAGGGCTGAGGCAGGCAGAGCTGGGGGTGGGGGGTGGAGGAGCAGGGGCAGGGGTTGAGGGAGGGCAGGTGGCTCATGCACCGTCTTCTGGGCGCTGTACATGAGGCTGCGGTACAGCTGAGCAAACTGCCCGTAGGTGATGTCCCCGCTGCGCTGCTCCAGGTCCTGCATGGTATAGAGCGAGAGTGCCAGGCAGTCAGGGCCCCAGCTGCAGGGCTCTTGGCTTCCCCTGCCCCCAACTACAGACAGCCCTGGGGGGCACTTACCGTCAGCCGCTCTCGGAGGAAGCGCATGTTGGGGACCCGGTAGTTGACCTGGGACAGCATGTTCTTTAGGTCCTTGGCTGATATACTGAGAAAACAGGGACATCCCCAGTGGTCTCATCCAGCTTCTCATGACCTCTGACCTGTGGGTCGAGCCCACCTGGGGCTGGACAGGTAAACAACACTATTCTGGGAACCTGGAGTCCTGAGGGCGAGACTGGATCAGAACCCATGGGGTGACCAAGGTTAGTCCCTTCCTTTCTCTGGACCTCAGTTCCTCATCTGAGCAAAAAAAAAAAAAAAAAGCCTGTAATTCTGGCAAGGAAGATGTGAACAGATTCAGTAAAGTGGGTCAGGCATGGGAGGAAGAAAAACCACTCCCCAGGCCTCTCCTCCCACCGGCACTGCTCAGGCCTGTGCCAAGGTGGCAGTCAGCCCATCCAAGACAGAAGGCAGGGCTCACTCACAACTTACCTGCTGGGGGCAGCATCGCAGCGGGTCCCTACCTGCTGCCCACTGGGATGCTAGGAGTTTGGTCCTCAGAACCCACTAACCCATGAAAGGGAGGGAGGAGGAGGTGCATGCTCCACCAAATACAATGACTGGCAACTGGGCACCTCCTCGGGCTAGACAGGGCCTGGCTCCAGGAAAGAAGCTCAGAGAACAAGCGCCCCTGCTCTCCAGGGGTATCCTGCCCAGAGGCTGGGGACACTGCTGGACCTGGCAACAGGATGGACAAGAAGGGGGAAGGGGGGCTTTCTCTCCTGGAAGGTGGTGTCAAGGAGGGGAGGGGAGGGTGGGGTCACCTCCTCTGAGCCCCAAGAGCCTGGGAGGAGGCACCAAAATTCCCCAAGGGGGCTGAGCGCCACACTGAGTGGATCAAACGCTGCGGAGGGAGGGCTGGCTCTGTACTGGTGCCACCTCCTCTGATCCTCAGTCACCCAGGAGTTAGGTGCTATCAGGGTCCTTGTTTTCCAGTGAGGAAACAGAGGCCTTCTGGTTGCAAATGCCTACATCACCAACCTTGCCCTCTGTGGTCTCTTTCCCATCAGCATACGAACAGCCTGGTACTTCTTCCACCAAAAACACCTGTCTTGCCCCTGCTTAGCTCTCCAAGTACTGCCCTCTTCTTTGCTCCCCGCCACAGCGAAACTCCTTGCAAGAGTCATATTGCTCCCTCTCATTCCCTTGAGCCCCTCACCACTTGGCTGACACCGCTCTTCTCACCATGTTAAACCCAAGAGTCAACGGTCAGATTTCACCACTGTCTTCTTCCTTGGGCTGCCAGAACTCAGCACTCTGGGGGTTCTCCTCTTACCGCACTATTTGTCCCCAACCCCTCCAATCTCTAATATGGGGGTGGTCTGGGGTCAGCCACTGGACCCTGCCCTTTTCTTGGTCTGCTTGCCCCCTAGGCGATCTCACCCAGCCCTGTGGCTTTCAGTGTTATCTACATACTCCCAAGTTAAAATCTGCAGCCCCCACTGTGTATGTACCTAAACTCAGTCTAACCACGTGCCTACTCAACATCTCTCCCTGAACAGCTAATAGGCATCAGAAAACTTAACACGCCTCAAAGTGAACCCCTGAGCTTCCCTCCAAATGGGCTCGTCCCATGATCTTCTCATCTCAGTCAATGGCGACTGTTTTCCAGTTGCTCGAGCCAAAGAGCATACTATTATCCTCAATGCCTCTCAAACCCCAAAATCAATCTGTTAAGGACATTCTTTCTGGCTCTATCTTCAAAATACAACATGGCCAAAATCCAGCCACTTCCTACCATTACCATCATGATCCAAGCATTCTCATTTTTCACCTGGAGTGTGGAAACAGCTCCTAACTGAGCTCTCCACACAGCAGCCAGAGTGATCCTGAGTAACCCATCAGGTCACATCACTCCTCTCTTCAGAACCCTTCCATGGCTTCCCATTTCTTTCAGGTCAAAGGATCTCACCACGGTGCAGCACCCACACCATCTGGTCTTTGCTCCCCCTTCTCTCCTTGGCCCCTCTGGCTGCCACACCAGGCCTCAGAGCCATAAGCCTCAGGGCACCCTTCACACACTACTGGCCACCCTCACCTCCAGGACACCCAGAGACAGTTCTACATATCCAGTCTCTGCCCACAGCGGCAGGGCACACAGCATGTGGCTGGCTCCTCTCACTAGCTCACACCAAGGCCACCAGAGGACTTTGTGCATAAAGCTACATGTGGCAGAACCTTCTGCCCACCGCCCTGGCCCCGCTTAAGGTCCCCTGGGTCCTCTGGCTCTCCAGGCAGCGAATCAGAGGCCTGGCTAAGGTTCTGGATGCCCATCCCCACCCTGCTGGGCTAGAGCCATGGCTCAGTACTTACCGATCCTCACGATTCCGATCCACTGAGTAAAACTGCTTCCGGAGCCACCTGGAGAAAGAAGCCTGAGGTGAGGGCCACTTCTCCATCTACGGCCAGGCCCGGGAGATGCCTGGGCACACAAAGGGACTGCTGTTCCTGTCCCCCTGGTCCCTAATGCTCCCAGCCCTAACCCCTTCAGGAGTGGTTCTTACCTCTCAATCTGCAGGGGTGTGGGTGCCTGCGAAGTATCCTCCATCAGCCAAGTTAAGCCCTTGATCCACATGTTCACTTCATCCTCAGATGTGGCTGTGAGCAAGGTATCAACAGCTGCACCGAGGGCACATACCTCCCACTGGGCAGGAATGAGCGGGCATTCCCCTAACTATCCTCTACCTTCTCCACCCCCTTGACTCCCACCTTGCAGGCTCAGCGTCTTCAGGCGGAATTCCATTCCATAGAGAATGACAAAGCAGTGTGACTGGTCCGGCCGGAAAGCGGGGTCCTCTTGATAGCGATCAAAGTCCCGTGAGGTCTTCCCTGGGCGGATCTCCTTGATTTCGCGAATATCAACTAGGAAGGTAGCAAAGAGGCCAAGATCAAGCTGGGCTCTCCCAGAGTCAATACCGAAAGGAGGGCAGCCTAGTTTCCTCATTCTTTTTTTTTTTTCTTTTTTTTTCTGAGACGGAGTCTCGCTCTGTCACCCAGACTGGGTGCAGTGGCCGGATCTCAGCTCACTGCAAGCTCCGCCGCCCGGGTTTAAGCCATTCTCATGCCTCAGCCTCCTGAGTAGGTGGGACTACAGGTGCCCACCACCTCGCCCAGCTAGTTTTTTGTACTTTTTAGTAGAGATGGGGTTTCACCGTATTAGCCAGGATGGTCTCGATCTCCTGACCTCGTGATCCGCCTATCTCGGCCTCCCAAAGTGCTGGGATTACAGACTTGAGCCACCGCACCCGGCCGGTTTCCTCATTCTTACACTGTCTTTCAGGGAAGAACCCCAGAGGCAGAGCCAAGACCACTCAGTCACTCTGAGTAATAAGAGGGCTGGGTTGAGTCTAGGGATAGGCCTTGCTAAGTAAGGGCTGAGACGTCAGAGAGGGCTATATGGGGGAAAGGCAGTTCTGTGGGGTGTCCCTTCCCTATCTTTGTTCCCTCACTGAGACATTTTGACCTGCGAAAGAGCTGGACTCCAGAAGGAGAAATAGGGACCCAAGGCTGTTCATGAGGACCACTTCCTGAGACGAGGTACACACCAATCAAATCATAAAGTCCCAGAGGCAGGGCTGGGTAAGTCCAGATGGGCCTCGGGATCCCTGGGAAGTAGGCTCAGGCCCAGAGGACTGGTGCATCCCTGAAATGCCTAATTGCTTAAGACATCCCCACACAAGTCTCAGCAAAGGGCCTAATCCCCACCCCATCCCCTGACCAAGGCATCGGCTGTCCAAGAGCAGCAGTCATCCTGGACTGAGACCACCGTTTTGCCTGGGACCATTTCTTTATCTTAGCTATCCAAGGCCCTTGCATGCTCCCTTGGCCTTCACAGGGCATAGTCAGAGAGGTACAGGGGCTTGAATAGCAGATGACCTGCCTCAGCCACTAAAACTTGAGACAATGACGAGTTAACTCATTTAACTTCTCACAGTCTCAGTTTTCCCATCTGTAAACAAAGGGTTTGACTGAGTCTCTCTAGAAGGCAGGGTGGTAGAAAAAACATGCACCAGCTCTGGGCGAGACTGGCTGAACTAAAATCCTAGCTCCACCTCACATCTATGTGATCTCAATAAAGTGACAGCCACTCTGACCTCACTGCTACACTTGTGAAGAGAGTAACATAAGAGAGTAGCATACAATAGCATCAGAAAAAGGTTGGTAAGATCAAAAGTTATAACAGCTAGAAACACTCAGCACTGTACATGGGACATGGAGGGAGCCCATCCAATGGACTCCTCTGTTCCCTCAGCAAAGGTACACAGGCTCTGACACACTCTCCAGCACAGGGAGGGGCTGCCCGCTGGCTGGAGGGCAGACATTCCAGCCCAGAAGTCACCAATTTAAGGTAGATTAGGTCAAAGGAAAAAAGCTTGGCTTAGCCAACAGCGATGACTTTCTTTGAGTATTCCCTAAGCTCTGAAGCCTCTTTAAATGCTCTAAACCCAGACTGGCCTGGTAACTTTGGAGCCAGATGCAGTGCCAGCATTTGCCTGGCCAGCCCCCACCCCAGGAGCCCTTCCGGCCAAACTGCACACCAACCTAGCTGGAATGTCCTAACAGCCCAACTCCCCCAGATGCTCTCTTCTTGTCCTGTCCCTCTAGCAAATGCCACAGAACTCCACATCTATCCCACCGGGGAGAGTGGGCATTGCTTCTGGCCCTAACCCTAGATCCCTGACACATTCCTGGTTCTACCTGGAACCACCTGTCCCCTCAGCAAACCCCTCCAGCCTGTCCTCCAGCTGAGAGTCCTGCCTTTCCTGCTGTTTTCCCTGCCCCCAATTCTCACCAATCAGCCATCCTTCCCCAGTCTTCTGGCTCTTCATAAAACATTATTCTGACCCCCTTAGACCTCATTTAAGCCCCTCCCGAGGCTGCCCATTGCCAGTCTAAGGAGAACAAACACCTTCTATGGCCTTGAGTGCTCTTTGTGATAGGGCTCAGGAATTTACCTCCCCAGCTTTTCCCCTCTCACCCTCTCTGCTCCATCCACACTAAGCCATACCTAGGGCAAGAATAGCTGTTGCTTCCTATCCCTATTTCATCTTGATTCCTAGTCTGGAAATGTCCACCTCCCAGGCTCCCTTCTCTTTCACCAAGGGCCCAACTGAGAAGTTCCTTCCTGTGGTACTCATACACTTGATGCCTCTTGTATACAAACATGTACATACATTGCTCATACACCTAAGGCCAGGCAGGACCCCTCCAGGGCTTGCTTAATGACTGAAAGAAGAAATGAAAAAAGCAGGTACACGGGCAGAGGGAGGGAAAATCAAATAGGGACGGTAAAAAAAAAAAAAAATGAATAGTTATACTCAGGTAGAAATAGAGGCAGGGAGAACTGGGCCATAAAAGACCTAACCGAGAACACAGGGCTTCCAAGGACAGAAGGAGCAGCTTCCATCGGGGGAAATGACTAGATCAGAAACTGCAGAACAACCACAAACTCTGCCTTTTGAAACAGAAACCAGTCTGCTCTTCCGGTGTGGAGCTGCTGTCATTCCCCTCCCACACCTTCTTGCAAAGGTGAGTGTGACTGTACACACACATACACACACACACAGAGTCAACAGGCCTGTACTTCTGCGCATATTTCCATTGAGATCAGTTGAAGGCAGAACAGGTGCCTGAGATAGGTACCAGGTGGGCACAGTGCAGCTCCAGGTCAGGCATCCAACGCTCCCAAGTTCCTGTTGGCCACACCTGGTCCCTTGTACTATCTTCCATAAGGAGGCACCAGCCTGGTCCTGGCAGCACAGTGAGATGCTCTACTAGGTTCTTGAAAGCCACATCCTGTGCTACCTCCCAACCTCACCCCTCATCCTCCTGCCTCCCAGAACAAATATGGCAGCATCTTCTTTCCTGAGAGAGCCAGGGCTGGTCCCCAGGAATTCACGAGACTCCCCAGAGAGGAATGGCCTCTGCCCTGGTTGCAGGTGAGAGAGAGACTGGTCCAGTCTGGCACAGTCTGGGTTAGACCTCCCTGCCATTAGTCAGGAGGGCAGGAAAAGAGACCTTCCCAGAACTTGGGAGCTTGAGAAGGGGAGTACTACTTAGGGAAGTAGGAGAGTCACACCTTATATCCAGAAATCCATGACCTAGCACTCCTCCCCAAATCAGAACCATGAGAGAACAACATTCAGGGGAACTCTGGGGGAAAAGAAAAGCCAGGGGTACTAAGTGGCCCTCACTATGAAGAAGATGGGGCAGTGAGAAGGAGGAACTCTTTGAGAACAAGGGCAGGATCCCCCAAGTAGCAGCCCAGAGGCCTGATGTGTAGCATGACGACAAAGGCCTAATGCCCAGGCTCACCTTGACCCAAGAGGGCACAGCCCAGCCAGCACAGCCCATCAGGGCTGCAGCATATTCACTTTGCTCAACATTAGGTCCCCAGGCCCATAGCGACAGCTGCCCAGGCTTCAGGAATGGCACCATGTCCCCAAGCCCACAGTGAATGCTGCCTGGGCTTCAGGAATGGCCTGGGCATTACCATTTCAAAAGCAGCTATGGTAGACAATGACAAGATAAGCTGTTTGGGGCAGTGAGGGGGATTTAGTCCCTTATATTTAATTGCCCACAAACTCTCATGAAGAAACAGACTGTCTTTCTTGAGGGGCTCTGAAGTAGTGAGGGACCACACACACCTGTGCCTGGCCTGTATATCACATGTCAGCTCAGAGGACTGAGAACCTTCTCACAAGCCAGGCTTCCCAGTGCCCGAGGCAGAATTCTGGGGGCCTTCCTCTGTTCCCTGCCCTGGTGAAGATCTGCCTTCTCCCGCTCTTTGAAGAAGCCTTCCCTGACCATCCCCTTCCCAGCTTAGTGAGGAGAACCACATAGCTCTTAAACTCTAGCTATGAGGCCCTGGCAGTCCCTCACTCTTTCGGCCTCAGTTTTCCCATCAGGAAACTGGAAATTCCTCTTACCTCACATGGTTGCTGTGAGGGCCATGCTGGGAAGTGCTGGTAACAGAGAAGTCTGGAGACAGCCCACCTGTCTGTGTGCCTAGTGCCACTGACATGCAGCCTACAAAAGCTGACAATAGTGGAGACAAATAAGGCCACTTGCCAGGGCCCCACTAGGTGCAAACCCAAACTTAGGTGAAATAAAGCTGGTCCATGAAGAGAAGAATACAAGCAGCTATTTCCCCAGCTCAAAAAGAAGTCTGGCAGGGATGGGGGCAATATATGGGGAGAAGGGGGACTCTTACGGACTTGTGTACAGATAAGCATATGCAGACATGCTGCTTCCTGAGCCTGCAGTGCCCCACCTGCACACTCACCAATAGTCTGAGGCATGTGCACCCCCAAAGATCAAGTTTCAAATCCTGGCTCCAAGCATATAACGAGGCCTTGGCAAGTCTACAGTCCTCTCTGTTTCATCATAAGATGAAGGATTTCATGGGAGTAGACACACAACAGACCCTTACTTGTAGGCACACTACCTCACAGATACCCACATAGGAAGGTCAGCCTTGGCCTGCCCTACCACGCCCAACCTCAAATTCATTTGTGTTTTGTTTTCTGGGCAGAAGGAAATGTGCCTGCTGCCTGGCACCTGGGGCCAGCTCTAAGCATTGAGGCAAAATGCCACAAGACTGAATTTGTAAAATAAAAGCTTATATGATGAGGCCAGGGAGACTGGGAAAGTCAATGTTCCTTTTCCATCTCTTCCCTCTTCTCCCCTCCCTTCTCAGCTCAGGGACAGACTCCTGGCCTAATACCACAGACGTTAGAGACCAGCAGTTACGCAGAGTGGAGCTTCTGGGCCATGCAGTCCTGGAGAGCATCCACCTTTTGGATATGCCAGTAATGGCAGTTGCTTTCCCTTTAAAAGAAGCCTGTTTCCTCACCTGAGCCACCCTATGCCCAAGCACTCTGGGAGCTGTGAAGCTATACAACCCTCAGGGCCAGCTGAGAACATGCCTCTACAGGAGAGTAAACCCCCATCCTGGGACAGCACCCAATCCACTGACTGGGGAGACAGGGTGCTGTCAAAGGGACAAGCTATATGGTGGGCAGCCAGTCTGGAACCTGGGAAAGGGAGAAGACAATAACCACAGAGGTCCCATCTGTGTGCCTGGCTCTTCTGAAGGTAGGGCTGCTTCCTGTCTTTGACTCCCACCCCAACTCCCCCGAGACATCAGGCCAAGTTGCAGGCCTGTCACCAGCTCCCTCCTGTCCAGTAAAGTGGGATAACCACCCTGTCTGGCCACCACAGGGATGTGCATAAGGGCAGTATTCCTGTTGCCCAGACAGAGTTCAAGGACAGTGGAAACCCTAGGGAAGAGAAAGAGAAGAGCAAAGGCAGGGCTCCTCAGAGCACAGCCAGTGAGAGCCAGCCAATCCTGCCCTAGGGGAAAGGCACATGGCAGACCCTAGAAGGGGGAGAGGGAGCCCAACCATCAAATCCAAGACCCTAAATTAGACCTAATCTTCTTGTTGGAACCTGTGTCCTAGTGTCCCCTGTGCTCAAAAAATCCACTTTCAAATAGCCCGACAGAGGTTCCCCAAATTTATAAGCTTGTTAACCACTCATCAGGCAAAAAGGGTGTAGAGAGGTATTATGAGCAAAAGCACTGGCAAGGTGGGCAGGAGGCCTGGACCCATCTCTCTGAGCCTCATTTTCTTCATTTGCAAAACAGAATCACCACTCCTGGCACCTCCTTCATTGGACTACAGTGAAATGCCAACGAGGTTAGAGATACAAAAGTGATTTAATCAGAAAGGGACAGGAGGACATACTGAAAACTAAACCCACCAATTGATGAAGATATGGCCAAGAAAACCGTAACAAAAAGTACCCCAAATTTCTGAACATGAAACAAGCTTTCACTGAAATATTTCTCTGGGTCTGGGTGTCTCGCTCTGTTGCCCAGGCTGGAGTGCAGTGGTGCAATCTCGGCTCACTGCAACCTCTGCCTCCGGGGTTCAAGTAATTCTCGTACCTCAGCCTCCCAAGTAGCTTGGATTACAAGAGCACGCCACCTTGCCCAGCTGATTTTTGTATTTTTAGTAGAGCACCATGTTGGCCAGCTGCTCTAACTCCTGAACTTCAGTGATTCACCTGCCTCGGCCTCCCAAAGTGCTGGGATTAGAAGCATGAGCCACCATGCCCTGTCTGAAATATTTAAGAGAGGGTTTATAAAGTGCATACACTCACTTTAGAAGGCTGACGCAAGAGGACTGCTTGAGGCCAGGAGTTCAAGACCAGTCTGGATAACAGAGGAAGACCCCACCTCTGCAAAAAATAAAAATTAAAAAAACTTAGCTAGACATGGTAGCACATGCCTGTACTCCCAGCTACTTGGGAGATGGTGGGAAAGATCACTTGAGCCCAAGAGTTTGAGGCTGCAGAAGAGTAGGAAGCTCTATGAGCTATGATCACAGTACTATACTCCAGCCTGGCCAACGAAGACCCTTTCTCTAAAAACACAAAACAAAAACACAAAACGCGAAGTGTGTAAGCTAATTGATGTAAATGGTGGCAAAAATTATCCATTTAAACAAGCGTGGAGTAAAGAAATTTCATAACTTAAAAAAACTGCAACTCATAGTAAGTATGAAAGGTCTCTTTAAAATCTAAGGAGCTTGAAAGAGGTAAGCGAAGATTTCCTGGACAGGTTCCTTCCCTTCTGGGGGTTTTTACTGCCCCTACCTGTGGGCTGTGGACCCCAGAACCCCTCAAGGCCTGTGTGCCCCACTCTGCAGAGAGCACTGGAGGAAGGCAGCAAAAGCCCAGCCCTCCTCAAAAGGGTCCAAGTTCAATTAACACAACACAGACCCCAGCCCACGTCTCCCCATACTCCCTGCCTCAGTCTGTGCACAAGCCACTCCCACCTCCTCACTTAAGCCCCCACCAGGCCCAGGCCAGGGGCACACTAGGTGCCCCCTCCTCCCTTGTGTGTCACCACTTGTCACACCTACTGGTGCTTCCCTGGTGTCTCAGGCCACTGGCCTATGAGCTTCTCCAAGGACGAAACCACATTTGACTCTTCTCTCCATTCCCTACCAGTCCAACACAAACCCAGGGCCTAGAGAGGCCTCAAAATGTTTAGAGTACTTAAGAGCAGGAGTAAACACATGGGAGTTAGATTCCAGAGCGAATTATCTAACAGGCAGCAAAGGCCACAGATGCTCAAACATGGTACCAGAAAGATGGTATCAAGGATGACTTCCTGGAAGAGGTGGCACAGTGGGCCACAGAGGCTGTGGGGCTACAACAAATACTGAAAATGCAGTGGTCAGTGAGGTAACAATGGGAACAGAAAAAGAAGGAGCAGGCACAGTTGAGGGCAATGTGACCCCTGGGTGGCAGCACAGTCTGGAAACACTGGGAGGTCCCTACACAAAGATTCCTATAGCCAGTGGGAACCATGGGAAGTCAACAGAGCTTTGGGGAAAACAGAACAGTAAAAGCAGCAGGATGCTGAGCACTCACGCCCTGCTGGGCCCTAAGCCAAGACCACCAGGAGATTTAGGAGAGTGGTCCCAGGGGTCAGAAGAGGTGTGTAGATCTTCTCCAAAATGACCTCTCACCAATCACCCTCTCCACATGTAGCATGTGGCAAACAGATGAGCCCCTCCCAGTTCCCCACTCCCGTACCAAAGAAAATACACAGCCCAG
Source organism: Piliocolobus tephrosceles (assembly GCF_002776525.5). Classification (NCBI taxonomy): domain Eukaryota; kingdom Metazoa; phylum Chordata; class Mammalia; order Primates; family Cercopithecidae; genus Piliocolobus; species Piliocolobus tephrosceles. The sequence continues at coordinate 13,982,451 of NC_045453.1, read as the reverse complement.
ACCTAGGAGAGCATTAATGGAGCTAAGCCTTCTCCACCAGAGGATGCTGAAAGATGGACAAAGAAAAGTTCCAGCAGAAGTGACTATCATCTGGGCCATTTCTGGCCCCCTACCTCAGTCACCCCTCCTCAAGTTCCCATACAACTCCCTGTGGGGTAGGGCAGACACTGCACTACAGGTCCCCCTTCACAGGGAGCCAGAGGCACAGGGGCTCTGCACCCATCAGGACTATACGGCTTTGGCAAGGTTTTTGCAGCTCTGAAGGAAAAGGATGGAGGTAGCCAAAGAAGAGACAAAGATAGAACCTGGACACAGGTGGGAAGAAAGCCTGATGCTGTAGTAGCCAGGCCACAGGATGGTCAGCAACTCCCAAGCTGGCTGTGTATGCCCAAAGCCTGTGGAAAGAGTGACAGTTCTCCTCTCCCTCTCATTCCTCTCTCTTCCTGAGACTATAATATTCCTCCTTCTGCCTCTCAGTAGAAACATACTCACAAATCTGAGGTTTCCCTGAGCACATCTGGCTGCCACCAAAGGAAGGCCAAAGTGGAGGGGTGGGTAGCTATCCATTTCCATTTTACAAACAAGGATCTGGGTTCAGGGACTTTCGGGGTCACAGGGTTATATGGCAAAGGGAAGGAAGGTGATGGTGGGTGGGGCTTACTGTCCTTCCCACTCCTGTGCGGCAGTTGCCTTCAAACCAGACCCGTGGGCAGCGAGTTGGACAAGCTTCGTCTAGATTCTAGACAAATCTCTTTGAAACAATGAGGAAACAGAGGGTCCAAAGGGTCTTGTCATGGTCATATGGTGAGTCATGGCAGAACTGGGACACTGCAGTGTCCCCACAGCAGCTGCTATCTCCGACACTAGGTATACAGAGACACACAGAGCAGCCATAGCCAGCCTTTGTACCATCCAGGCAGGCAGCCCTCTTCCCTAGGACTCTAAATTAATCTTACCTATTTCAGAGGTATTAACAGAATCTAAAGGAAGGAAGGGAAAGGAGGTCCCACCGAGCTAAATCAAAGCTGGAAGAGCACTCAACAGTGATCTATTTGGCTTATTCAGTCATTCCATCATCTGATCAAATATTTATCAGGCATCTATCTACTCCATGTCAGGCCCTGGGCTGGGTCCTAGGGAAACAGAGATCAATAAGGCATTTGAGTTCCTGCCTTTGAGAAAACCCCTGCCTGATGGAGGAAACAGATGGGGAAGCAGATAACTATGAGGTAATGCAAAAAGTAGAACAACAGAGACGTGTCTGTGGAGCCGAGTGTGTGTGTAGCAAAGTCTTGGAGTGCTCTGTAAAAGGTAAATCTGGAGGGCTGACAAGCACACATTGGGCAGAGGGGTTCATGGAAAATAAGACAGCGGTGCAGGAGTCCACTACGTTTCACAAACAGGGCATTCAGAGTATCATGGATGAGAAGGGAGGGAAGATGGCCTGTACCAACCTTGACTGCCACAGTAGGGAAAAGTGGCTTTCCCCAACTTTTCTGCACAAGCCCAGAAGATTCTCCAGGCAGTCATGGGTCAGCCTTCTGGGTCAGTATTTTAGTGTGCTCCAAACTCTGCCTCCCTTGCAGACTGATGCTGCCTAAGTTATTTCTAGACGGCCTGTGTATGCCAGGCTCCTGGCTACAGGAGAGAGACTGGGGACCCACCAGGGCCATGTCTCAGGAATGCCCAGGACCAAAAAAGTCCCTCACAAATTGCTCCCCCACAAAGTATACTCAGGCTACTTGGAGAACCAGAGCACTGGGTATAAGTCACTTTTAAATTTTTTCTTTATATTTTATAGATGTAGGGTCTCGCTATGTTCCCCAAGCTTGCCTCAAACTCCTGACCTCAAGTGATCCTCTCGCCTCGGCCTCCCAAAGTGCAAGGATTACAGGTGTAAGCCACCATGCCTGGTCCATAAGTCACTCTGTTGTCCAGGCTGGAATGCAGTGGCACCACCAGGGCTCACTGTAGCCTCTACCTCCCCAGATGCAGATGATCCTCCCACCTGGGCCTCTTGGACAGCTGGGACTACAGGCAAACCAGGACACAAGGCTAATTATATTTTTTGCAGAGATGGTGTTTTGCCATGTTGCTCAGGCTGTTCTTGAACTCCTGGGCTCAAATGACTCGCCGGTCTTGGCCTCCCAAAGAGCTGGGATTACAGGCATGAAGAACCGTACCTCACCCATCGGTCACTTATCTATGATCCTCCTTCCTGATCCCTCAGAGCAATCAACACGGGTGATCACACCCTCTCTCCTTGAAGCTTGCCCTTGATTTCTCCTGCACAACCTTGCCTGGTTGTCATGATTCTTTGTGAGCTACAGGCTTACCTGCATTTAGCAATGGTCTTGGTCAAGGTTCAGGCCAAGGTACTCTCTTCCAGTGCTCTGCCTTCTTCCTCTTCCAGTGTCAGCCATGCCCACACCCTTAATTACCTCCTATGTACAGATAATTCACAAACAGGTCTCTAGCCTAGTCCTCTCCTCTTAAGCTTCAGATCCTTCAATTCAGCTGCCTACTTGCTGTCTCCACTCTTTATCTTGAAACACCTCAAAGGCAACCCCTCAAAACCAAACACTGTCTTCTCTCGCCAGAACTCAGGCCTCCTGCCATACCCCCTGGGTTAGCTAAGAGCACCACCATTCAAAGAGGTACCCAAACTCCAAACTTCAGACTGATCCTTCGCACCTCCTTCTCTCTCACCAACCCCCATTCCAGCCCTCTGACAAGTCCTACTGGCTTTATTATTCAAAATTAACCATATATTCTGAGCACCTACATGAGAGACATTAAACTAGGTACTTGGAATACAACTACCTCAAGGAGCTTGAACGTGGAAGGAAAAATTAGATATGAGTATTATGCTAGATACCTTAAGTTAAACAGAGTCCACAGACAAATACTATGAGAAGCTGAGAAGCAGAGGATGAAGTAGTTACTACCTCTGCTGGGTGGGAAGAGACGATGAGCAACAGCAGCATCTGGCATCCTAACACTCATTTCTTGCATATTTACTTTGCATAGACACTGTGTAAAGCTCTCGATAAGATTGCCTTACAAGGATAAAAACTGCCTTATATTTTATCCTTGCAAATAACACTATGAAGTAGGTATGAGGATCCCCGATTCCCGAGTGAGGAAACTGAGCACAAAGAGGTTAATTAACTTACCTAAGGTGGCAGTTGGTGAGTGGCAAAGCCAACCGTACTTCAAAGCCAAGACTGCCTGTACCCTAGACATGTGCTCTGTAATGCCTCAGAATCCTTGTTGGAAGTGGCCAAGCAGGGCCAGCACAGACAGAAGGGGAGGATGGAGAGGACTCCAGGTTGCGTGGTGCACTCCTGCCTCACGGTATTCATTACAGGAGTAGCCATACATGTATTTTAAGGCTGTCTGATTGTCTTCTCTACTAGAGTGCAAACTCCTTGAGAGACTGTACCATGTCTGTCATCTTCAATGCCCCATGCCTACCAGGAACTTAATAAGGTTTTGGGGACCTTATTCAAGAAAAATATAATGAAAGCATCACTGCTATACAACCTGTTCCTGCTCACTAGATAAATGAGGCCCTACTGACCACAGCCCAGCGTATCTCCAAGTCTCTCTCTGCTGCCCTGTCTGTGTAGAGCCCTCTCACAAGGGAGAGGAAATGGAATGGGTTGGGAGAAGAAATAAAAATCTGGGGTCTCCCTCCTACAAGGAAACAATAGGGGCCTAGGACTCATAGTGGTGGAGGAAGCGTCAGAGCAATAGGGGCTGAGGTAGGGAGATGAGTGGGAGAGGGAGAATAGAGGCCTTCCCCTCTGCCACTCCCTGAACCCCATGATGTCTCACCACCCCAACCTTGGCTTCTGCCTCTTTGGTTTCTGTGTTACTGCCACCTCTTGGACGGTAAATGTGGGTTTAGTCCTTAGGCCTCCAACAGAGTAAATCTATGGGGTTAGAGACGTTCTAAATAATGACTGGAAGTCATCAGGTCAGAGGCCTGCTTGCTGAGACATCCTGCTTCGTTCAACAGAATCCACTAGGCTCTCCTGTTTTAGAGCTGCTTGACCCAGCCGCCACAGCAACTGGCTGCACTCCCTTTGGGCCATGCCAGCCCAAGCCAAGCCACTCTCCTGTCCCCTTTTTGCTTGCTGGGAAATACGGCCCCAGTGAGTGATCTAGTCTCTGACCTCACTCCAAGGTGCCAGGGATCTCATTCACTCACTGCCTGCCCAGAAAGCCCAGCTTAAATTCTTTTTTTTTTTTTTTTTTTAAGAGACAGAGTCTCACTCTGTCGCCCAGGCTAGAGTGCAGTGGCGCGATCTTGGCTCATTACAACCTCTGCCTCCTGGGTTCAAGCAATTATCCTGCCTCAGCTTCCCGAGTAGCTGGGTTACAGGCACCCACCACCACGCCTGGCTAATTTTTGTATTTTTAGTAGAGATGGGGTTTCACCACCTTGGCCAGGCTGGTCTTGAGCTCCTGACTTCGTGATCCACCTGCCTCAGCCTCCCAAAGTGCTGGGATTACAGGTGTGGGCTACCGTGCCCAGCCCAGCTTAAATTCTTTGGGCTCATCTCCCCTATTGAGAGAGACGACTACCTTGGATTTCTTTCTCCCAAGTTGAAATTGAATACCCTATGGTTTTACCTGCTTAGGACAGCTGCTTTCCCAACCTTTACTAGCACACATGATTGTATGGAGCTTCATGCTTCCAGTGTAGACCAGTTCTCAGGCCAGAACCAGGCCATCCTCTTGGAATCAATCTGGCAACAGACATTCTGTTCTCACTGGAGGGAATGCTCTGTGTTTCACTGCTGGCCTCAAAAGGCCCTCAGCAAAATTCTTAACAAAGTGACATGTTACCTTTTCTAACCTCCTTGGTGGATATGCTAAGAACTCCCAAGAAAAGGCCACAGTTCTAGTTAGGATGAACAAGCTAACACAGGCACATTATACTCAATTACTGTTGAAGGGGGAGGAAGTGACTAGAGCAGGAAGAGGGAAGCTGCCTCCAAACAGCTGGTGGACTATCAGGCAGGACAGAGTGACCATAAAGTGGGTCTTCAGCACCTCAGAGAAGGACCATCACCCCTGCCCCCATTGCTGCCCAACCTCCCAACTGAGGGAATGGAGTTGTATTCCTTAGCTCACCTCCTGCCCCCAAGTAAGCTGAGAAACCTGTGGGACCTATGGCCAATTAGAGCTCTCCTTCACTCCTTCCTAGGGTTAGTCACCCTGTGAACTCAGGCCCACACTCTCTGGGTCTTAGGCTGAAGTCAAGGGGGGGTTGGAATTCTCCCAGCACACACCCACACCTACACAGCCAGAACCCAGTGTGGTCAATACCCGACTCCTACCACGGGCAAGGCCAAGCCAAGGACCCTATAACCCAGGCCCATGCCCTCAACAATCATTTCCCTCAGGACATTTTAACTCAACCATATCCCCAGGTGTCCAAGAAAACAGGAAGCTAACCCCAAAGTGAACTCCCCACCTGTGCCGAGGAAGAACTAAACACACACAAACAAGTGGCCAAACTCGCCATGGCCCAACCCCTCACCAGTCTGGCCAGCTGTTCACTGTCAGGGCTCAGAACATCAGTGAGACCGCCCACTCTCCACCATACCCAAGACTTGCTGCCTTGCACCCAGGCCCCTTACAGCCTTTGTACAGATCCTTTACCCAACACCTGTGTGCCAGCTGGCAGGTGGAGGGACCCCAGGGGGTAGAATGGGCTGCTACAGGGAGAAAGGCGATTCCGTCTTGGCCCTCAGGCTCAGCCTACAGCACTTTAGGCACAGCTGTCTCCTGCCAGCCATGGGCATTAGGTTTTCTGCATGGTCCAGATCACAAGCTTCTCAGGATCAAGGACTGGGTCACCTCCTTTTCTTGCTTCCCAACTCCAGCCTCCTCTGTGCCAGGTCTGGGCTCAGTAAAAAGGGATGCCAGTCTTCTGCAGGAGCACGCCCCGCCCCATTTACTCTGCATCCTGAGTCTTGCTGAAGCCAGGGCCACCGGCCAACACCAGGAAGGGCCAGGGCCGGAAGGAAGCAGCAGGGCCTATACACAAAGCCTACATGTGGACTATAAAAAGGAGCTCCTCCCTGCCTCCCCCAGGATGGGCCCGGTTCCTAGGAGGTAAAGAGTGGGGAGAAAGCTAGGACTTAAGCCTGGGCACACAGCCACTGCAGCCTCTCAAAAGCTAGCCAAGCACTACCTCAAAAGGAACTAGTCTTGCAAGGAGGGGTGGGAGAATATTAAGGGCTTAGCCAGGAATGCAAGTAGAGACTCTCCAAGTCCCATCTCTTGGGACCATAGCCTCTCTTAAGGCAACCAACTCCATCGTCCTCACTGCTTCTTCCCCGAAACTACAGAATATTCGAGGACGAACCCCTTCTCACACTTCTTTCTCTACTCTCTAGGGGCTGAAAACACCCGCTAGAGGTCTCTAGGCACCCATATTCCCCACTTTCTCTGGAGACTCCAGCACACCCAGCAAAGCTCTGGGAAGCAGCTGTGATGAGTGGCAGAATTAGCGAGAAACTCAAACTCTGGGCGGCAGCAGGATACTGTGGCCACAACAGAGTAGGCTCAGCGGGCAGCTCAAGTAGGGGCATGGGTCGGTGGAGAAGAGGGGGCAGCTATGGCAGAGAGATGACAATTAGGCCACACAAAGATACCTATTTCAAAGATGTCAGCCAAGGCAGTCTCTTGACCCGCACAGGCAGCACTCTACTCTGTAACAGCAAAGCCACACTCACCACATGCATCCTAAGTCATAGAAATTAATTCCTTCTAAACCTCCATACTCCAAATCCCTCTCCAGCCTAGTTTGCCCAGGGTGTTCAGGCTCTGTGCAAGAGGCCTCACCCATAATCACTGAGGCCACTCTCCAGGGATGGTGGTGTAGGTCAGCACACATAGCAAATAGGGGAAATTAACGTTCCTTGTTGCCAGCCATCGATATGTGGGCACCTTTTGTTATCACAGCACACCCTCACCTACCCTGACAGAGCAGCCTCTTGCTTATTTCCTTCATAGAACTCACCGAATCCTGTAAGTATTTTATCTGTCTGGCTATTTATCTCCTTTCTGGCTGTATCTACCCTAACCTTATGTCTACTTCTGGTCTCCACAGTGCTTGGCACAGTTAGCAAATGCCAGAGTCTAAAGCCAGGGAAGCACAAGTAGTGTCTCACTTATTCAATGAGCCACTGAGGCCCAAGAAAGCTAGTTTTTTGTTTTTTTAAGGAGAGTAGCTATGGTGAGATGCAACACAAACCAGGCTAGAGATCTACTGCCACCATGAAAAAGTCAGAGGCTGGAGTAATCACATCCAACTCAGCATGCCCAAAACACAGTAGCAAGGCCCACAATAAATGTATGACAAATTAAGGAGCATATGAATGAATGCATGCTCTTGAGTTGTCATAGAGAATCCTGGAAAAGCCCTTCTCAGGACATCTGGGGCACGGAGCCCCAGGTTCCCATGTTCGAAGTGTCACCACGAACCAGCAAGTCAAGAGGGTGAGGCTCTTCTGTACCCCATCCCTAAACAGCGGCTACATTCACCCCCATGTAGGATTGTGGGAAAGGTCTGGGTGGGCCAAGCATCTTGACACCAGGGTTGTGGCAAGGATGAGTGCAGGACGGGTTTTGAAATTGAGTCCAGCTTGTCCACAGATGGAAGCCTAGGCTGGTCAAACACATGTGGCCAGAAGGAATAAAAACAAAACAAAACAAATAACCCCCTGTTCCTATAGAACAGTCCATCTTATTGTCACTTGCACCAGAATGGGAGAATAAACTGAATACTATAGCAGGAATCAGAAATCCTAGGATCTACCATGAACTTGCTATGTGACCTTACCCTCAGGACCTTGGTTTTCTCCTCTGTAAGAGAGAGATAGTAACTCCTGTCCTCCATGGATTCATGGAGCTACTGTGAAGTTCAAACAACACAACAGGTGAGAAAATGTTCCATGAACTCCCAATATACTGTTCAAATTCCAGAGTTTTTTGATGCCCCAGTCCTCTGTGTACAGACTCAGGGAAGAAACACAGAAAGCAAGTAGGAAACAGACTCCTAGCCCAGGCTGTTGGAGCAGCCACTTGTGGCCGAGTTTAGTGGTGGAGAATTGGAGCTCTGTAGTTAACAAAGGTGAGAGTAAAGGAAATGAATACTGTTTGTTTGTTTGTTTGTTTGTTTTTGAGACAGAGTCTCGCTCTGTGGCCCAGGCTGGAGTGCAATGGCCAGATCTCAGCTCACTACAAGCTCCGCCTCCTGGGTTCATGCCATTCTCCTGCCTCAGCCTCCCAAGTAGCTGGGACTACAGGCGCCCGCCACCTCGCCCGGCTAGTTTTTTGTATTTTTTAGTAAAGACGGGGTTTCACCGTGTTAGCCAGAATGGTCTCGATCTCCTGACCTCGTGATCCGCCCGTCTCGGCCTCCCAAAGTGCTGGGATTACAGGCTTGAGCCACTGCGCCCGGCCATGAATACTGTTAAGTGGTCACTAAGTGACAAACGTTGTGCTGGGTACTTTTCACATTAAATCTCTTACTCTCATATACAATCTCCCTTATCATTAATATACAGCTCTGTGAGGAGAAATTACTTTTACAGCTAAAGATCAATTTCAGTCAGGGAAAAGTAATCTGCCCAAGGTCACAGTAAGAGCTGAGACCTGAACCCAAATCTGACCAGTTCTAGCCACAAATCTCCAGGCACTTAAGCTCCATTACCAGCAAGGTGGGACTATGTGGTCAATGGCGGCCCGCAGCCAATCCTGACCCATGGCCCCACCTTGAGTCTTGCCACCTGTAAACATGCTGCTCTGAGAGATTCCCTCCAAGGAAGCACTGTTTCCATGCTCCTCTAAACAAGGCACTCTACAAGGGGCACCAGAACATTCCCATCCTCCTGTCCCACACCCATCTCTCCTAGGACTCTCCTCAAAGTCTGCAGCGACTTCTCTAGTTCTAACAAAGCAAGTGGAAAGGGGAGAAAAATCAGTCTTCTAATACCAGGCCTTTGCAATCTCAGGCCTCACTCCCTCCCTCCAACTTATCATCTGTGGTCTCCCTGAAGCAACGTCCCACAGGAAAAGGCACAGAGTGAGAAGAGACGCTGTGAGTTAACGGAGACTGACACAGAACAGTGACAGCAGAGGCAGGCCCTACCACATCAAGGCTGTGGCATTAGAGCACTTCCTGGAAGACAAGGTCTCTCCAGATAGCGTCCTGGGCTAGGCACTTAGAAATAGGACAGTATCATACCTTCACTCCACAGAAAGGGTTACCACCCAAAGCAGCTGCTTCCAGCCAACTGCCCTGTCTCCCAGCAAAACCAGCAGTGGGAAAGAGCCCTGACAATAGAGGGATTGCTGAGAGCTGCAAGAGAGGATGGGCAGGCCTCCTTGCCTCTGAATCGAAGGGCTTGGTGGCCAGGCACCAGTCCCTTAGGACAACAGGTGCATTCGCTCTCCTCCCCACTAGGTCCTCCTGGGAACTTAATCCTCAACTCTGTCCTGTCAGGGCTCCTACGTAGTAAGCACTTACACTGTGCCACACATCATGCTAAGCACTTTATACAGGTTCTCATCAAATCATCACAAAAACCTTATAAAATAAATGCCATTTGATACTATCCCTTTTACAGATAAGCAGCCCAGAGAGGTAAAGCCATATGCTTTAAGGTCACAGAGCAAGTAAGCTGCACAACAGGATTTTAATTGAAGCAGAGTCTAGGGCCCAAATGCTTAACTACTAAGCTCTGTCTCACCCCTCAAGACCCAGCCCTTCTCCCATCCACCACCATGGCATCCTCACCCTGCCTCAGCAAGAAGGTCTTGTCTGGGCCCTCATCAGTTCTCTCCTGCAAACTGGAGGAGCTCACTGGCCTCCCTCCCCAACACCTGCCTGACAAACCACTGCCACTGTGGTCTCCCAGACAGAGGCAAGCCAGTCCCACTACAGCCTCTGCTGACTCCCGCTGCCTCCAGGACTGAGTGTAATCTGCTGGGCACGGCACACCAGGGCTACAGCTGTCTCCAACCAGTCCCAGCCTCCTCTCTACCTCACCAACTCTGTTCCCTACCCCTGCAGGGAGTGATTCCCAGTTCCTCAGCCTTGGCACAGGCAGGTGCCTCAGTAATTCAAGGCCCACCTCAAAGGTCACCTCTCCTTTAATGCCTTCCTGGCAGAGCTCCTCACAGTTCTTGGTAGAGGCTTTTATATTATGGTATGTAACACACAGGGTTATAATCACATGCCTCTACATCTGTCTCTCCCAAGAGTTCCTCAATGACACAAACCATGTCTTAATAAACTTTTGAATCCTTGGTGCCTAGCACTGGGCAAACTGGAGGTATAATAATACATATTGCAAATATTAATAAATGTGCCTCATTCCAAGAAGCTACCCAGAGCAAAGCTGGTAGCCAAGATCTCTAAACTCCAACTGAATCCTGTGCATCTGTGTACACATACACGCAGAGGCTGGAGAGAAGCTGGAGGTCTTGTGGGTCCCAGGACTGGGCGTGCTCAGCTCCTCCAGTTATCTGTGAAGCAGGCCCTTTTCCTAGGTTCACAGGAAAGAGAGGATCCCAGCTGGGCGGGGGGCCTGGAAACCCACACACCAGGGCAAGCCTAGGGTGCTGAGGAAACACTAAAAGGTCTGACTTCCCTTGGAAAAAACTACATTTAGACAGGAAACACACAGGCAGGGATGGCTAGCTCTGGAGATCCGGACATGTGCTCTTGCCCCTCTCCCACTGGGAGTAACAGCCAGTACAAAGAAAACCCTTGATGACACCGGCCTGGGCCTTGCCCTCTCCCGTGCTGTGGGCCTAGCCCTCGGAGCAGACCTCCTGGTGTGGTCTGCTCCCCAGCCACAGAGGTCAAGCCCCAGCCAGCTGGTTCCACTACTACCTCCCTTCTGAGCCCGCCTGCCTCATCAAGGCGGTTAGCTGTTTTCTTCCACCACCCTCACCCTCTTCATCAAAGGTACTGCTCACAATTGTCATTGCCTGTTTTCGTTTCCCTAAAAGCAAGCACCCATATTCATTCACCTGAGAGGGCCTGGCATCTAGAAAAGTATCTAGTGAAGAATCAGCCAAAGACAGAAGACTGGGCCCCAGAAGTCCCCAAGGACATGCTCAGTCAGTATTCACAGAGTACCTCCAGTGTCTACACCAGTGTTTACTGGGCCTACAAAGACTCTCAAATGGACAACCTCATTAAACACCAGTCTGAACTATCTCAACTCAGAAGACACCAGAAGAAAAAGTGTGGAGCCAGAGCCTAGAGAGGCTGAGGCTGTCTTGGGACACCAAAGCCAAAGCGGTCTTTGCCCTGTAATGCATGGCCTGAGCACAAAGGTGTCTCACAGAGGAGCCACGTGGATCACAGGGAAAATGGTCTTGGGGTTGCTAGTCAGCTACTGACTAGTGAGCTGGCCCCAGCTAAGGCCCTGGCACACACTGGCACTTACAACACCTTGGGCACAAACGATTCTCCATTTCCATTTCCTCATCTGTAAAATGGGATGAAAGGTCTCGATAGCACTCAGCTGGAACTCTACATAACTGCATTTTATTCATTTATGTCAGTATCTGCAACATAAAAGGCCAAACACCAACCTGGTTCCTGTCATATCACCAGGACAACCAAACCTGTCAACACCTAAGCACTTCCCCACCCCGCCTTTGAGCCAAATGACCACCCTAGAAATCAGCAGGTGTCAGCTCCATTTCACAAGTGCTGATGCGAGAGGGCACAGAGTCAGGGCAGAAGTAGGTCTCACATATGAGTGCTCCTTAAACCACACTGTCTCTCCCTCAGGTCCACTGACACCCTGAAGGTAGCACAGCGTCTCTCTCTTTGGTCGGGCTTCAGGCACTGCTGGTACCCTGGTAGGGTCAGCAGGAAAGGCCAGATACCTGAGGCACTTGGGCAAGAGTCCAGGTGGCAGAAATCCCGGCTGGCAGTCCAACCTCCTCAGAGGCCACAGGAATCAGAACCTACCAACAAGGAGAGCCCATGAATGGACAGAAACAGGGCAGGCTTCAGTGGAAGCTTCCGTTAGTAAAGTCTGAACACACAGGCATCAACCAGACTTTTCATCCAGGCTCCTTTCAATTTGAGTCCCCAAAATTCAAGACCCAGGGTCCTCCTACATCCTCTGCCTACCCTCCAGGCCTTGTCAAATCCTAGCTAACTGATGAGATCACTGAATGTGTACACCTCTGGCTGACCCACCTGCTCACTCCTGGGTAGGGGGTTATCAGGTCCTCTGTAGGCCTGCCTCCATTCCCCAAAGACCTGAGGCATGATAGATCATCCCCTCTCTGCACCCCTTTTCTGTTCGGGCCCCAACTTACAAACAAGAAAGGTCACATCCAGGAGTCAAATGTGCACAACTCCAAACACTTTCTCTACAGAAACACTGTTTTACATGGTGGGTGGGTGAGTGGGCACATGGGTTGAGGCAAAACAAAACTGTTTCCTGCCTTTTTCTGAGTAGCAATCTAAGTGAAATGTGAATTTGGTCACCGTCTTCCTTCCTTTCTGCACCTTCACCCTCACCTCCAGCCACACCTCACCCCCTCACCATTCCCAGTTGAGGGTCTTCAAGGGCAGCCATGGTCTATTGTTAATGTTATTACTAATAACAGCTCACACTTATTAAACATTTATGTGTCAGACAATGCTAGATGTTTTTACATGAATTGTCTCATTTGATCCTGGAGCAACCATATATAGTGAATATATTATTACCCCCATTTTACAGATGAGGAAATCAAGGCTCAGAGAAGGTAAGTAACTGGCTGGGAAACATACAAATATATGGGCCTCAAATCCAGACTTGCCATCAACCACTGTGCTACGTTTTATTGCCTGCTAATATGCATGATTTAAAATGCAGTCTGTTACCCAGGAGACCTCTGAGAACTTCCAGTCAGTGCCACCAACTCAACACAGCATAGGGAGCAAGGAAGGGGGCCATGCCTGGAGTCTGATGCCTGAGTGACGTTCCCAGGGTTATCTCAGCTCTTTGCAGTGCCCGTCCTTCCTCTACTTTGGAATCCACAGGCTCTCAAGTCACTAAAATGTTCTCCCAATGGCTGATGGGGTCAGTGGGGGCACTGAGGAAGGCGGCTGCCATTTCTAAGTTGAGCAGCTGCGTTAGATCTGTGTCAGATCTGGAGTTTGTAGCTGAGGGTGGTTGGCTGCCTCACCACAAGACCTTCCTTCCTCCCAATCTCCTCAACCATCTACACACATGCACACCATACCCAAGAAGGTTTGTAGGACCCCCCGTTGGGGTGTCACTTCCTGATCCCCCTCCTTCACACAGACCTGGTTCTGAGCCCGGGTCTCTCTAATCCCACTCTCCGGTGGTCCCTGCAAGAAGCAACCTAGTCTGGAGTTGCAGACGCACCATCTCTTCACACTGAGAGGCGGGGGAAGGGAGGGCAAAGCAGAGGGCCCATCCGACCACAGCACAGGCACGCGCTAAGTGGAACAACTCTCAAAGATCTGGGGTTTTTCAAAATCCCCCAACTCCTTCCTCCCACTAGAGACCAGCACAAAAGCAGCCAAGCTCAGGCCTGGGAAGGCGAAAAGGCAGGAAACCAAGAGAAGCCGCTCCCGCTCCCTGAAGCCACCGGACAGAGGACAAAGGGCTAGACTCCAAACTAGCTGCACTCCTGAGAAGAGTACCTGACTCCAAGGCGCTGGGGCAGGCCTTTATGGGGCCCATCTCCCGGGAACGTGCTTCCCAGGGCAAGGGGAGTCCCTGTTCTGGCAGTGAGTGTCTGCCCACCCACATAGGCCTCCAAAATTCAGCTTTGGGACAAAAGTAGCATTAAAAACAAAAAAACAGCCACTGCCTTCTCTCAGGCTTCTCCAAACCAAACAAGACCACCTTCCTCCCTCTCCCCCAGAGGGAGATGAGTAGGCCCGGCTGCGCTCCAAGACCAGCCCTACCCAACATCTGCCTAAGTTCTACTTAGGGAACCCAAAGGTTCCTTTGCAAACAAGAGCCCAGCCTGGGGGCCCGGAGAGTTTCACAAACTGCTCTTTCTGGAAAAAGAGTGGTGGGCGGGGACCGTCTGGTCAGGCCCCAGGTTCCCGTGCTGGGTTGGGGGCGCTGCCTTAGCTCCCCTCAACGATGCCGCCACGACTCCCAGGGTCTGGGGGGGCCCGATGCCTGCACCGCAGATCTCCAGCCCGCGAGGATTTTTAGGCCTCAGGGCAAAGCTCCTGGAACACTCCCCCCAGCTGGGGGAGGGGGTGTCCTGTCAGGTGACCGAGGACCCGGATGCCCCCCGCCCCCAGTGACCACCCGGGACGAAGCGGGGGCGGGGTCCAGAGGGGGTGGGGGAAGGCCCGAAAGTTTGCCCGAGTCGCTGGGGCGGCCGGCCGGGGCGCAGGCAGTTGGGCCGGGATCCCACGACCCCAGCGCGCGGCGGGCCCAGGCAGGAAGGGGGCGCACTTACTGGCCCCCTCTATCTTGTCGGCGCCCCGGCTCCACGTGATCTGGCGCGTCTCCAGCTTGACCTGGAAGGTCTTCCGCTCGGGTCGCTGAGACTTCTTGGAGTAGAACAAAGTCATGACGGTGCCCACCTCGAGGCTGCGGCAGAGGTGCAGCACCTCGGCGTCCGAGGGCGCGCCGGGCCCGCAGCCGTTGGCGCAGGGGGACGCGGCGCTAGCCATGGCTCCGACGCTGGGGACGGCGACGGCACAGGCCGGGACGGCCCGGGACCAGGCGCAACGACGGCGGCTGAGGTTGGGGCTGAGGCTGAGGCGGCCGACGAGCGGGACCCGGCGGCGGCTCCTGCAGGCGGACACGGGGCGGGGCCTGAGCGCGGCGGGGCGGGGCGGCCCTGAGGCCCCGCCCCGCTCGCGCGCCGGGAACAAAGGCGCCCGCGCCTCCGTGGGGAGGACCCCCGCCCGCCGGCCCGCTGCGCCTGCGCCCCACGACCCCCAGACAGGCCGCAGGCGGGGACGGAGGCGCGATGGTGGCGAGAGCGCGCGCCGTTCCCGGTCGACCCACCCAGCCCTCAGTCCCGCAGAGCTTTCTCACGCGGCCCCGGACACAGGCCGGCGGCCACGAGCGGCCCTGTCACGCACGGCAGCCCCGCCCACAGGCCGCAGGCCCCGCAGCCGGCGCGTCAGTCAGGCGTACTCGCACGGGCGTCCGCCAGCCCGCGATCCCACACAGACGCAGCCCCCGCGTCCCGAACACCGCCCATGCAGCGACCAGGACGGGCCGCGAGGAGGTGGCGCGTCCTCCGGGCATGCCTGGCCAAACCCAGTTACCTGGGCGGGCTTCCCGGCGAAGGGAGCCAGGCCGGGCCGCCTCACACCGGCGGTGGCAGCGGGTTCTCCGCGCTACCTCTCCTGAGAGGGGCGGGGGCGGGGCCGCCTGCGGATTGGCCGCAGGCACTGATGGACAGCCGACATGTCCCGCCCCCCGGCAGCGTGGGGCTGGCCCCTGGCCGCTCTTGGGACTGGCAGACCCACGTCTGTCTGTTCCGCCTCTGCTGCCAGGGTGGCCTTCAGTGGTCCTCTCGTTCGGAGAGTTCCCCCCAAGCCCCTTGCAGGGGCGTTAAGTCCGCGGCCGCGCTACCCAGCGGCCTGACCTGCAGCTCCCAGGGCCTTTGTATCTGTCCCTCGCATCGGCCTCTGTACGCTCAGTCCCCAAGCGGCGTGTCTGACCCGGGGCGCCCCTCCTGCAAATGCTCTCCTGAACTTTGGTTTTCCCCGCCTTGCTTTCCTCCTCCTCCTGTGGCCGCTGCCTCTCGATCTCAGAAGCTTCTCTTCCTCTGCACTCAGTGCTAGGCCAGATCCCAAGGCGACCTGACCTTTCCCCTGGCTTTACCCACCACACAGGCACCGATGACTCCAAACCTGCATCTCCCCTACGTTCCAGGCCTCAGCATCCCACTGCATGTTCCACATCCCCCGACCTTAGACAGCTAACCTTCCCTCCCCAAACGGTTCCTTCCAGTCTTCACTTTCTCAGAACGTGGTACTAAACTCCTCTAAGTTGGAAGGCCAAAAACCTTTCAGATAACTTTGCTCCCTGTGCCTCACCTCCAATCCATCAAGATCTGTTCACTGAACCCACAAGCTGAAGGCCCCATCTCCTGTCACCCAGACTATTCACTTTGGTTTTGCCTGGATCTATTCTCCATGCTTTAAATCTTTACAATGAAATTAAATAAGGATCCCCTACATCCGGCCTAAAACCCTCCTTGAATTCCTATTGCACCTAAAATCCACACTCGCTGCTTGGCCTAGCAGGTTCTATATGACCTGTCCATCTCACCAGTTTCATCTCTCACAAGTGCTCCTTCACTCTCCATTCTCCAGCCACAAAGCCTTTTTCTGGTTATGGAATAATTCATACTCTTCGTCTTTCTGAAGCCATTCTTGAAACTCACCCCTGCAATCTATGGGCCCCTGTCAGCACCGCCAAAATTGAGGACACCAGCGATCGCAGTGGAGTCTGATATGTTGAGCCAGGCAGTGGGTCGGCTGCCAGACACAGCAGGACAACTTACTGCATTTCAGAGGTGAGAAGCCCAACAGAGCTTCCAGCTGATGCCAGAGAAAGAGCCAGGCTTCCTGGGATTTGTGAGATAGTAGGACTAGGCTAGAGTTTGTAAGTATGTAAGAGTGTGTGCTCAGGCAACCTACTCAGCTGGATAGTGACCTGGGGCTGCTGCTTCTGACTTTTCTTGCTGTAGTAGAAACTTGTGTGTTACGTTGATTTCCTCAAGTGCATCCCCTAAGAAGCTCACAATTCAGCATGACTTTGAGACACTTTGTCCTAGCCAGCTTCTGTGGCCTAGGGAGCCGTGGGGTAGCTGAGATGGACTGCCACCTAGTGGCAGGCCTTTACGTGGGCGGGTGGGAGCTAGCATAGACCCTGTGCTGAAGGCGTGCACCTGTGGTCACACCTGATCCTCATAATTATCCTCTAATGAGGAATGATGGTCTGCAGTTTACTGATGAGAAACAGAGATTCAGAGAAGTTCTACAATTTGCCCCAAAGCCCCATAACTAACATAACTAGGTGGGAATTAGAACCAAGTCGACCTGACTCCATGCGTTTTCTGCCTCACAGGAGATCCACTGGCTTAGGTAAGTCCTGGTGGTCAGTAGTCAGTGGGCATGGAGGCTCTCTGGTTAATCAGCATGGGTGAGGGGAGGCATGCTCACTGCTGGCCTAGGGCACAGGGAATCCAGCAGAACGTGAATGCTCACAGAGTGTGGCTTGAACTGGCTTAGGCTTAAAGTTCTGTGGACCCTGCTCTTCCCTGTGTTGGGCCTTGACAACATGAGTTAGGAGCACAAGAGAGACACAGCGCCAGCTCTCCGGGAGTTCAGACATTAAACACTCTGTTATATAAAGACAATTGTGATGAGGGCTAGGAGGAAAAACATTGGGTCGAGATCTCTTCAGATCTCAGCAGAGGTCTAAAGGAAGTGAGTCAATGGCGAGGTGAATTATTAAAGGTGGGTTGGAGAAAAGTACATTCCAAGTAGAAGTAACAGCGTGTACAAAGGCCCTGAGGCCAGGAAGAGGTTGTGGAATTTAGGGTTACAAAGCTAGAGTTTCCTGACTGAGGAGGGGATAGGGAGTGATGAGGCCAGGAAGGTGGGCAGGGGCTAAATGGGGCCCCTCTCTGGCTGTCTGATCCTGTTTTTTACAGGAGGCACCCTCCTAAGTGCTGCAGCCCTCATTGAGCTTCAGGCAGCCTGTGGGCTCTGATACTTTTTAAATCTGTTTCTCCATTTTTGGGGGAGCTTCCCAGCGTGCAGGGTAAGTCTTCCTTGCTTTTACTTTTGCCTCTGCGGCTGGACCTCCAGGGGCTCAAGAAATCCCTGCCAACAAGAGCTTGAGCTTTCAGCCCGTTGTCAGGCCTGTAATCAGGGAACAGGGCCCATTTCCTCCTGGGACTTCTGGGCCAGCATCCCAGGCCTCAGGTGCCTCCTTCCACCAAAGGAGGTGCAGGAAAAACAGGGCATGCAGAGGGTGTGGTCTGTGTGGGCTTCCCCCAGCTCAGCATATATATGGGTGCGTGGGTGTGAATGGCAATACGTGCAGCTGCGCTGTCTGGGAGGAGCAGCCCAGCACCCACACAAGGCACACGCCTGTGACGTCACCCAGGCTAGCCCTGCTCAGGCCTATTTCTGTGAGCATGCATGCTTCAGCATGCCTTGGCCTACTCTGTACCTGTGCCCGTGCCCAGAGTCTGGGGAGAGTCCCAGCCCAGCTGCCCCTCGGGACCTGTGGGTTTGGCCTCACAGCTGTTTATTAAATGACCACTTAGAACAGTGGTTGGCGTATAGTAAACACTATGGAACTGCTTTATCCACATTGTCTCATTTCTTCCTCATTACAGCCCTATAAGTGCTCTTATTACCCCCATTTTCCAGATGAAAAAACTGAGGCACAGAGCTAAAAGGCAGGATTGAAACCCAGGTAGTCTGGCCCCAGTCAGTGCTGTTTTGCTTCCCAGGTATGTATGAACACTTTATTGTATATCCTCTCTCCTTTGTAAAATACCCCTACCTGATGTATTTTCTCTTTATTTGAGACAGAGTTTCTCTCTCGTCGCCCAGGCTGGTGTGCAATGGCGCAATCTCGGCTCACTGCAAACTCTGTCTCCCAAGTTCAAGCAGTTCTCCTGCCTCAGCCTCCTGAGTCTCTTTTGATTCAGTGCTGTCACAGGTTGGGTTCTTTGGATGCAGACTCTGTGACAGGTTAGTGTGCAGCATGTTTATTAGGGAGTGCTCCTGGGATCAACACTCGGCGAGGTACTAGAAAGAAACAGGAGTGGGCACAGGGCAAACTAAAAGGAGACGCAGGCCTGATGACAGTCTCAGCCAACCCCCAGGATCTCTGTTGTCTGGCACTAGCCTGGAAAGGAGTTGTAATGTCCTGGGAAGAGCCTAGCCTGGGCCAGACGGCCCTCTGCAGCCAAGGTGATCTTCGAGGGGCTGGCAGCTAAAGATTTTCTGCTGATAGCTCTCCCAATAGTTGGGTCAACAAGTCCTTCCTTGAAGGGGATCTGGGTGGCACATTGCTATGCCTACCACAAATGTATTCTTTTTCAGCCCTTTAAAAAAAAGTTTTGAGTACGTAAAAATAGAGAACAAAATATAGAAATAGGAGATGAGATTATAAGGAGGAGGATGATAATATGGTTTATGGGTTAACGTAGCTGATGGGATTGAGAATTAAACATGGCTGAGCTTCCTGATAGCCAAAACAGTAACACTTTCTATTCTGTTAACTGGTTCTTTGGAGTAAAAAAAAAATTCTGGGGTTAAATTATAAAAGAAGTTTCTCACCTGGATACTTAATTTAGTTGAAATAGTGGAGAATGTTCTCAACTGATCAATAGCAAATGCTGATGCCGTTTTCATCTGTTCCTTGTAATGGCCTTGAGTGAATATCGAAGGCATAATATACAAGTATAGTGTATAGGTCACTGAAGCCCTTTTCACATTAGAAGGGAGCAGATTTATAGTCTTGCAGTGTCTAATTTGATCCATATATAAAACATTGTCCTTTACTTTTAAACCACTTTTTTTTTTTTTTTTTTTTTTTTTTAACTCTTATTGCCCAGGTCAGAGTGCGGTGGCGCAATCTTGGTTCACTGCAACTCCCGCCTCCCGGGTTCAAGCAAGTCTCCTGCCTCAGCTTCCTGAGTAGCTGGGATTACAGGCACGTGCCACCATGCTCAGCTAATTTTTTGTATTTTTAGTAGAGACAGGGTTTCATCATGTTGGCCAGGTTGGTCTCGACTCCTGACCTCAGGTGATCCACCTGCCGCAGCCTCCCAAAGTGCAGGGATTACAGGTGTGAGCCACTGCACCCAACCTAAACCATTCTTTAATTTTTAGTCAGTTTCTCATGTTAGACATCTGAACAGCCCCTCCTCTGGGTTTGTGAGCCAGCCTGCACCTCAGCATACAGCCAGTATTACTTCCTAAGAACTAACAGTGCACCTTGAACTCCACCCACAACCTGCTGTTTAGGCTCCTGACCCCTGGCCCCCAAATCTGTCTATGGCTCCAACTTAGTCGTCAGGCCTCACACTTCTTAGGTCATGTCCACCTGCTTTCCTTCTCACTTGGGATGTATTATCTGTCCCTCAAGAGCCTCGTGTTTTCTCTCAAGGCAAAATCACACCTGGCTCAGCTGTTCCCAGGGACTGCTCTCTCCATCAACCTTGGTGTATCTCTGCTGATTGGCCCCTGTAGTGGGACCCAGATGTTGATGTTCTCCAGCTGGGCTGCAGATGTACCTTCTTCTGAAAGGTGGCAGGGACACTGTGATTGCATCACTGAGGTGACATATGGCAATAAAGGAAGAGAATGGGAAAGCCCTTGCCAGCTACTGGCCCAGGCCAGGGCAGACCTGCACTTTTCTGTTTTTCTCTCTCCTCCTTGCAACACGCTTCACTGATGCGTCCTCTAGAGCACTAGGACAGCAAGCTGAGTCAGAACAAGTTCCCACTCCAGCAGTGGGTACAGAAATGCCAACAGACCATGACAATTCAGTGTGATGGGAGCCCCTGGAGCACTGAGAAGGGCCACTTGGCTTTATTGAGACCTGTTGGTGTTGTGGAGATAGAGCAGAGTGAGAGACTATATGCCTGAAAGAGATGTGGCCACTCCAGATACAAGGCAAACACTCATTTTCATGATAGGGTCACTCCAAGTTGTTTTGTGGGTTATTATTAATTTTTTGCAACTAAAATATAAACATTTTTAGAGATGCAAATGTCCACATATAATAGTTTATTTAGTTATATGTACATACTTTAAGTCACATATTTAAAACAATGTATTGATTCGTGAATATTGATTTTTCGCACACTCACATTTTCAGTAAATTATATTCAACTCTTTATATGAATCTTGGATTTCTGTATTTTCACCATAAGTCGCTTTTTAAGTCATCTAATAGAATCTCTCAAAGCACATCATCACTTTCCCTCTCTTCTAAGTTTGAGAGAGAGCAAACAACCTTTTTTTTTTTTTTCGAGACAGAGTTTCACTCTTGTTGCCCAGGCTGGAGTGCAGTGGCGCGATCTCAGCTCACTGCAACCTCCGCCTCCCAGGTTCAAGCGATTCTCCTGCCTCAGCCTCCCGAGTAGCTGGGATTACAGGTGCACACCACCATACCCGGCTAATTTTTTGTATTTTTAGTAGAGATGGCGTTTCACCATGGCCAGGGTGGTCTTGAATTCTTGACCTCAGGTGATCCACCAGCCTTGGCCTCCCAGAGTGTTGGGATTACAGGCATGAGCCACTGTGCCCGGCCAACTTTTTTTAATTAAAATTTTTTTTACTTAAAAAATAATTTTTGTTGAGGAATAATTTACATATAAATACATCCATTTTTAAGTGTAAAATTTGTGCTTTGACAAATGTATACCCTCATGTAACCTCCACCCAATCAAGATAGAGAATATTTCCATCATCCCAACATGTTTCCTGGTGCCCCTTTGCAGTCAGTCTCCTGTGTCCCCATCCAGCAACCACTGACTGACTTTCTGTCACTACAGATGAGTTTTGTCTGTTCTGGAATTTCACATAAATGGAATCATACAGTATGTACTCTTGTGTCTACGTTCAGCATAATGTTATTGAGATTCATCCATGTTACAGCAAAGAGAATACTTTCTGAATTAGTATGTGATGTTATCACTGAAAATTGTAACCTAAGCATAATTACCTTTTAGTATAACATTAAGATATTGCTTTTTTCCCCCTCAATTCCTCTATGGATATATACTAATAATCTTCAAAATAACCGGTTACTGTATTGCTTTAAACATGTTATGAAATATCTCTGCTGGGCATAGTAGCTCACACCTATAATATCAGCATCTGGGGAGGCTGAGACAGGAAGATTGCTTGACCCCAAGAGTTGGAGACCAGTCTGAGCAACATAGTGAGGCCTTGTCTCTAAAAATATAAAAATAAAAAAAGGTAGCGTGCACCTGTAGTCTCAGCTCTTCAGGAAGTTGAAGTGGGAGGATTGTTTGAGCCCAGGAGTTCAAGGCTGTAGTGAGCTATGATCACACCAGTGTACTCCAGCCTGGGCAACCGAGGTGAGACCCTGTGTCTAAATAAAAAAGACATTTTTAAAGAAAAATCTCGGCCAGGTACGGTGGCTGGGCCGGGTGCAGTGGCTCACACCTGTAATCCCAGCACTTTGGGAGGCTGAAGTGGGCAGATCACCTGAGGTAAGGAGTTCGAGACCAGCCTGGCTAATGTGGTGAAACCGTCTCTACTAAAAATACAAAAAAATTAGCATTACAAGTGGCACATGCCTGTAATCCCAGCTACTCAGGAGGCTAAGGCAGGAGAATCATTTGAACCTGGGAGGCAGAGGTTGCAGTGAGCCGAGATTGCGCCGCTGCACTCCAGCCTGGGCAACAGAGCAAGACTCCATCTCAAAAAAAGAAAAAGAAAAATCTCAAATCTCAATCTCAGTGAATGCCCACATACCCATCATCTAGCTTCAATAAGGAATTAGTGTCCACTCTTGTTTCATGCCAAATTCCACCCACTAACCCCTCCCACATTATTTTGACCCAAACCTCAACTCTGTCATGTTATCCATTACTATCTCAGTTCTTCTAAAAGACTGTGGTGTGTGTGTGTGTGTGTGTGTGTGTGTGTGTGTAGATAGAATCTCACTCTCACCTAAGCTGGAGTGCAGTATTACAGTCTTAGCTCATTGCAGCCTTGGGCTCCCGGGCTCAGGTGATCTTTCTGCCTTGGCCTCCCAAACTGCTGGGATTACAGGCATGAGCTATTGCTCCTGGCCTAAAAGACTCCTTTAAAAACATTTGTGTGGGCCAGCCAGGCACGGTGGCTCATGGCTGTAATCCCAGCACTCTGGGAGGCTGAGGCAGGAAGATCACAAGGTCAGGAGTTCCATATCAGCCTGGCCAACATGGTGAAACCCCATCTCTATGAAAAATGCAAAAATTAGTTGGGCGTGGTGGCAGGAGGCTGAGGCAGGAGAATGGTTTGAACCCAGGAGGCAGAGGTTGCAATGAGCCAAGATCATACCACTGCACTCCAGCCTGGGTGACAGAGCTATACTCCATCTCAAAAAAACAAACAAAAAAAAAAACCCAAAAACACACACAGTACAATTATAAAATCTAAAAAAGGCTTTGCTATTTAGTGATCTCTAAGAGGCTTGTTTAAATGGAATTCTTGGGATTGTGAAAAATAATTACTAAGTCTGTGTTAAATTTCTTTGTCTCCTTGTTTACTGATTTTTGTCAGGGGACTACTTATAAGCATCCAAAACTGGCCTGAGGTCATTTCAGGGTAATGTGTTTTCTCTAAAAAGTGCTTTTTGGTTCAAAACAAGTTGACAGTGTCTCATTATTTGAGGAGTTTCTAAGGAGTAAAATTTTTTCAGAAAAAAATTTCATGGTATTGAGGAGATGATTTTGGAGTAATTTACTGGGTGTGGAAATGAGAGGAATGAAGGATGGTGGCCACCTTAGTTTCTGGGTTGGGGGACAGAGGATCTGGTGCCCTTCCCTGAGCTGTGAAGCCCAGGCCCAACAGGCTTGGGGTGGTAGGTACTGAGCTCAGTTCTAGAGACGCTGAGATTGAGGTGCCCGTGGACATGCCCTGCAAAGGTGTAGTTGACAGTGTGAGTCTGGAGCTTAGAAAAGGGCTCTAGGCTAGAGAGAAAGAGGTGTCATCACCTTTAGGGGCAAATGAAATCAGCTACGCTGAGAGAAGAATCATGGCACTTAGGGCCTGATAGAAGAGGTGACTCAGAAAAACCCTGATAGGGACCAGGAGGAAAATCAGGAGAGGTTGGCATTATGAAAACCAGAGAGAAGGGAGCGGTCACATATTGAATGATTCCATTTACATGAAATGTTCAGAATGCACATTTAGAAAGGTTAGTGGAGGCTGGGAGTGGTAATGTGGATTAACTGTAAGTGAGCATGAAGGATCTTACAGGGAGATGAAAATGTTCTAAAATTGATTTATGGTTAATAGTTGCACCACTCAGCAAAGTTACTAAAAATCATTGTACCCTCAAAATGATGGAAGGAGTGGTCAACAGTGTCCAGTGCCACAGAGACCCTAAGTAAGACGCAGAATGGAGAGCCCATGTATTGGTTTGGTCATTTAGTCATTGGTGATAAGTGGTCAGAGTGAAGAGAAGGAATTGTGGGCTCATGGGACAGAAGCTAGTTGCAGTGGGTGGGGGAATGACTGGATGGTGTAGATGACTCATTGCAGGTGCTTGTTTGGGAAAAAAGGGTAAGTAGTGGCTGGAAAGGGCTGAGGGTTGTGAAGGTTTTTTTTTTCATGTTTTAATGTAGCAGAGGTCTGAAATTTGACAGCTTTTGGCAGGGAGAATGGACAGACAGGACTTGCTGGCCAGATTTGGGGGATGGGAGGTGAAGGTGAGGTAAAAAAAGAGGAGCCAAGTCAGCACACAGATATCTGGCTTGCGTAGCATGTGGAAGCTGTTTGCCCACACCGAACTCAGGCATCATAGAAAGGCCTGATGGGAGGAAGTTTCTCAGACCCTGCCCATCTGGCCTGTTCTTGGACGTGGCTGGAAGTAAAACCTACTGGACTAGGCAAGGGGATAAGTTTACTCTTGACTCCTGGGGTCAGGCATCCTTCAAGGCCCTTTACATGTAGCCCCCACCTACCTGTTCAGCTTCTTTTCTCATCCCCAGTGCCCAGGTCGGCTTCCCATTCTCTGGCTTTGGTCTCCCAGGCCTGCTGCCACTGTCTGGGATGCCCTTCTCAGTTGTGTTGAGCAGCATCCTGTTGCCCAGCATCTGCCCTCAGACTTGCAAGGGAGGTCCTTGCCAGAGAGGTGAGCATTACTTCCTGTTCATCAGCAAGGTCTTCTGCCTGCAAGGCCTCCTTACCTGACCTTCTAGCTTTGGACCAGTTTGTCCCCTAGCTGTGGCATCTGAGTTCCACTTATCACCTACCTACCAGCCACAGTGTATCAAATGGGTACCAAAAGAGCCTCTCTGTTGTATTCCCTACATTCAGTGGCCAGCTACCTCAACACAGAATTCAAAAATACCCAGCTGGAGTCTCTCTGCTCCAAAGCAGTGATGGCTACATAACCTCCCTTATTCCCTGGGGTGAATGCTGCCTTTTTCACTGGTTAATGAAAATACAGGCTGCCAAGGACCTCTAGGATTCTATTGTAGGCCTAGTACCAGCCCTGCCTCCAGCCTCAGGGAGAACAGAGACTATGGGTTTGCCTCCCCGAAGACACCTACCTGCTGGTGCTAACAAGCTAGAGGGCCCAGGGCCCTTCCATTAATTTACCAATTCTGACCCTTCTGGCCTTCCTGCTCCCTGTAGTCCATTTGACCTAGAGACTTCACCTTTCATTCTGAATTCCAGACTTACCTATAATTTAGGATGAGCAAAGGAACAACTTTTGTGGAGACCATAGCCAGCTAGGGTATCTGGAGCATCAGAAAGTAGTCAGAGACCACACTGCCTCTTTCAATTAAGCAGTCAATGCAGGGAGAAGTTTGCATCCCACCTGGGAAGGGGCTTCCCATGGGATCTGGAACCTTAATTCTCCCCATCCTGATTGTAAGCTTAGCCACATGAGCAAACTCAAAGCCGCTCCCTTCTGCTTTTGGCCCGTACACATGGAAAGCTCTCCAAAACTTTTGACTCAAATACAGCTGCAACATCCTGCTCAATATACTTTACCTACGCTAGGCCTCTGGTGCTGTCTTTGCACCACACCTCTTACTGTGGATATTTTGCACCCTCCCTTCCTTTCCTGTCTTCATCTAAGGATATGGACTTTGGCTCCCCTTTAACCCACACCCACAGCAGCAGGACAGGCACACACACCCCTTTCCAGGCCAGGCCCTACCTCATCTGCTCCTGGGAGGAATCTACTCTTGCTGACCTGAGTGGTGAGACCTCATCCCACACTAAGTCCCAGCCCCAACTCTGGCCTGAGGTCCTTTGTAACAAAGAGGCAGACGCTTAAGTTTCCGTTAAGTTGTAGGAATTTATTTTAAATAACCTACAGTTGATTAAAAGGGAATTCATGATAAAAATAGAAGATACTTGAGGAAAGATGTGGGAAATGGACTCTGCACACACACTAAACTAACAATGCCTCTAAAACTAATGATTATAGCAAAAAATGTCTTCACATTAAAATTCTGCTTTTTATGTTTTTTTTTTCCATTTTTTACACAATTACAAAAGAAAAAATAAAAGCCCTAAAATCTTGATTATTTTTCTTTTTTGGACCAAATACTCATTTTCCTCTAAATTTATTGACCTGTGGAACTTTTTATACAATAAAATCTTTCAAGTGAAAGATTAGGGTTAAAAACAAAAAGATGGATATCTTAAAGGGTACAGCGAATGCTCAGAACAAAGGATGATGGGAAAATGGTTTCAGTCACTGATTATTTCATTATCCTTAGACTCACTCGCCCTTCATCCCTCCCCAACCCCAATCTACACGATCTTTAAGATCAAGAAAAAGGTTTAAATATTTTAAAATAATTAAAAATAAAAATTCACATTTAAAAAGGAACACTCAAGTCAGGAAATATTTTCCCATCATGCTTTTCTGTGAACAGGTGTCTGAACCAAAA
This sequence comes from Piliocolobus tephrosceles, assembly GCF_002776525.5. Classification (NCBI taxonomy): domain Eukaryota; kingdom Metazoa; phylum Chordata; class Mammalia; order Primates; family Cercopithecidae; genus Piliocolobus; species Piliocolobus tephrosceles. Next base: position 13,955,763 of record NC_045453.1, on the reverse strand, counting down.
CACTGCCAAAGCCACAACTGCTTCAAGTTTAATGAAAATTGATCCCCATGACAATAGAGAGTGACGTCTCTAACAGGTGCGCTGGGTTTTTTGTTCTACTTAATTTTAAATTCCTGAAATGGGGGAGAAGGGAGGGAGTTTAGGAATTTATTTCTATTAAAATATAGAAGTTATTGCAAAACCCTAACTGTAAAAACGCACCAATATAATCGGACTTTGCATACAGTAGCTAAGAGAATCCAAACATTTCAGTGAAACAGTGAATTTGCCTGGTAGAACGCTGACAAATTCCCATCCACTTGCCCTCTTGAAAATAAAAACAAAATTCAAAACAAATCATACAGCTAGAATTTTGATATCTGAAATATTTTTAAATAAGTTGTCCATAGGACAACTGGCTCAGCTCTCCCTTATAATATCTCCAGGTTTATCTTTTTGCAAAGATGTTGGTTTGTTAAGACTTGCTGCCTCTCTCCCCCAGGCACGAGGGCAAGCGAGGCTCAGTTTATCCATCTTTCCCAAACCACACTGTTCCTTTTCACAGAACCCTGCCTCTTGAGACTGGCTAAAACTCGTAGTCTTCATCAGCCATGTCAATGGCCCAGGCAAACTTTTCCCGCTGGGTTTTGTTGTAAATCTTCTCAATTGGGACGCCCCACTTCTTGCACCTGCAAACAAAGGAGAAATAAGGGGGATTAGGGTGACTCAGCAATGGCCCATATCTGAAGCCCAGGGTCAGATGTTCCATCTTCTCTTTCCCATCTGTCTACTGAGGATGCAAATTAATAGTGCACCAAGCATGTTCTAAAGGTTTTATGTGATCAATTCATTTAGTCTTGGCAGTGATCTCTAAAGTAGGTGCTTCTGCAGATGTACAAGTGAAAAAGGTACAGATGAAGAAACTGAGGCAGAGACATTAGGTAATTTACTGATTTTCTCACACAGCTAGCTGGTAAGTGACCTGAAATTTGAACCCAAGCAGTTTTTCTCCATGTTCTTAACCCTATACTATATTGCCTTTTAAGAGCTAACCAAACCTCTAGCACCAAACAAGGCAAAACGAGCAGAAAGAGGTACAAAAGAGCTAGGTGGAATCTTTAACCTAGACTAGCAAGTGCCATAGGGGAGGATATCTCCACCTATGCTCAGAACTTAACAGCTCAAACTAAACATCTTCTAAAACAAAGCCATTTGTTTCAGATGTTATGTGACAGTGTGTGTGACACACAGAGAGAAACCTAATATTTATCTGCCTTTGTTAAAGGCCCCTCTGCCTCTCTGTGTAAGTTGCTCAGATCTCTATTCTCATCTTTATCTCTTGTTCCTACTTTCAACTGTAAAAAATTTCAATGAAAAGTTTTGTTGAAGGGTAGAGTTGGATGGGCTCTTTCCTATTTTTCCAGAAGCTAAGAGGTTCCATTCCTGTCCTAAAGTTCCATAAGGAATAGGGATGGAACCTGCCTCTTAAAAACATAACATACACTACAAGGCAGTATGACAGCACTGACCATTTAGGAGCAACCAAAATGTTGCAATGCCTTTACAGACAAGGTTCAGCAACCAAAGTAACTTGTACACAGCTGAAGCCAGAAGTTTCCCCAGAGGACTAGAAGTGTGCAGCTTAGGCCACCAGTGCCCTCCACCTTTCTCGAGCTAGCAGCAGGAGCTCAAGGAGGGTTCAACACTTACCAAGCCACTGTGATCCTAGGGTCCAGATAATTGAGTTTGGAGGTTCCCAAGGCAATCTGTTTATTTTCCTCTCGGTCTGTGGCTTGAACTTCCAGCTTCATCAACTGTTCCTCCAGTCTCTGCACAGCCTTCTTCTTTGACTCTACTACCCTAGAAGAATAGCAGAGTCCTCAAGAACCAGGCCTGGGCTCTAAACAAGAGCACACTGTACCCATGCTGCCACTTTGAGTCAATAAAATCCCTAGTACAGAGATTTCCAAAAGACATCCCTCAGAAACCATAGAAAAGCCAGGGCCCCGGGACCTCTGACAGATGCTGCACACACTTTTCTCCACCTGCCCCAACTTTTACAATACCAGGTACGTACTTCTTGGTCTTTGCATCCTTCATGACCTTGGCATCAGCCTTAGCACTTTTCAGGTCTCTCCGGGCATCTGCTAGCTGTTCCTTCTTGGCATCAATCTAGGAGAAATAATAGTGGTAAGGTTATGAGCTGTAGAGGAAAAATGGCTCCCTCAAGACAAAGTGAAACCTAGATGTTATCTGGACCAAGCTGTCTCTGTCAGTGGTTTGTCAGATAAAAACACCAAGGGTGGCTTCATGAAGGCAGGGAGAAGATGCACAAGGACTACTGAATTCAACTATTTGTTCTTCAGTGATCTTGCAAGAAACAAGGGTTCTATAGCGCAGTAACCTAGGGGCTCAGGGAAAGGAACCCGCTGGGGCTGGGAATCTGGGTGCTGATCTTTCCAACAGAGAACACTCTGCTGTCAGACATCTGGGAGAACGGCTACAAATGACAGCTGTTTATCAAATAGATCCTGTGCCAGTTTTTAGCTTTCATTCCAAGAACACTGTAGGAGCTACACTTTAGGAAGCTGAGGCAGGATACTTGCATCTACTGGGCAACCCCAGCTCATTCCTCAGATCCCACCAGTACTCTGGGAAGGCGGTGACAGCTTCTCAAGGAAAATGGATGCACTGAAGAGAGTACTCAAAGGGCTACAAACTGGCAACTAAAAGACACCCAGGAGGCCAAACAGCTCAGCCAATCTGTCCCAAACCAGGACATGGCAGGGCCTAGCTTTGGCATTCTGTTTTTAAAAGGAGAGAGGTCGCCAGGTGTGGTGGCTTATGTCTGTAATCCTAGCACTTTGGGAGGCCGAAGCGGGTGGATCACAAGGTCAGGAGATCGAGACCATCCTGGCTAACATGGTGAAACCCCGTCTCTACTAAAAATACAAAAAATTAGCCAGGCATGGTGGCGGGCAACTGTAGTCCCAGCTACTCGGGAGGCTGAGGCAGGAGAATGGCATGAACCTGGGAGGTGGAGCTTACAGTGAGCCAAGATCACGCCACTGCACTCCAGCCTGGGTGACAGAGCAAGACTCCGTCTCAATAAATAAAAAAAAGGGGGAGAGGTCTGAGGTGGGAAGGACCTTAGTTGTCACTCAATGGATGTGAAAACACTTTCAGCTGTGGAGCTTTTATTCCCAACTGAAATCTCATGGAATCCATATCTATAAGGGAAGAGACAAGGGCAGTTTCAGCCTTTCTTGCTTGTTAGAATCCTTGAAGCACCACTGGTGAAAGTTCTTAGATTCCTGCTTAGAGACAGCGGTGGATAACAACATGGAGCTAGAGCCCCTGTCAGTGAGCTCACGCTGCTCTGAGGGCAGGAGAACCCCGTATCTATGATCATCTAGCTGATCTGTGAGGTTAAGACAACCTCCACAGAGTAAATAACATGTCTGACACACACTGGGCTGCTCACTGAGCCCAGAATTGTTTGTTAGATATACACAGCCCAAGACTGGAAACAGAGGCCACCATTGTGAGAGAAATCACTAAATATGTTTTACTATGAATGGCTTACTTCCAATATCTATGTTGTCCAAAGCCAAACTGAGGGGACTGATTCTATATACAAAAGCATCACAGACACCACTAGCCAGATTCTTTTTAGGATAGAAATGTAGCAAACCACAATCTTTTAACCATTTCTGTGAACGCTAAATTGGCAGGCTATGTCAAATTCTCTCAAAGCATCAAAGACTCCATTGATTCACTTGGCAAACAGGGGCGTGTGTTTGCTTTGTGGGCACACAGGAGAGGAATCCTGGGCTTGGAGGGCTCGTCTGGCAGGCAGCCTGGGCTGCCCAAACAGTGGTTCCAGAGAGCAACAAAAGACCTCCTCATACTCCTGGGAGGGGTTTTCCTGAATTAGGTAAACAGCACCTGAATATTCATGCTTTTATTTCTGGCTTGGAATGATAACATGAGGAGAATAAACAATTCCAGATGACCAGCATTTAACAGAGTGGCAGCAAATGTGAGCTGCTAGGATGGGCCATCTATAGAGTTCTTTGCCTGCCAATCATATGATCCAAGGACTCAAGAGGTCTATGGATGTATATTCAGTCACTGTGGACGTGTACATCTCTTCAAGAAAGCCAGGTGGCATCTGTAGCATAAATTATAGGTTGTGTGTACCTTTTGAACCAGCTGTATTACTCACGGGTACTTAAGGAAATCTCAACAAATGGAAAACATTCTGAGCCTTAAAATGCAGTCTCATTCCATAGTAGTAGTTCTTTTTTTTTTTTTTTTTTGAGACGGAGTCTCGCTCTGTCGCCTGGGCTGGAGTGCAGTGGCCGGATCTCAGCTCACTGCAAGCTCCGCCTCCCGGGTTTACGCCATTCTCCTGCCTCAGCCTCCGAGTAGCTGGGACTACAGGCGCCCGCCACCTCGCCCGGCTAGTTTTTTGTATTTTTTAGTAGAGACGGGGTTTCACCGTGTTAGCCAGGATGGTCTCGATCTCCTGACCTCGTGATCCCCCACCTCGGCCTCCCAAAGTGCTGGGATTACAGGCTTGAGCCACCGTGCCTGGCCAGTAGTAGTTCTTAAACTCCAGTTGTACAAGTATAGAATTCCATGAACTAGGATGAGAAAAAAATTACATCTATAATTTCAATAACCTCTTTTTGAAATTTATTTATATTTACTTTTAAATTTTTAATAGAGACAGGGTCTCACTCTGTTGCCCGGGTTGGTCTTGAATTACTCAGCTCAAGTGATCCTCCCACCTCAACCTCCCAAAATGCTGAGATTACAGTGTGAGCCACTGCACCCAGCTCTAGCTGAAATTTAGCATTTCTTCTTCAGTTATGAATATGGGGAACAAACCATAGTAATATAATAGCAGCAGCACATATGACTTTATCATCAATAGATGTTAGACATTTTCATTTCATATTTGAATTGCTGCAGAAATCTTAAAGTATCATTGATATATATTAATTACTACCTTGAAATTTACTATAGCCGCCTCAAGACCTTAATAAGGAAGCACATCTATTACTGTATCGGACTTTAAAATGTATTTTGATAACTGTATTTCAATATAATTTGTTTCCTTTTTAACCCTGTATATCTGTTCTATAATGAAATATCTGAAAATTCTCACTGTGGACCGCCACGTTAGGATGAATTAGTTTGAAGTCATTACTAACACAAAAATGTTCATCATCAAATGTTAAGTGCCTTATGGTTTAAAAGCTCAGTACCAGGTGGAGTCAGAAGGAGGAAAGAGGCTCAGGGACAAGGAATAGCACCTATTTGCACACCAGTCTTTCCGTCTAGGGCAGCAACTTGTCTGGCACATGGCCAGTATTCAACAGATGTTTGATGATGAACTATATAAAAATATGATTCACGTGGAACGCGTAAAAATAAAAATAGCTATGTTAGGATTGGAAAGACTTTAAATATATAATTGTTTCATCATCTTTTGAATTTGAAACAATCTAATTTGGAAATGGCTGTATTTCTGAGCTGTGGCAAGGAATTATGAAGACTCTCTTTAAATCCACTTTCCTCATGTACCATAAGGACAGTAATTAGCAATCAGAATGTACACCAAAGTTAGTTTTTCAAAATAGGGAGTGGCCAGTATAGAACTTCTATCTGTAGAAGAAAGATTTCTTGAACAATGGGTACTCTGATATTCAGTATCTTGATTAGAGATTAACTACTATCATATTTCCATTTTTTTATCTTTAGCATAGACCTTCTACAACAGACCCAGAACTGGCCTGCTGATATCCCAGCCCCAAATCCTCTCATTTGCAGATGATCTGCCCACAGCAGACACAGTTCCCTTCATTTTATCCAAGATACCTTAGATTGTAAGTTCATCATAGACTTCTCAAAAGTTTTTGGTGGTGCCCTCTGATGGTTACAAAGAATTGCAACAGCTCGATTAGCACGGTTATAAGAAAGGATCTTCGCTGGGATGTTCTCATCCGCTGTAAAGAAAGGAACATGGTAGCAGGAGGGTCAGTTTGCATGCCAAAAGTGAACACACAGGATGTCTTCCCCCAGTGCCTCGTCCCTATGATTCTGCTGGCCCTTATCTTACTCAGATGATTAATTCAAGTTGCCCCCAAGGACTAAGGTCAAAATTGAGTCAATAGTCTTAACAAAATGATAGTAGTAAGTTTATATGTAAGCTTGGTCTGGGTAAATTCCCATCACAAGAGGAACTCTGAGTCTAGGTAATATAATAAAATTACATCTTTCTTTTTACTCAGGGAACTTGACTAGGGACCCTTCATCTCCTTGCTTCCTCCCCACCCATATGCTCATCATAGGTGCTGCAGATATTACTATGGTTTGTTGCCCATATTCCTAAGTTCTATGCTGGCCACTCCCTACCTCCCCACCTCTCCACTCAACATAGCCAGAACAGAATGAGGAATTGAAGGGACGTTAAAAGTTTAAAAGTTTTAAGGCACAGGTGGTAGTAGTATTATGATTATTATTATTTTAGAGATAGGGTCTCACTCTGTCACCTAGGCTGGAGTACAGTGGTATGGTCATAGCTCATTACAGCCCTAAACTCCTGGGCTCAGCCTCCCAGGCAGCTGGGACTACAGGTGCACACCACCATACCTACCTAATTTTTAGAAATTTTTGTAGAGATGAGGTCTCACTATGTTGCCCAGGCTGGTCTGGAACTCCTGGGTTCAAGTGATTCTCCTGCCTTGGCTACCCAAGTGCTGGGATTACAGGTGTGAGCCACTGTACCTGGCCTGGTAGTATCTTATTTAAAAAGAAACATTATAAATGCCATCCAAAAAAATTGTTTTTATTTGTATAGTGTGGCATTCTTTATACCACCTTACAATACTGACCCTCAACATACCTACCTCTGGCTTTTCTGGTTCATATTTTAAGGCCATTTGACATATTTACAGAGAGCAGTGGAAATTCAATAGTGACTGGGCTCCAGGAAAAAAAAAGCCCATGGATCTTGGTGATGATATTCTAAAAATCAGCTATAGAAAGTATCTACTCTCTTATGGGGGGAAAAAAATGACAGAAACTTCAGGGGAAGGACTTGTTCCTGTATTTTTCTGGTAACCATGACAACTGTACTCTCTCCAATTTAACAGAACATCACAGCACTGTCTTCACTCTGTGGGCTTTTAAGTAATATACGTATAAAACACAAATGCAGGCATTTTCATAGCAGGTGAAAAGCTGTCAGCATTCCATGAAATTAATCTTGAAGTTGAGGGTGGGAAGGGGGAAACAGCACTGATCCTATGTTTATACAACTAAGCATAGCATTAGCTGGCTACTACAGGTCTAGGGCGAAAAAGTAACCACAAGTAGGGAAAAAAGGTAGAACTGAGGCCGGGCACGGTGGCTCAAGCCTGTAATCCCAGTACTTTGGGAGGCCGAGATGGGCGAATCACGAGGTCAGGAGATCGAGACCATCCTGGCTAACACGGTGAAACCCCGTCTCTACGAAAAATACAAAAAACTAGCCGGGCGAGGTGGCGGGCGCCTGTAGTCCCAGCTACTCGGGAGGCTGAGGCAGGAGAATGGCGTAAACCTGGGAGGCGGAGCTTGCAGTGAGCTGAGATCCGGCCACTGCACTCCGGTCTGGGCGACAGAGCGAGACTCCGTCTCAAAAAAAAAAGTAGAACTGACTCTAAGACTTAGCTAAGCAAGGACACTGGATACCATTAGTAGGGGTGTGGGCCCTGTCTAGTCAAGCAGTACTTACGGGCTGTGAGTTCTTTTAGCTGCTGCTGTAGCGTGATGGAGGCGTTGTATGTACGGAATACCTTGGCTGTCAAGCCCTCCATGAGATCCTGAAGATGCTTATTCAGAATACCAGTCTGGAGGAGACAAAGCAACAGAGATTTAGGTCAAAGCTGTACTACCTGCTCCTTCTGGCAGTCCTAGGAGTAATTTATGCCAGTGCAATCACAATCTTGTCGGTTTATTGCCCTACAAGTGGGAAGTTAGGGAAAGAGGAAAAGAATTCCAGAATACAGGGTTACATGACGCCTCTCTATGAAGTATTTCAATCTTTTTGTGTGTGTATGACAGGGTCTCACTCTGACACCCAGCCTGGAGTGCAGTGGTGCAATCTTGGTTCACTGCAGCCTCCACCTCCCGGGCTCATGCAATCCCCCTGAGGCTCTTAAGTAGCTGGGACTACAGGTGTGGACTACCATGCCTGGATAATGGTTTTGCCATGTTGCCCAGGCTGGTCTCAAACTTCTGACCCTCAAGGGATCTGCCCTATTTGACCTCCCAAAGTGCTGGGGTAACAGGCGTAAGCCATCAAGCCTGGCCCAGGCTGGTGGGCTTAACAGACCAATAAAGCAAATTTGTCGTTCCCTATTAAGATATCAGGGATAGGTTTTGGCTCTCCAGCAGGGGTGGCTGGGCATCCAGTGAAGTGAAAGTGCTGCAGGAGCAGGGAAGGATAAAAGGTAGGGCTTGTCTACCCCCTACCGAGTGCTTTAGCATTTGTTCTGCGGCAGATGTGTCTTCTTTTGACTGCAGATTCACTGTGGGCTCAGAGGGAGGAAGACAGCGTGTACGGGATGCCACAGAGCAGGCCAGGCTAAAGGGAGAGCCCAAGTCGTCTGCCAGCAACCCTCCCCTTTACGTACTGTAAGGCTTTGGCTGGGACTCCCTTCAACATAGTGTGCTTTGTCTACTCACATTGAGTCTATCAAAAAGATCATCCTCAGGCTGCTTGTTCTCCATAAATAGTTGTAGGTTCTTAAAAACCTAGAAGACATAAGTGAATCCTAATTATTACTCTTTGAAAAAATCCTAACTTTAGAAATAATCCCAAACTTAAAGAAACTTGCAAAGAAAAGGGCACAAGGAAGATGCATACATCCATCACTGAGATTCACTGTTTACATTTCACCCCATTCATCATTTGCACAGTGCGCATGTATGCTCACTCTCTCCATGTGTATATTTACAGATATATATACATAATTATTTGTTCTGAGCCATTTATAAGCACTTACTTATCATATGGTCCTAAAGTACATTTATAAGTACTTACTTATAATATGGTCCCCAACATTTCAGTGTATATGTTCTAAAAATAGATATTCCCTTACATTTACACAGTATTTATCAGCTTCAAAAATTTACATTGATACAATCTACTGTCCACAATCCAATTTGGTCAGTTTACCTGATGATGCCCTTTATCTCACCAGTACAGAATCCAATCTCAGGTCAGGTATTACATTTAATTGTCAAATCTCTTTAGTCTCTCATACAGAGTACTTCCACAGCCAGCAAAGCCTAATTACTGATTATAGTGTCCTTATAAGAAGAGGACTGCTGGTGGGCTGGATTATTAGGATCCTGCACACTATACGTCTCTGGTTCAAGCCCAATACTATGGAAAAGATTAGACTGGGACTATGGATCTGTAGCACCCTCTTCAGTAATGGGCTCAGAGATCTGGGGACTAACAGATTAACCTTTCACTCAGGAACTGGAGAGAGGCTGAGCAAAGATGCAAAGTGACAAATGTGCCACATGACCAGGGGATACTAAGATACAGTTAAATCATATGCTGAATTTGCTGTAAGGGCCTATTCTACAGCATGCTCCAATGAATACTGCTACCAGAAGATAGCACAGGGCGGGACAGTGACTAAAAGGAGGTACACAAGATATCAAATAATACCTCTCTCCTCTTTCAAGTCATTTATTTCTATTTTAATTTGAGAGGCACAGTCTCACTATTGTGCCCAGGCTGGAGTGCAGTGCTTATTCACAGGTGTGATCACAGCACACTACAGCCTCAAACTTTTGGTCTCCGGTGATGCTCCTGTCTCAGCCTTCTGAGTAGCTGGGTCTACAGGCATGTGCCACAATGCCTGTCTCAAGTCACTTTTGCTGGTGCCCAGCAAAGTGCAGAGCACACAAAAAAGCAGTCAACCCATGCTTGTTGAATGATGAAAAACAAGCCAGACAGTACAGGCTACATTAACTTACTCGTTTCTCAACAGGGACCTTGTTATAGTATCTGATGGAGTCCTTCCCGAGGAAGTCAAACTCTACCACATATTCCTGACCATCCAGCTCTGGGTGTAGATTGATGTGCTCCACACGAAGTGAGCAGCAACCCACAGTGTCCGCTGTTTCTCCTTCCTCCTTTTCATTGCCTGCTCTCAAAGCAAGCTGCCCAGGAAAGAAAGAAAAGGTGAGCATGAGACAGACTCTTGCTGTGTCGCCAGACTGGAGTGCAGTGGCGCAATCTCGGCTCACTGCAACCTTCGCCTCTCTGGTTCAAGTGATTCTCCTGCCTCAGCCTCCCAAGTAGCTGGGACTACAGGTGTCCACCACCATGCCTGGCAAATTTTTTTTGTATGTTTAGTAGAGACGGGGTTTCACCACGTTGGCCAGGATGGTCTCAATCTCTTGACCTCGTGATCCACCTGCCTCGGACTCCCAAAGTGCTGGGATTACAGGCATGAGCCACCATGCCCGGCCTTTTGACCCTTATACAATTTCTGAGAATCCAAAACAGAAGCCTCCCAATTCTGTTTGAAGCCACAGCGTCAGTCAGCATGGCTTGGAAACTCTGGATTCTGCAGTGTTACTTCCTCCCCTACCCACTATGAAATCTATAGGGATGTTAAATATTCAAGCTCCTCTTCTGTCTGTTCTGTCCTCTGAAATGGGGATGGAGAAAACAAAAAAAATAAATAAGGCAGCAAATGAGGGAGTGGGGCTACTCTGGGCAATCAAAATCAAAAAGCTAGTGTGAATTTTGAGACAAATCAGAACTTATGTTAAAACACAAGACTGAGGGAAAAACATGAACTTTTTTTTCTTCTCGTGAGTACCAAGAAATTGATCTCCTCTAGAGCATGGTCTTTAAAACTATATAATGGTGATACCTGCCTGGTTTATTTAACCAATTTTATAAGTTATAACCAACTTTCTAAAGGAATGAAATAAAGTAAAAAAAAAAAAATCAGAATCTACTGCTCACAGTAAGGCTAAGCATTGTTCTGTGCAACTTTTGATTCAGTTATGCACACAAATATATTTCTATGTGTGTTGAGTTGTGATATACAGTATGTGGCACAGGGCCTGGGGCAGAGCAGAAACTCCCTTGCTAAGCTCAACACTAGACAATGCCGATGGGAAGATGCTCTCACCTTGTCGATGAAGTACAGGGCTACAGCTCTCTGCCGGACTTTCATCTCTTTGGACTTCCAGTCTTCTCGATACTGGTTCCGGATCTTGTCCACACATTTTTTCAGCCGCCGAGCAGTCTCGTATTTCTGCCAGTCCTTCTCACCCTATAAAGACCCAAACCCAAAGGTAGATTACTTCGGGATAGTGTAGTAAAGGCAGACTTTGAATATAGCCAGGCAAGGAACCCAAAGGTAGATTACTTTGGGACAGTGTAGTAAAGGCAGACTTTGAATATAGCCAGGCAAGGTGATGCAAGTCTATGATCCCGGCTAGCTAATCGGGAGGTTAAGGCACAAGAATTGCTTGAATGCAGGAGGAAGAGGTTGCAGTGAGCCGAGATCATGCCACTGCACTCCAGCATGGGTGACAAAGCAACACTTTGAACAAAAGAGCAAGAACTTGACCTTAAGCAAAGGTAAAAAAAGAATAGTACTGAAGAGAGAGTTTGGCACATTTAACCTGGTAAGAATGCACACTGTCCCATCTCACTGCCAAGCACAACTGACTTCTGAGGCTTTCCCAGAAGAAAGTTTCTAGTTTTAATTCTGTAAAATGTTTATGTTCCTGGGAAAAACCCACATGGGATGTCCCAAAAACTAAATTCTGTCAAGACAAAGCACATAATCACCCTCATTCCCACATCAATTTCACAGCCTTGCTGCCAACTCTGCGACCCAATAGCAGTTTTCTACTAGGACTGAATTCCATTAAATCTAAGTGAATTCCATTAAATTACAGTGTGGTGAAGCTGTCAGAGACACAGAACCAAAGACTACAACATGTCATTACTAAGGACACAATGACTTCCAGGAACAACCATACTTATTCACCATTTTCTAACTTCTGCATTTCAAAACATTTCTTGATGAGACTGAGAGGAACTATGTTTCTGGGAAGCCTTGAAAAAAAAATAAGAGCTTTTGGTGGAAGGGTTAAAAGTTGATTCTAAAGCCAATGAAGGGTTATTAAAACTGTGTGAAAACTGTGTCTAAACAATAGTGAAGATTTCTGCTACCAAGCTGAATGAAAATAGACTCACAAGCAAGAGCCAATTATGACAAGTGAGAAGGGAAAAATTTCAAGAAATCCCAGAAGCAGGGGGTTACATAAAACAGCATAAAACAGACTACATGACATAAACATACAGAAGGAATTTAAGAATCCAAGAATCTCTGCTCTTAATTTCCCCACCCACAACAAAGGAAAGTGGTAGTGATTTCTGCCCACACATGCCTGGTTCCTGACTATGACGTGGACCCATGGTCCTAGAGACATAAGACCTGTGGTAAAGATAACCAGCCTTTCAGCCTGGGTAATAGAGGACGACCCTATCAAAGAAAAGGGGTGGGCGGTGGGGTGGGGGCAGAACCAGCCTTCTGGGTGTGCATAAGCATGAGGTACCTATAGCAACAATGTCTTCCACTTCTTGATCCTGAAAGTACTCAGAAATTAAAAGCTTACAACACTAAAGCTAAGGAGTCAGCACTCTCACAATCATGTGTGCCACTGGTATGTACTTGTTTGGCTACAAAACAGGAGTTTCAGTAACTACCTGCTATTATGGGTGGGTGATTTAGTAGTTGGTGACGCAGAAAAAATACCTAAGTCTTAGTACATTTTGACATTTAACAGGGTGAATAAGAAAAGGTGAGATACAAGCTGTCCACATGCACAAGTCTGTAGAAAATCTCCATGACAACTGTTCTTACACATGCATGGAAAAATTGGACACAAAAGGCTCACCTTCAACAGTAGAGTACCCAGCTCAGAAGTGGCCTCTTTCCCCTCACTCTAATGCACACGGACTACCAAAGCCTGTTTCAAAGTCCCCTAGGGTTACGTTTGCTCAGTTCCTTAGCCACACCACTGGAATGTAAGGTAGGAGTCAGGCAAATGAGATTTAGAAAAACCCAACCCATAAGTCATTCACAGGATACTACCAGACCAACTTTTCTTCACAGGCTGGCTGGGCTCCTGCACAAAGGATCCAGGATTCTCTCAAATAAGCTGAGAAGGAGGTGGGGGCAGAAGCTACCCCGCTTAAATCTAGCAGGAGATGGCTGGCCTCCAAGAAGTATGCTTGTCCCTGCAGTGTTCAATGCCCTGAACAAGCTTTCTTAGACTACTTTTAGAAAATAAACTAACCACCTAGGTCTTCCAGGCAAGGTATCACAAAACCATCTCAAGAAGACAAGGAATCCATTGGAGAAGGCTGCCTTTGACTACCTCTCCTCTTTCCCTAATTCAATCACTTCAGTAATGGGTAAAAATCTAATTTAACTGATTGTAGATGACATTCTTTGGGTGACTTTTTTAAACTAGCAGGCCCACTATATTGTCTCTAATATAGCTGCTATCCATTCAGCAGAGTGGTTGGGTGGAATCAGGATCTGGATTCAAGATTACAAAGTTGGGGGTGAGAAGGCAAACTGGACCCTTTTCTAGTAACTTTCTCAGACGTTTGTATTGGGGAAGATGACATTTACCAGTATTCTTACATGGCTCTTTATTTCCCTTCTCGGGCAATCTCCATCAAGCAACCACTGATCCTTCAATCTGATTACTATCACCATGGATTAGTTTTGCCTAGTCTAGATTATATAAATAGAATCACAGTATAGACTCCCCTGTCTGCCTTTTTAACGCTTTCTTTTTCTTTTTTCTCTGAGACAGCATCTCGCTCTGTCACCAGGCTGGAGTACAGTGGTGCGATCTTGGCTCAGTGCAACCTCCGCCCCTCGGGTTCAAGCAATTCCCATGTCTCAGCCTCCTGAGTAGCTGAGATTACAGGTGTGCGCCACCCCTGGCTAATTTCTGTATTTTTTTTGTAGCGACGTGGTTTCGCCATGTTGGCCAGGCTGGTCTCGAAATCCTGACCTGAAGTGATCCACCCGCCTTGACCTCCCAAAGTGCTTGGATTACAGGCGTGCACCAACCACACCTGGCCTTTAACGTGTTTTTAAGATTCATCCATGTTGTTGAATATATAAGTAGTTCCCTTCTTTTAACTGCTGATAAATATAGTATATTCTATGACTGTACCATAATGTGTTATCTATTCTGGGATGTTTCTACTCTTATGAATATAGCACTGCTATGAACATTCTTGTACAAGTCTTTTCATGGACAAATATGTTTTTATTTCACTTGAGGTAAAAATACCTAGAACTGGAATTCGTATCTCCCTGTGGCTAAATCTTCACTCCACTGATAATTAGTGATGTCGAGTACTCTTTCATTTGCTTATTTATTGACCATTCCTGTATCTTCTTTTGTATAGCATATGTTTAAGTCTTTTGCTCTTTTTATTATGGGGATGTCTGTCTTTTTATTATGGAGCTATAGGAATTCTTTGTATAGTCTGGATATAAGCCCTTTGCCAGATAAACATGTTGCAAATATTTTCTTTTAGTCTGTAAATTCTGTATTTATTTTAGCAGTGTCTTTTGCTGTACATAAATTTTTAATTTTAATGAAGTCCATTTAGTCAATTGTTTCTCTTGTTAGGGTTCCTCTGTCCTAAGGAATCTACTCTAAGGTCATATTCTACCATGATATCACCTACAAGCTTTAATATTTTAGTGTACACACTTAGGTCTATGTTAGTCTTATTAATACACAGATTTAAAACGTTTTGAATTTTATACCAAGATGCCAGGCTCAGAATATATATGTATATATTTTTAATGAGCTTGTGTCTTATTTTCTCTAATAGAACTCACCAAAATGAGAGCTTTCCAAGATGAATAGTGTAAAGATATTTTCCTTCACATTAAGCCCTTTAATCCCTAGGTGGTTACACAAAAAAAGTTGTAGGCACATACATCTTTGGAACCCCACAGAATTCTAGACTCTAAAGAGAAAAAAGGCAGAAGTGTGTATTTGGCACCGAGAGTATTTTAACAGGATTGAACACAATATGATGTCAACATTGATCCTAAAGTTTGCTGTATTTCATTTGAAAGAAAAATCATGATGATACATTCTGTATGTAAGGTTAAGACTGGTTTGAAAAACCTGAATTTTACTAAGGGCTACTTTCCCTGGGTTGTGAGAGCAGGTAATGCTTCCAAACTTAGCAGTGGATTGTACTTAGCAGTGAGTACCCATAAGCATCCTTTTTGTAAATTCCTAGATTATGCAGGACAAGAAACTCCTGGGTTATCTGGAATCAGAGTTTCCTTGGTTGAAACTGCAGGTTCCAGAAGGCTAGCTGTCATTCCAATGCTATTTCAGATCCTATGGGCACCAGGCACAGAGTGGGAGAGAAAGAGAATGGAAATACACTTGCAAGATGTCTGTGTAATGGAAATCCTGGGAGGAAAAGCAAAAACAAACTGGGATGAACATAAAATGAATGAGCTCGGGACAACTTTTCAGTACCTAGAGCAAGTGTTATTTTAGTTCTCAAAAATCCCAATCCTTTCAATGACCTTTGAGGCTAGAGGTAGTGTAACTGTGGCAATGACTGCAAGTAGGCCAATCCAAGTTTCCAGAAAAGGGGCAAAGACGGGATACATAAAAAGATCACACTTCAGCTGTTCTACAACTTTGTGCTTTTTACCCTTCAATGCTCCAATTTTTTAAATTGTTGAAAATTCATAGTTCACATCATGCTTGTGCTACATTTCTTGATAGAGCACAGATAGGATAGAATGATACACTACTATGTGAGGGAAGTAAGTAAGTAAAATATAGACACAAGAGTAAGCAAAGACGGCTCTTAGAATAGGAGACATCTCTAGAGGCTGAGCAGAGATGTGTAGAACAAAAGCGTCGTGATGGCAGTCTCCCATATAGCCGACCTAAAGCCCTCCATGAAGTAAAACCACAAGTTACCACCCTTCAGCACTCTACTATAAAAACGTTATCTGTTATTGACTGCTGGGTCACAATAAGTCATACTTTAATTACGTTTGCTCCAAATATGTAGCAATGTAAGTGCTCTAGACTGGATGTGGTGGCTCACACCTACCCAGCACTTTGGGAGGCCGAGACAGGAGGATCACTTCTTGCTCCATGCAAGAAGTGGGGACCTGAAGTCAGGGGCCTTATTAGCTTGGGCTGAGTTGGCCTAGGAGACTCCCTGCAAGATAGAAAGTAATGAACACAGAAGGAGAAGAAGGGGAAGAAAAGAGAATAATACATAAGCAAAAAACACCTCCCAGTTAAAAGGGCTTACAAACAGAAATTTCAAAAGACACTATGAAATTGGCTCAGAAAAACTGCCAACGGTAATTAGCACGTGAATTCATGGTATGTAACATTTTATAGAACAATCTTACAAAGACTTAGTATGTTTAGTATGCATAAAAAGATACAAAATCTAAAAACATGAAATTATAAAACAAAAATTAAACAAAATCAGATATAAAATTAGAAATTTTGAAAACAAAAAGTAGTAATTGAAATAAATTATAGATGGAATACATTTTAGATTAAATATAATTAGAAACAGAATTAGTGAATTGGAAGTGAGTGCTACAACTCACCCAAAATGAAGTATTCCCCTGAACTTAAAAGTTAAAAAATCAGACCTAAAGAGACAAAGGGTATGAAAATATAGTTTAAAAAAGATGTCTAGATTGAAAAGTGGGAACACTCATCTAATAGGACTCTAAAAAAGAACTATAGAAGGAATGGTCTAGAAGCTATGGAAGAAATAATGACTGGTAATACTGTAGGATAAAGTACATTAGTCCTCAGATTGAAAGTCTGACTATCTATAAATACATATATATCCCTGGATACAGCATAGTGAAACCAGAATCTATCAATGATAAGACACTTTCTTGATTGGAGAAAAGACAGACTATGAGTTAAGATGAAAATAAAGAAATTTTCAGGTAAACAAAGGTGAGTGAGTGCCACTGTTGGGTCTTCACTAAAGAAGCATTAAAGGGTGTATTTCAACAAGACAAGAAACCCCAGAAGGTAAGAGATACAGGAAGCACTGAGTATAGAAATTAATAAAACGTTTGGCTGTGACTGCTGTTGACTAGGGAAAGGGTTAGGATTTTATGGATAATTGTGTTTAAAAATAAAAATTAAAACTTAAAGAAATATGAAATATATGAACTGAAAATGAACTGTTTTTATAGATAATTATCTACATAGAAACCCCAAATGACAGACACTTTTAGAACTAAGAGTTTAGCAACCCTGAACAACTCTGAGCACCTCTTGTATCTGCTGCCAGACACAAGATCAACACCCAAAATTATAAGCATAACCACTTCAGGAATAACCAACAGAAATGTAATGGAAAAAAATCTCATTCACATTGGCAATAAAAACTATAAGGTCACTTAAAAATAAAAATGTTTTAAATGTAAAACCTTTATGAAGAAAATTACATAACCATATTGGTGGATACATTCAAAAGACATGAATTAATGGAGAGGTACAACATGTTCCTGAATTGGAAACTCAATTATATTGTCAGTATCTTTCCCCATTAATCTATAAATGTATTGCAATTCCTATAACAATCTCAACAGTTTTCATTAGAATTTGTTAATTAACAAGTTTGTCAACAGTTTTCATTAGAATTTAAAAAGTTTATCTTAAAGTTAATATGAAAAAGCAGAGGGCCAAGAATAGCCAAAGCAATTTTGAAGAAGGAAACAAACTTGTCCTACTCAATAGACTTTATAAAGCTCCAGAAGTTAGGACAGTATGCTACTGATGCAGAAACAGACACACTAATTAAAGAGGACAGAGAGCCCAGAAACAGTCTGACATATATGTAGATATATCTTATATACAAGAGAGGAGGTAATACAACTAAATAGTTCTGTGACAACAGTTTACTCATTTGGAAAATATATTAGATTTCAACTTCTTCCCATATGCAAAAATACATTCTAGTCGATCTAAGACCCAAATGTAAAAAGCAAAACTTTAGAAACATTAGCAAGGATATGGAAAAAGAGCAATACTGTTGTGGGTGGAGGCGGGAGGGGAGGGAGGAGGGGAGTAATGATGTAAATTGAAGTACGTAAGAGAACAATTTGGAAATATCTAATGTGTAAAACAAATTTTCATCCATATACACAAGAAACATGTGTTTCTTCCAGCACTGTTTAAAGGGCAAGAGACTGTATAACAACTCTAAATACCTCTTAAGAAGATAATAGAGGCAGGGTATGGTGGCTTACACCTATAATCCCAGGACTTTGTGAGGCTGAGGTGAGCAGATCACTTGAGGTCAGTTCAAAACCAGCCTGGCCAACATGGTGAATCCTGTCTCTACTAAAAATACAAAAATTAGTTGGGTGTGGTGGCACACGCCTATAATCCCAGCTACTTGAGGGGCTGAGGCACCAAAAACACTTGAATCCGGGAGGCAGAGGTTACAGTGAGCCAAGATCACGCCACTGCACTACAGCCTGGGCGACAGAGCGAGACACTGTCTCAAAAGACCAACAACAAAAACCAACAGAATAGATAAGTTTTTATGATATAATAGAATACCATGTAACAAGTAAAATGGATTAATTAAAAGTGTAGGTTAAGATAATAAAACCTCAAAATTAAAGCTGGAGAGAAATAAGTTGCAGAATGATCCCAGTAACATACCTAATTTAAAACTAAAACTTGTTTTTAGTTTACAATATGTTGTACAATATATATGTCTTTAGCTTACAAGTTTACAACATATTGTAAAGTAAAAACAAATTTTAGTTTTAAATTAGTATGTTACTAGTATGTTACATATTGTAAAATTACATATTGTTTATGCACACATAAATATACTGTAAAAATACAAAACATATATATGAGAATAAAAAACACCGAGTTCATAGTAATCTACAGGGAAGGAGGTGAATGGTATACAGGTGGCTTCAGCTATGTTTATCAGAGTATTTTT
The DNA here is from genome assembly GCF_002776525.5 of Piliocolobus tephrosceles. Lineage (NCBI taxonomy): Eukaryota > Metazoa > Chordata > Mammalia > Primates > Cercopithecidae > Piliocolobus > Piliocolobus tephrosceles. The sequence goes on along the minus strand of NC_045453.1, from coordinate 13,936,652 downwards.
TATGAAATGAAATAATTGAGCACATAGAACGTAATTTTAAGATGTGACAAAGCCAGATGGTGGACATACAAGTGTTCATTACATAATTATCTATTCCTGTATGTTTGCAGTATTTCACTAAAAATAAAACCCGTAATGTTTGTATCTTTCTATTTTTTAAAAAATCTAAAAAGAGAATGCTTCTTCCGCTGGCAATATAAAGTTAAAAATGATTCAAGGCACTATCAAACCCCAACCTTTGAAGATCTCACTATACTGCAGAGTACAAGACAGCCTAAAAGAGAACTGAGAGCAAGCTCAATAAATCATTTCTTTTTCCCCTAATGGCACCACTTTTCCAGGCCTTTAATGACTCCTATTGGGATCCCACTGCAGTTAAAGTCAGGCACTCTGTCCTGAGTATAAGGTTCAGAGTCTAACTCTGGGTGACTTTTAGGTTCACTACCATAATCATCATCCAGAAACTTGCAAAAATGTCTATTGTGTATAGCAGTTAGCTGGATATTGTCTGGAATAAAACTGGCTGGCTCTTTGCTCTTGAGGTGTTCCACTGGCCTATCTAACAAGGATCTCAGCCCTCAGAGAGGCTCCTACAATTAACTCCAATCCTTACCTGTACAAGTACTCAGTATACATTATTTATCTGTCACCTCTCTCCATCCCCATTGCCATCATTTGTTTTAAGTTATCACCGTTTCTTGCCTGGAGTACTGCAACGGCCTCCCATTGATTTCTCTACCTCTTGTTTGTGTCCAATCCAGTCTCCACAGAGCAGCAGTCAGAATGATCAATTATGTAATGAGTTTCCAAAATATAAATCTGGTGTCATTTCCCTCTTTAAATCCCAGGTTGGTAGCTTCCTTTAAGTTTAAAAGGCCCCAAAACTTGCCCAAGATCCAATAGCTAGGAACTCTTAGATCTTCTTAGAGTGTAACTTAGATCTTCAGTCTCTTCATGCTCTCCTGTTGACATCCACTGCTAAATGCAGCCAGCTTTAAAAGCCATGTTAAAGAAACTGAGCCCTTAAAGGACTTTGAACAGTGGAGTTGTCTTGAACATAGCTTCACTTCAGCAAGACTTACAGGCATTATATGTAAATCACACCAGTAGATTTAAACTGCTGTAAATGCTGCAAAGGAAAAGTACAGGGTGCCATCTGAGAGTATACCAGGGTATACCTGATCCAGCCTCTAGGATTCAGGGATGGCCTTTCTGAAGAGGTAACATTTATCATGATATTTACAGGATGAATGGGATTGTATCCCTGGAAAGAATAGGAGAATGGGTGTTTCTAATAGAGAAAATAAAGCAGCCTTTTGAAATCCAGAGGTGAGCAAGAGCTTGATAGTTCTGAGAGAAGAAGAGGCAGGAGAGGAAGCCACATAGTGAGGCCAGCCAGATCTTCAGGTACTACTTTAAAAAAAATTTTTTTACATTATCCTTTAAATGTTACCTCTTCAGAAAGGTCCCAGGTCTCCTGCACATAAAACAGTAACAGTCTACATAGAACTAATTCCTTGACTGTGCTTCTGTCTCTATTAGGTTTATATTTCATAGTATGTTGGAGGGAAGAAGTTCGTGGAACTCTCTAAAGCTGGATATACGTAGCTATCTGGCAAACGAAAACTGATTCCCCCCAAGGCAGTTATCTCCTTGCAATAACACTATCAATAAACAACAATGCACAGGTATGTAACATAGTTTATGATGTGCTTTCACACACGTAATTTCATTTGGCCCTGGTGAACCTACCCAGATGAGACTGCAGGAAGCCACAAGTATGTAAAACACTAGATTTTACAACTTGTTTCAGGCTATACAGAAATTACATTTCCTTCTCACAGCCAAGAGAGGTGAGGAAGTAGAAGAGATCTGCAGAGGCCAATATATAACCACTGTACTTCAACACATTCTGACCACTGGACGTTAAACAATGTGAAGGCAGGACCTACGTCTGTCGTTTGCCAACATAATTCCTAGCACCAAATGTATACTCTGCGTGGCACATTTGGGATTTCAGTAAATATTTGTGAATTAATAAATAAATAAGATTACAATGTGACCAAAAAAAAAAATGGAGGCACTGTAGGAAGATCACCATAATGCTAACTATGAAAGTACTTGCCTTCTTTCAACGGGAAGGGTTTTTAATTTGTCAAAGTGATTCTGGAGGACAAGAACATTACATTTCAACAGAAAAAGATTATCAGCACCATGAACCAGTGCAGCTCTCAACTATCCCATAACTTACCTTGATTCGTGAACTAGGGTTAAGCATGATGTATTTAATGGAACCTTGGATGTTCTCTGTCCAGGAAACCAGCCAAGTAACCTTGTTATCATGTCGAACCTCTTTCCACTTATGTCCTGGAGGAGGAGCAGGAACCTTGGCATCTCTGGAAATAACAGAGCAAGAGGATAGTGAAATGAGATATGAGGAATAATTTCACCTTTCATGACCCCAAGTGGACATTATCTGCTGAGCATATTTTTCCAAGTTTCCTTCTTAACAGTCAATATAGTAGTCCCATCTTATGCATAGTTTTACTTACCCTCAGTCAACTGTCATCCAAAAATATTTAATACAAAATTTCAGAAATAAACATTTCATAAGTTTTAAATTGCACATTATTCTGAGGAGCATGATGAAATCTCTTGTAGTCCCACCTGGGACACGTGAACCATATATACAACATATCCATGCTGTATACATCACTTGCCCCTGGGTAACCTAGGCGCTGCCTTAGTTATCAGGCTGACTATAATGGTTTTACATTGCTTGTGTGCAAATAACCCTTCTTTTACTTAATAAAGGCCCCAAAGTGCGAAAGTATTGATGTTGGCAATTTGGATATGCCAAAGAGAAGGTGTAGAGTGTTTTAAATGAAAAGGTGAAAATTATCGACTTAATAAAAAAAAACTGTATGCTGAAGTTGCTGAGATCTAAGGTAAAAATGAATCTTCCATCTGTGAAACTGTGAAGAAGGAAAAAGAAAGTCATGCTAGTTTTGCTGTTGCACCTCAGACTGCAAAAGTTATAGCCACTGTATGTGGTAAAGTACTTAATAAAGATGGAAAAGGCTTTAAATGTGGGGGTGGAAGACATCAACAGAAATGTGTTCCAAGTGATAGCAATTGGGTCGAAGTTTCAGGTATCCACTGGGGGTCTTGGAACATATCCCATGTGGATGAGGGGAGACTATTGTACCTCAAAAACATCTGGAGACCTATGCATGAAATACTGTCCTGCTCTTAAATATCTCCCTTCCCAAACAGTCCTGTGTAACCTGGGAAATATTCCCAAGTACAATAAAGGACACCCTCCACCCCCCTTTTGGCCCACAGGATGAAGTGCGAGCTCACTTGCTACAGTTGATGATTATATCCTCAGGCATGATTCGTCTCTTCAGCATGCCCATCTTGGGGTGGTTGCCCCGGCCACGGAAAAGCCCAGGAGGCTCTATCTTGAAGTTAGCAATCCTCTCTTTGTGGTTATCCATAATACAGAAGCCATATTCTTTCAGTAATTTTTCATTCTCCTCTTTGATTTTCTGGAAGACAGCCAAGAAAGTACTCAAAATAGATTCAGATTGCTGTTCTCTACTAATAACATTTTTATCTCTTGTGGGAGACTAGGTCAAGATAGAGAAAAGTCTGAAAATGACTAAAAAATGAATTCAAATAAAGGAAAACCTCTAGTGGTTTTCTCAAACTTAAATAATATCATAAAATTCCCCAAAAAGATCTGCCTATAAGGACTGATTTCAACTAGATTCAAAACTGATTCCTGTGTCTTAAAGGATATATGTTTATAAATGTTGTTTGGGTGTTTTTAAATGTACTTTAAAAATTCGTACTGTTTTATTGAGTACTATCAAAACAGGAAATGGAAAGGGGTCTCTAATAGAGCCTCATAAAAGAATAGCTTGAGCCATTTAATTAAAACAGCGGTTAAACAGCTTAAAAACATAGGTTTCAAAGTCCAGACAGATCTGTCACTAATTCTTTTGTAGGTATACAGGTTATATACTCTATACTATGATCCTTGCTCCAAAAAGGTGGGGTATGGTGGGCAAGATTTTGAGCCTCCTTACCCTCTATTGACTCTTTTTATATACTTATTGATTCAATTTAACTAAGCCCTGCTGCCTTGTGGGTGGGAACAGACCATGCTGGCAGCAGGTGTCCTTGCAGGGACTCTGACAAGGGGATGTTTATAAAATCTATCTTTGGATCAGTATTCTAAGAACAAAGCTCCAAAGTCATCTTTTAAGTTTCAAAATGCCCCTGATGTAAATAATATACTAAATTTCACTAACTTGGAATATTGAGGATAAGATTTACCTGAGACAGAAAGTCTGATGCAATTAACATTCTTATAGTAACACATTAATTTTTAAACTAGTGGCCAAAGAAGTACCATGAAACAATGAGTTATATAAATACAATGACCTGAATTATATAAACATGCAAGTCCTTCAAAATACTGAAACTACAGGAATTTGAAGTGCAAAAAATTCCTTAAAATCCTTAACTTCTGGACTTCTGATTGGAAAAAATGAAATTCTAGCCTGGATTCCTTTAGTTAGGGGCTGACAACTTTTTCTAGATAGAAAATATTTTAGGCTTGAGTGCCACACAGTCTCTTTTGCAACTACTCTCTTTTGCAACTACTCATCTCTGTCATTGTTGCATAAACACAGCCATAGATAATATGTAGAAAAGTAGGGGCAGCTGGTTCCAATAAACTTTTGTTTTTCTGTTTTTTTCTTTTTTTACAAAAACAGGCAGCCTGTAGAAGAAAAATGACATCCCAGCTGGATACCAGAAAGATTCTTCAGTAATGAGGATGGCCAAGGCTGGAAGATGGAGATGGATGAGCACTGCATCCATAGTAAAACAGATCAAAGAACAGGAAGGTACATGGCCAGGATGATTTAATCCGTCTTAAATCCTTAATATCCAGTAGCCACTGTGGGACAGGTCTGTCCATCCTTAATTACTGTATTATTGGCTGGAGTTACTGACTGGTTTTTAGGTCACTGAAGCACCAGGGTTCCTATACAGAGCTACTGAGTAAAGTACTCATTCACAATTTTCAGTCTAACTAAAACCTTTAAGAAAATTTAGACTTTGAGAATTCTAAGTCTTTAGCACAGAATGATGTGAAATTACTGATGTTAATGTTGTGTCCTAAGAACCAAAGAAGAAAATTAAATAAACCAATCACGATTCCAAAATTCTCCAGAGGTTTAATAAATTCTGTTATACCAGTTTCTCTTCCTTGCTCATCTGTTTCCGAGCTTCCGACTGGGCTTTGAAATACTGGCTCATCTGAGTAAAATCACATTTGCTGAGGTTGGTGATAATATTCTTCTCTTCATTAGTCATTTCCTAGTCAAAAGAAAACGGAGATGAAAGAAAAACAACTAAAATACACTAGTAAGTCCTTGGGTTTCTTTGTGAACATACCCAAGCACCATTTTTTCAGTCAAAGGTTTCTTGAAGCAGCCAATCTCAATTAATGAATTTTGAAAAACCAAAAAAACAAAGTTGTATTATTTTATTATAAAATATGTATTTAACAATATTAAAATGTTTTAAAATGACTTATCATGGAAAAAAATGAACTCTTATGTGGTTTCTTAGACTCCGTGGCACACTGCCCCCAGGCGTATGAATACAAGTTTGGAATCCCATACTGATTCTCTCTTAGAAACATTACCCCTATTCTATTCATTTATTAAATTTGCTTTTCAGAGCTAGTTCAAACTTTACTGCTGCCTCTGTCCACATTATCCAAATTGAGAATAATGAGATTTTAAAAAATCACCTAGGCAAATATAGTATATGTTGTTTCAAGAGTAGAAAGTACCTAGAACACATGAGCAAGAATTAACAGGGAGTGAACAAGGGGTGGGACATCAGATTAACATTTCTCTTTGAGGCTGGGCGTGGTGGCTCACGCCTGTAATCCCAGCACTTTGGGAGGCCGAGGCGGGTGGATCACAAGGTCAGGAGATCGAGACCATCCTGGCTAAGACGGTGAAACCCCATCTCTGCTAAAAATACAAAAAATTAGCCGGGCACGTTGGCAGGCACCTGTAGTCCCAGCTACTCGGGAGGCTGAGACAGGAGAATGGCATGAACCCGGGAGGCGAAGCTTGCAGTGAGCCGAGATCACGCCACTGCACTCCAGCCTGGGTGATGAGCAAGACTCCATCTCAAAAAACCAAAACCAAAAACAAAAAACCAAAAAACAAACAAACAAAAAAAGACATTTGTCTTTGCAACAGCAGACATGGGGCAGTCCTGCAGAGACAAACTTTCCTGTGCGCAACTAGAGTTGAGATTTTCTGTTTGGCCTAATCTCATAACCCCCTACCTGCCATCACATGACAGCCGATAGCAAAGATATACGAGTATTCTCTTTTTTTTGAGACGGAGTCTGGCTCTGTCACCCAGGCTGGAATGCAGTGACACAATCTTGGCTCACTGCAAGCTCCGCCTCCCGGGTTCACACCATTCTCCTGACTCAGCCTCCCGAGTAGCTGGGACTACAAGCGCCTGCCAGCATACCCGGCTAATTTTTCTATTTTATAGTAGAGACAGGGTTTCACCATGTTAGCCAGGATGGTCTCAATCTCCTGACCCTGTGATCCACCTGCCTTGGCTTCCCAAAGTGCTGGGATTACAGGCGTGAGCCACCGCGCCCGGCCGATATACAAGTATTCTTGTTGGACTGAAACCCTACATAATATAGTAAATGAAGACAAAAAGTGCACAACTTTAAATACAGCAAAATCCATAAAACTCAAATTTTACATCAGGAAATGTTTTGCAAAATAATTTATTACTTCGTACGTGATTGTTTTGCAAGCTACTAGGATATTAACACACAGGCTACAGTACCTTTCTCCAGTCTTTAAAGAAATTTTTCCTAAATATTTCCTTAGTAGTATATTCATGGTCGAGCATTTTTGCAAAGAACGTAGCTACTTCTTCTGCTTTGGGGCTCAGCTTCATGACTTTACCTAGAGAAAAAAGTGGTTCCAAAAAGTGAGGTATAGTATTCATGTTCTAAGTGTAAATACCCAGGGCTAGCGAATTCTCTTTAATAATGGTTTGCCTTCTCATGGTATATAAAGGTCTGGTGACACATAGTAACAACAACAACAAAGACAACATACTGATTTATATCTACTTGTACAAATTCTCCTTCCTTTAGCATATATTTACCTGGGTCATTCTCTGGAGACTATGCCAGTTAATTGTTCCCAGGTGCCTGCTCAGGACAGGGATGACCTGGGGGAGGCCCAGTCACTCTTCCTTTTCCTTTCAGCAAGCAGGGTCCTTTACACCTCTTCAATGGTTTTTAAAAATCAAATCCTCAGAGGGACTCCTGCCACTGCTAAGCTAAGCAGCCTCTGTTCAAGAAGGGGAGGAAGGGATAGGGCAGGGAGTGGAAGAAAGGAATTGTGGGGAAAAGAAATAGGCATCTTTCTTCTTCAAAGTTAGGTGGGTGGAATATGAATAAAAAATATATATCCATACTAGGCAAGCCCAGATTTCCCACATGAAAAGCCTGAATAAGACCTTCTTCTAGAACCTTGCTATTCAACAGTGGTTCACAGACCAGCAGCACTGGCATCACGTTGGAGTTTGTTAGAAATGCAGAATCCCAGTACCCCTCCTAGACCTACTGAATCCTATACAGAAATTGCATTTTAACGAGACTTGGATGCACACTAGAGTTTGCAATACACTGCTATGAAACATGGGTACCATCATGCTGCCTCTTTCAGGGAACCAGGATGCATCCACAGCACAAGGGATGACTGGGGTTCCTGGTGTATCCAATTGTTTATGTAAAAGCTGTCTGAAGGGGCTGGGCGCGGTGGCTCATGCCTATAATCCCAGCACTCTGGGAGGCTGAGGCAGGCAGATCACTTGCGGTCAGGAGTTCCAGATGAGCCTGGCCAACACGGCGAAACCCCATCTCTACTAAAAGTATAAAAAATTAGCCGGACCTGGTGGTGGGAGCCTGTAACTCCAGCTACTCAGGAGGCTGAGGCTTGAGAATCACTTGAACCCAGAAGGCAGGGGTTGCAGTGAGCCAAGATGGCGCCACTGCACTTCAGCCTGGGTGACAAACCGAGACTCTGTCTCAAACAAACAAAAAGCTGTCTAAAGGGACTCTGATGTTTCACAATGAAAGCTGCTAACTGGTAAAGAAAATCTGAATAGGGCCTAGGGGTTTTATGTACCTGATTTAGTTAATAAAGCAATGAAAGAAAAGTACTTGGGAATTTAATCCACTTTTCAAACAGAACACTTTTGTCAGTACTCTTAGCACCAATTTCCATTCTTTCTTAAAAAAATCCAGCTTTACAACATCACCTGGAACCAATCAATGCTATACTAAGAGCATTTGGCTATACTTAAAATGAGGTTAACTATAAATCCACCACCTTACTATTACACAGGTATTAATAATTCACCAAGGGTGCCCACATTCTTTATAGAAAACTAAAATTTAACCAGAAATCCATTTATTTCGAAACTCAGAAAACATCTTATCTCATAATGATTTGCAATCTGACTGCAGGGGTGTAGAGAACTGTAGCACAAAATTCCAACAGTTATAATAAAAAGAGCCCACTTTGGACACCATTAACTTAAAAGGCCAACAGGTGGCGCAGTTGCCCCCATCAACCCCCAAGCTTCTGCTTTGGAAGGAAGACACGTTGGGGAAGATAGACTGTGTATTAAAAGATTCCCTGAACCTCTTTAGAAAACTGTAATATGTTTCCAATATAACGGAAAACATTAAGTCATTAGAAATAAAATGGCAAGAAAAAAATGTAAACTGTTTTCAGGTCTGTTTGGTAAAAACTAAATGTTAACACCATTCAAAAAAAAAATGTGGCTGAGCATGGTGATTCACGCCTGTTATCCCAGCACTTTAGGAGGCGGTGAGAGGATCACTTCAGGTCAGGAGTTCGAGACCAGCTTGACCAACACGGTAAAACCCCGTCTCTATTAAAAATATAAAAATTAGGTGTGGTGGCGTGTGCCTGTAATTTCAGCTACTTGGGAGGCTGAGGCATGAGAATCGTTTGAACCTTGGAGGTGGAGGTTGCAGTGAGCCAAGATTGTGCCACTGCACTCCAGCCTGGGTGACAAGAGTATGACTCTGTCTCAAATAAATAAATATAAAAATAAATTTAAAAAATTTTAAAAATGAGACTTTGGGCTGTTTTACTGAATTCTGTCCCAAAAGAGGAAGAAGCAACTGTGACTCCTCCTATTTTAGATGAGCTGTCAAAAGATGAAATGATGGCTCCCTGCAGTAGAGTAGTGGGAGGATGACTGGAAGGTTCCTGGCAATGTTAACACTTTGTGGAAAAGGCTGAGCTCCAGGAAAAGGAAACTGCTGAGTCAAAGCTGTAAACTGAAGGTCCTTAGAGGAGGCAGTAATTCACTGCTTCAGCTAGCCCATGTCCCACCTCCCTGGCAGGTTCTAAAGGCGTCTAAGAATTCTCCTCCCCAGAGAGTAGGCAGCACTTACTGTATCAGTTTGAAGTAAAGTCAAATATGACTTCTTGACTTACTACAGAGTTAAGAGTTCACACAAAGAGGAGAAATCCCAGCGGAGAACCAACTGAGAAAATGCTGGAGACTGGGCAAGAATGGGAGGAAAGGACTATGGCAACCTGTGAACTAGACCAGGCCTCTGCTTCCCATCTTGAAAAGGAAGAGAAACCCCAAGACTAGGGAATTTAGCTTTCCTTTCCCTCACTCTGAACCTCAAAGTGAGGCTTTACCAGCTGAGCATCCTAAAGCTCCTGGTGAGTCCAGACCAGGGCTATGGAATACCTACACTTCGAGATGGTGCTCTTCAAGGTCCTAGGCCCTTTTCTCTTAATTAGGAGTTTTGGCTTTGAATTATACTTAAGAGTCTCCAGGAATGACCACTGTGAGGGCTGAAAGAACTATCTTAGGCTCTCTGGTCAACAGTTCAAAATCTTTACGTAATACAAGCATTTGCCAGAGATTATGGAGTCCTGTTAGGCTGCAAACTCCCCAAGATCAGGGTCTAAGTCAGTGGTACTGTCCACTGCTGGGTCTTGGTGTCTGAACACAAATACATTCAATAAATATGTTGTTTTATTTATTTATTATTTTATTTTTTGAGGCAGGGTCTCACTCTGTCACACAGGCTGGAGGGGAGTGGCGCGATCTGGGCTCACTGCAACCTTCACCTCCTGGGCTTAAGCAATCCTCCCACCTTAGCCTCCCGAGTAGCTGGGACTACACGTGTGCACCACCACACTTGGGTAATAAATACGTCATTTTAAAAAACAAATTTCAGCTTGCCAAGTCTGGCATTTTCCTCAGCTGCAGACCCAGCCCTTTAGTGTAAACTACTACCTAGGCCTACAAGCACTGGTAGACCTACGACCACTACTGGTGGAAAGAGAGATGCACCAGAACACCTGAGTGTTCACCACTGACACTTTTCAGCAGTTATCCTGCCCAGTGATTCTCAAAGTTTGGTCAGCAGACCACTTGGTTCAGAAGTACTCAATCCCACCCCACAACTTTTTCTTTTTGGTGAGGGCAGTGGGATGGGTAAGAAGAAAACAGTGGGGGGTTGAGGGTGGGAAAAATGGTGGAGAAATGGGGAGGTGAAATAACAGTGGCCAAAAGATGGTGGCAAGACAAGTGGAGGTGGAAGAGGAATGGTGGGGAAAGGAGAAGGGGGACTGTGGGGAAAGGGGACAGAAGAAGAGGGAAGGATAGTTGGGAAAGGCGAAGGAAGAAGAGGGTCGGTGGGGAAGGGAAAAGAAGCCCACCCCACAACTATTAAATGGGCTCAGATCCACTCTGTTGAGTCGTAAGCACATAAGGGTATAAGGAACAATGCTCTAACCATTCCCAGATAAAACTCATGGAATGAAGAAAATCAGTTATTACCATCTACATACTGCTACACTGCCAACAGGAGGCGTGTCAAAGGCTACCCTCAAATCCTTCAACCCAAGAACAGAAATACCAACGACAGATAAGGGACAATTCTGAGGGTTCTAAGCGACCTAGGCAGGGCATTTCTTTAAAGCAGCTCATCAGACTTGACTGCACATACATCAAAGGCATAGTGTTATGCTACACAGAATAAGTGACAGATGCCTACCAGCCTTATCTAGAGATTGATGACTATTAATCCTCAACCATATACTAGTACTGTTTCTAGTGATGAGCAGCTTGTCCGATTGCATTATTATATTGCTAACATAAAATACTACCATTCAAGTGAGGATTTTCTAATAAATCTTGCAAAGAGTCACTCCCTAGAAATGAAGTTCAGATCAAAACCTTCAGCTTGTGGACCACACACTGTGAGCCATGTTGACAAACCTTTTTCGGACTATGCAGGGAAGACATGAACAGCCCCTTTTTCATGGCACTTTTTCAGCAGCAAATGGGCCTTTAAGAGTTAACACCTGATGCCTCTTCCTCAAAATCGCATGGCAATAAAACAAAATGAAATAAAAAGGATTATCTATTATATAGGATCCTTCCTTGTTTTCTATTCCTAAATAGAAGCAGTTTTCTTTTCTTGGCCAAGAATCAAGAACCTTGAAACAACTCACCATCATAGTAAAACTTGACACTCTCTGGAAGAGGCTCATATGGTGGGGCAAATACTGGACCTTTATGTTCTAGGAATTTCCACTTGATGCCTTCAGGATAGCGCTCTTCTTCCCACCTTTAAAAGACAAAGCACAACCTCATTTAGTGATCACCTTGCCTAACATGGGGGTCATCACTGATTAAATGCCAAATAATTATCCACGCAACTGATTAGTGCTCTGGAATGACTTCTGGGCCTCACATTCAAGGCCTGGATCAAAAGAACCAGTGTCTCTCATTTTGAAAAAGCCAACACTCACAAGAAAGATGAAATACTGTAGTGAATAAAGGAAAATACATTTCAACAGCTCAGTTCAAGGATACTGGACAGAAGAGATCAACAATGAAGGAGCTCAGCAACAAGTGAGGGACATGAAAATGTCAACAGCTGTTTTACCACAATGGCATACATGACAGGATTGTTCACATTGTTCATAAGTAGGCTAAGGCCTCCTCAAGAGTGGTGATGTCAGATGGAAGGTACAGGGGAAAACAACCCTATGAGAAAGGACATAAAGCAAGAAGACTAGGAAATGACAGCTTAACTGGGGCATGTTGAGTTTAAGGTACTTATGGATTACCTGGAACTATCTAGCAAACACTGATAAGTGAATCTAAAGCTCAGTGGAAACAACTTTTTGAAAATGTATTTTTAAAATGGCTGAACATAAGAAAAAAAATGAGTAATACAATAAACACCATATACGCCTGTAATCCCAGCACTGTGGGAGGCTGAGGCGGGTGGACCACGAGGTCAGGAGGTCGATACCGGCCTGGGCAATGTGGTGAAACCCCGTTTCTACTAAAAATACGAAAATTAGCTGGGCATGGTGGCGCGCACCTGTAGTCCCAGCTGCTCGGGAGGCTGAGGCACGAGAATTGCTTGAACCCAGGAGGCAGAGGTTGCAGTGAGCCAAGATCGTGCCACTGCACTCCAGCCTGGGCAACAGAGTGAGACTCCATCTCAAAAAAAAAAAAAAAAAAAGTTAATAATTTGCGAAATTCCCTATTTTGGCTGAACCATTTTCAAGGTTAGTTGCAGATTTGATACTTCACCACTAAATATTTTTCAGCAAGTTATCTCCATAAAAATAATATTCTTCCACATAACCACAAAACTATTATCACATCTAACAAAATTAATAACTTCCTAGTGTAATTCTAATATCCAGTCCGTATTAAAAACTTCCCTATTTGATCGAAATTTATTTCATAGACCAGGATCCAACTCAGGCTCACATACTGCAACTGGTTGATATGTCTCAAGTTTCTTTTACTCTAATAGATAACTAACTTACTACTCTCATATTTACTTTCCAAGTCCAATATTTTATTTATTTTATTTTATTTTATCAATCATTCAGCCATGGAACAAGTTCAATTTTAAACAAAGTTCAGAAACATCAAATAAAAATTACATGTATCAAACCATATTGTAACAATGGTATTACTATAAAACCACAGTCAACATATATGGTCAAATGATTTACAAGGATGCTTAAGACCATTCAATGGAGAAAGAATAGTCTTTTCAACAATAGTGCTGGCAAAACAATCAAACTGGGTCTTTACATTATACACAAATATTAATTCAAAACGGATCAAAGACCTAAATATAAGAGCAAAAGTATAAAACTCTTGGAAGACAACATAGGGGAAAAGCTTCACAATATTGGATTTGACAGTGATTTATTGGATATGACACGTAAAACATAGGTAACAGAAAGAAGAAATGAATTGCGGCTGGGCACAGTACCTCACACCTGTAATCCCCGCACTTTGGGAGGCTGGGGTGGGCGGATCACTTGAGGACAGGAGTGCGAGACCAGCCTGGCCAACATGGCGAGACCCCCATCTCTACTAAAAATACAAAAATTATCCAGGGATGGGGGCACACGCCTGTAATCCCAGCTACTCCGGAGACTGAGACACAAGAATCGCTTGAACCTGGGAGGCGAAGGTTGTAGTGAGCCGAGATCACGCGACTGCACTCCAGCCTGGGCAACAGAGAGACACTCTGTCTCAATAAATAAATAAATTGAACTTCACTGAACTTAAAAACTTCTGTGCATCAAAGGATACTTCAAGAGAGTGAAAGACAACTCACAGAATGGGAGAAAATATCTGTAAATCATGTATCTGATAAAGGGTTAACATACAAAATATATAAAGAGCTCCTACATCTCAACAAACAACCCAATTTAAAAAATGGGCAAAGTCTCAGTCTTAAGGTGGAGGAAAAAAAAGATAAAATCAAAAATAGGGGCTCGGCACGGTGGCTCACGCCTGTAATCCCAATACTTTGGGAGGCCAAGGCGGGCAGAGGGATCACTTCAGGTCAGGAGTTCGAGACCAGCCTGGCCAACATGGCAAAATTCTTATTAAAAATTCAAAAAATTAGCCGGGTGTGGTGGTGCATGCCTATAATCTCAGCTACTCAGGAGGCTGAGGCATGAGAATCACGTGAACCCGGGAGGCAGAGGTTGCAGTGAGCCAAGACTGTGCCACTGCACTCCAGCTTGGGCAACAGAGCAAGACTCTGTCTCAAAAAAAAGAACACATGTTGGGGTGGGGGGTTGGGGCAAAGAACTTGAATGGACATTTTTCTAAAGAAGATATACAAGTGGCCAATAAGTACCTGAAAAAATACTCAACATCACTAATCATTAGGAAAATACCAATCAAAACCACAATGAGATACCACTCATACTCATAAGGATGGCAATAAAACAAAAAACAACAAGCGTTGGTGAAGGTGTAGGGAAGCTAGCACCCTTGTGTGGTCCTGGTAGGAACGTAAAAAGGTGCAGCCAATGTGGAAAAGATAGTATAGCAGTTCCTCAAAAAGTTAAACATAGAAATGCCACATGACCCAGCAATTCCATTCCCAGGAATATGCCCAATATTCAAACAAATACTTGTACACGAATGATCACAGCAGCACTATATGCAACAGCCAAAGGCAGAAATAACCTGTGTCCATCAAAAGATGAATGAAGCAGTATAAACAATGGAATATTTAGCCTTTAAAAGTCAGAAAATTCTGAAACACACTACAACATGGATGAGTGCTGACATTCTGTTAAGTGAAATAAGTCAGTCACAAAGGACAAATACTGTATGACTATTAATACGAGGTACCAAGAGTAGTCAAATTCATAGAGACAGAAAGTAGAATGGTGCTTACCAAGAACTGGGGGAATAGGCTGGGCACGGTGGCTCACGCCTGTAATACCAACACTTTGGGAGGCCGAGGCGGGCAGATCACCTGAGGTCAGGAGTTTCAGACCAGCCTGGCCAACGTGGCAAAACCCCATCTCTACTAAAAATGTAAAAAATTAGCCGGGCGTGGTGGTGGGAGCCTGTACTCCCAGCTACTCAGGAGGCTGAGGCAGGAGAATTGCTTCAACCCAGGCGGCGAAGGTTGCAGTGAACCGAGATCGCAGCACTGCATTCCAACCTGGGCAACAGAGCGAGACTCCGTCTAAAAAAAAAAAAAAAGAACTGGGGCAACAGAGAAGTGGGAAATTGTTAACAACTACGGAGTTTCAGTTTTGCAAGATGAAGAGTTCTAGAGATGGTGATGGTGCACAACAATATGAATGTACTTAATGCCACTGAATTGTACACTTAAAGATGGTTAACATAAATGTTATGTCATATGTATTTTACACAAATAATTTAAAGAAAAATAAAGATTTAATAGAATCTTAGACCTCAAAGGAACATTAAAAATCTTCTATAATTAATCTACCACTTTTTCAGATATGAAATTGGCAGAGTCATTGATATATTAATAAAAAGATCTCAATGCAGGAACTCGCCCAGTCCTACAGTCTATTACTCTCCAAATAGAGAAAATATACATATATGTAGGTGTATGAGAGCATTTGCAAGGAGCCTCTCACAGAATGGGAGAAAATATCTGTAAATGATGTATCTGATAAAGGATTAACATACAAAATATATAAAGAGCTCCTACATCTCAACAAACAGACATGTAGCAGTCACGGAGTAACCGTGAGGAGATTCAGAAAGCCACACTTTCCCTTATCTTGGGACTTTGGCACATTCTTCTCTTCAACTACAGTGGTTTTTTTTTTTTTTTTTTTTTTTGAGACAGAGTCTCACTCTGTCGCCCAGGCTGGAGTGCAGTGGTGCCATCTCCGCTCACTGCAAGCTCCGCCTCCAGGGTTCACACCATTCTTGTGCCTCAGTCTCCTGAGCACCTGGGATTACAAGCCCTCACCACCATGCCCAGCTAATTTTGTTTTTGTATTTTTAGCAGAGATGGGGTTTCACTGTGTTAGCCAGAATGGTCTCAATCTACTGACCTCATGATCTGCTCACCTCAGCCTTCTAAAGTGCTGGGATTACAGGTGTGAGCCACCATGCCCGGCCCTACAGTGTTTTTAAATGAAGACTCCAAACTGTTTTTACAATTCCTATTTCAACATGTGTATCTTCAAGACCCACAGCAACTTCTTTACCATTTAAGCAAATTAAGAGATTCAACAAATCGTAACGCTAAACCTCAGTTTAAACAGAAAGAGCATGTCTTTCAATAAGCTCATGTGACTGGGTTGACAGCTATTATTGTACAAATAAAAGCAAATAGTTTTGTCCTTTAAGCCTCCCCATGCATGCATATATTCCCCCCAAATTTAAAAACAAACAAACAAAAACATGTACTTAGACATCAAAATGGCTTCCCTTTGGCAGCTTGACTGGAATAATCAAGTACCAATTTAATAATAACATCTGCTTGGAAGGGGAAAGGTGGAAAAGTGCTAGAAATATAAAGACAGGAAAGTAAACTCCATGTGCTTTTTAAAATCAAGGTTCCCTTGCAGTTAGCAAGCACTTCACAATATGCTATAAAACTCATATTTAATTTTTTTAAATTTAGAAATAAAGGTCACATGCTATAGATTCTGAATGCTAATCCTTGAAATTAAGGGCAGTTTTTCTGGTTTGAGCAAAATGTCAATAATCCATATTCCATAAATTTCTTTTTCTTTTTTTGAGGCGGAGCCTCACTCTGTCGCCCAGACTGGAGTGCAGTGGCCGGATCTCAGCTCACTGCAAGCTCCACCTTCTGGGTTTACGCCATTCTCCTGCCTCAGCCTCCCAAGTAGCTGGGACTACAGGCGCCCGCCACCTCGCCCAGCTAGTTTTTGTATTTTTAGTAGAGACGGGGTTTCACCGTGTTAGCCAGGATGGTACTGATCTCCTGACCTCGTGATCCACCCGTCTCGGCCTCCCAAAGTGCTGGGATTACAGGCTTGAGCCACCGCGTCCGGCCATAAATTTCTTATCACTATCATTGACCATATATTTATGAGTCTTGGTCTTGCAACACTAATTCCTTACATTACAGTCCTGACTCCTCACAGCATTTTACCTTTGCTAAGAGATTCAAAACCCCATTTAAAGTCACACCTAACACCTGCAATAAACTCCCCAGGTTCTAATTCTTTATGAAGAATAATTTGTTGAGAATTAACTTGCAACTTATATTCCCACAGGTCAGCCCTGATACAAAAGCGTACTTAATTAACCCAACAATGCTAAAACCCTGTTCAGCTACAATGGCCAACAGTTAAAAATCAGGACATCTGGGATAAACAGGATTTCATGTATGAACCCAAACACACTGCCATCACTTATAACAATGTTTCTATGGAGATAATGTGATATAGCAAAGAAACCCTGAAGGACCTG
This sequence comes from Piliocolobus tephrosceles, assembly GCF_002776525.5. Lineage (NCBI taxonomy): Eukaryota > Metazoa > Chordata > Mammalia > Primates > Cercopithecidae > Piliocolobus > Piliocolobus tephrosceles. The sequence goes on along the minus strand of NC_045453.1, from coordinate 13,919,231 downwards.
GACCTTTTTCCAATCAAACAATTACCAAAGGAGGGAGATAAAGATCAGAGTAAGTGTTTTTTTTCTGGTAAAGATAAATAGTTCTGCGGACTTAGAAGGAAAGCAAAAGATGTGCAAATTTGTCAAGCTTGTAAAGTGTGTACTTATTTTAGTGGGACAGCATAAGGAATAGTTAACGTAAGAGTATCTGCCATTTAAGTTCCCAACTAGATCATCAGTGGCAGGCACTGAGGTACTGGATAACTGACTTCAGAGTACAATACGCAGCCTCTAGCTATCAGTAAAGAGGCTCTTCATTCCTATTTTAAACTCCAAAAACTCGACGTGCCATTGAAGCATTGTGCTTGAAAAGAACGTGCAAGGTTTAACCATCACACCTGAGAAATGATTAGAAGCTGTAGCAAAGTCTGCTCATCCCTCAAAAAACAACTTTTAGTTAAAGACCAGCCAGTTCCCCTTTGACCCAAAATAAGAATAAAAACCAAAAGTCATGGTCTCTCAGAGACAATGTGTGGCAACACTGATAAGGATTTCAACCACAAAAGCAAAATTAGGCTCCTAAACCCCTCAAGGGCACCTAATTCTACACATAGAAGGCCGGACCCAGTTCACTTGCCTGGATTCCAAAAAGAGCCAAAGCTCTGAAGTAAAGGGGAGACAGCAGGGAGCTCCTGAGAAGGAAATTTATTTGTTCATTTAACAAGTTTATTGAGTACCTACCACAGAACCCTGACTGATGAATTTACCAACATACCATTCTCTTAACTCCAAGTAATAACCCCTAATTTACACAATCACTTTATTTCTAAAAATCATTTTCTTAAAGGTCAAGATCACTGAAAATGTTGTATTAGTTCTAAAGAAAAGTGAAATAAAAACAAGGAAAATAAACTCATGTCTTTTTTCTTTTTTGAGACAGAGACTTGCTTTGTTGCCCAGGCTGGAATGCAGTGATGCAATCTCAGCTCACTGCAACCTCCACGTCCTGGGTTCAAGCAATTCTCCCACCTCAGCCTCCTGAGTAGCTGCGATTAAGGTGCACGCCACCATGCCCAGCTAATTTTTATATTTTTTTAGTAGAGATGGTTTCACCATGTTAGCCAGGTTGGTCTCGAACTCCTGACCTTGTGATCTGCCCACCTTGGCCTCCCAAAGTGCTGGGATTATAGGCATGAGCCACTGTGCCCTGTGTGTGTTTTTTTTGTTTTGTTTTGTTTTTTGAGAGATGGAGTCTCGCTCTGTCGCCCAGGTTGGAGTGTGATGGCATGATCTCACCTCACTGCAACCTCCTCCTCCCAGGTGCCAGTGATTCTCCTGCCTCAGCCTCCCAAGTAGCTGGAACTACAGGTGCATGCCACCACACCCAGCCAATTTTTGTATTTTTAGCAGAGATGAGGTTTCGCCATGTTGATATCAAACTCCTAACCTCAGGTGATTCACCAGCCTCAGCCTCCCAAAGTGCTGGGATTACAGGTATGAGTCACCGCACCTGGCCTTCTTTTACTTTCTGACTCTGACCTCTAGAAAGAGCCAGGGTTCCTCTGCTCTGTGATATTCCTTTTCTATACTTCCCATTTAATCCCACGATGCCATAGCAACATGCCGATCACACAGCTGTCACCGTGTGGCCACATTTCTGCCACTGTGGCTCTCCTCTCTGCCACCTTCCTGGTCAGTGCTCTTTCTCCCTTTCCTCAGAGGTGCTGTGGACATCAAAGTTCTAAATTATAAAAGCCATAAAGGCACATAAACAGGTTTGGAAGGCTATATACCGAGTTATGAACAGTGATTACCTCAAAGCTGGAAAGCTGGAAAGGAAAATGAGAATGGGAGGAGAGAGGTACAGGTGACTTTGATTTTTACTCTAACTATTAAATCTCTCAATCATTTGAGTTTTTTCATCATAAACACAAAATCATGTACTGTTGGTACAGTAAATAGTAGAATATGTTAACAGAAATAAGTATTTTTTAAAAACATGTTTATTTCAAGATTCTAAACACCAAAAGTAGAAAAGTTCTCCACCTAAACACGCTTCTCAAGAGCAACCAGCTATGACTAAACTGTCCTTCATAAAGACTGAATTTTCACTCCTACAGGGAGGGAGAGTGCTTGTTTTCTCATATTCACAACTCTAGATATTTTCACTTATTAATCTTTCCCAATCTAAGAGGCATTAAAAAAAGATTTATCATTTTTTGCATCTTTGATTACTTATGAAGTTGATCATATTTTTAGATGTTTATTAACCATTTATTTTACTAAACTGACTGTTCCTCACATTCTGATTAGACCATTCCTTTCATACCTGTTTTAAAAGAGCTTTTTTTCATATTAGGAATATCAGCCCTTTGTACTGCAAATACTTTGCTTTTTTTCTTTTTTTAATGGCATGAAGTTGTCCATCTGCCATAAATTGAACTTTGATGTATCAAATGTAAAACACCTTTCCTTATGGCTCTGGTTATGTCCTGCTTCAAAGGATCCTCATGACTGCACAATTATAAAAATATTCACCCACGTTTTCTTGTTGAGGTTTCTTCTGTTGTTCAACAAACAGGCAGTTTTCCCAACACGACTTACATAATAATCTATCCTTTCCCTATGATTTTAAATGCATCTGTACTCTCTTCGTATGCTAAATTCCCACCTCTACATAGGTCTGCTTCTACAGTCCATTCTGTTCACAGTGGTGGAAACCAGTTTGAGATCCGATAGATTTACAGCCAGTTAATGATTTCACTAGAAGTCAGAAAACTTATTTCGAATGTTATTCTAGAGAAACTGTTTTAAGTATTTTACCCCAAATATCAGGATATTAATTTTAATAACTCAATATTCTTGCTTCGCAAGGATATGCAATAAAAGAGGTGGCATTTTAACCCAGCGCTGAGATGTTACCATTTCCACTTCTGTTCCTCTTCTTTCTTCGGCTTCTTTTTCTTGTTATCTGGCTCAGGAACTTTTTTATCTTTATCTTTATTCTTGGGTTTTCTCAATTTACCATCCTACAAAGAAACATGGTGAGAAAGCACTTAAATAAGGACTGATCACACTTCTGGAGGCAGTTTTTGGGAGCCATGAGGAAGAAAAACTGTAATCACAGAGTATTAGAACTAAAGAGGATCTCAGGTCTACTCCTCTCATTTGACAGATGAATAACAAGGTATTGGTGCTCTGTTCTAGAGCAGTATTTCCTAAAATTTCCTGACAAACGAGTACCTGAGAAAGTAGTTAAAAAACACTCTGCAGGGGAAGAGACTTGGAAACTGTATTTTTTTTTTTTTAAACCTCAAAGGGGTTTGGAAAAGTACTGCTCTAGAGAGTAATCCGAGTGTATTTTCCTCACTTAGTTTTTCCTCACTTATGTTTAATCCTACTCATCTTTAAACCTCTTCCAGTACAATCCAATAACGGCTATACAAGGCTTTGCATTAGATATTTAGCATTCAGTATGAAAGAAAATTCCCAGTTGATTTAGTTGAGTATAGTTCTATCGCTGCTGCTTGTATACACAAAGTCATGATGCAGTAAGCAAGTATTTCAGAGGTTCTAAAATGATACCAATTCCTATGGTGTTATTTCTTTATGGCTCTTCTTTGAACTCTGAATGTAAATGAGCTGATCACAGTGGCACAAAAAAAGGGTATCAAACCTAAACAGGCAGAACTCACCAATACAGAGATAAATCTCAAAACATACACACAAAACCCAAACAAAAATGTAATATTCAGCAAGTGAAGATCCCACTCAGAATCTGAACTCTTTCAAAGAATATTTTCTCCTGTGTCCTACCTATTCAACATAATTTAACTATTTATTCAGTCTTTATTCAACAGGTTTAAAGGTGGTTTTGAACCATCTTAAAATCAATTAAAGAGTGGCATAGCTGGAAAGTGTATGGACGGGTTCATTTAACCATTTCCAGTTACAAGCAAGGACTTTGAAACAGGTTTTTTCACTTGATAAAGGTCATATAGCTGTTATTAACTATGATAAGGGCCTAACTTTATGAGAAAAATAACAGAATGTGACTTACGGCAATAATTGGAATAAACATTTTAGACCCTCATAATAGAGCAATCAAGATAGGAATAGAAAAAAGAGGAAAAGCTTACAGTACCACCCATATTTTAAAACAGGCATGGAGAATATAAATATGTGGGTATGTTTGGGAGAAGGTACTGCAGGATCACATTAATTCAGATAATGTTTACTATTTAGGGTGAAACATACCACACAGGAAAGGGAAATGTTTTTCAGTGAAGATACTCTAAACAGCTTCTGAGCAGGCGTGCAGATGGTCCCATCAGGAAACTACTGGCTACACTGTATGTTTTCAAACCTCAAATTGGGGTATCAGTCACGGAGAGACCTCAGAACAATTCTCAAAAACAAGAGGAAAACAACAACAACAACAAAAAAAAAACCATAGTTGGCGAGTGAGGTTTAATGACAGATTCTGCCATCTGGGGTCCCTGCCACAGTAAGACTGTATTAATTCAGAGTCTTTCGGCCAGCATTTTTCCCCCTATGTGGTAGGGTTGCTAAATAGAATAAAAACTGAAGTCAACTGTTCTTTTTTCCCAATGGTTTAACAAATTCAGAGTATTATTTTTGCATAAATGCAATATAAACATAAAAGAAAAACAACACTTGGAGAATTCAAGTTTTATATTCCTTTACAGACTAGTTTGTACTGATTAGGTACATGGAAGTGGAGTGGTTGACTACCATAATCACTACTTAACACTTCACTCTCAATTCCTTGAATTAGTGCTTATTAATTTGAACTTCGGCCAAGAATAGACTAGTTGTCATAAAAACTATGATCTTCTAAATACAGGACCTGATCATCTCTCTATGGCTCAACTCACTCACTGATAGTCTTCATATGATTTCATTAAAGACCTTTCTTCTCCCTCCTTGCAGAATCAGAGGATCAACAAAGTCCCAGGGGAGGTAGGATACTATAGTAGCTGGTGTGCTGGCGCTGAAGTCAGACTGCATGGGATTAAATGCTGGCTTTACCACTTTAGTAGCTGTGTGACCTCAGGCAAGCGATTCAACACTTCTATTCTCTATTTCTGCATCTGCAAAATGCAGATGATAATAGGGTTATAACAACCTTTTCAGGTTGTAAGGATTAAATGTAATGATACATATATAAAAAATGTAGAAGAATGCCTGGCACATGGTAAGCACCTATTACATTTAATTGTGATTATTAACATCATTCTACTATTATGATAGATTATCCTCTTAAGACTCCCTGCCCCTTCACTATCACTCTCTTTACTGCTGGTACTTCAAACTATCCACTTTACATTTGTGAACCCATTTTGCCCATGACAGTGGCTAACCTCAAATGTAGCATAAGAGCTAAGAACTCACACAACCCCTTCTTCTCTTAGGGGAGGGCATCATTAAGACCTCTGTGAATTTCTGACATCTTTTCTTGAATTACCTGCTAACAATTTTTTAGTATAAGAACTCAAAAGTGTCAAAAGGAGAAAGCATATGATTCTATTTTCAATCTACCACAAGCATCAATCAACAAGAACATTTAGGAAAGCATTTAAACGGAACCGAGTTTTTTGAGGAAGGTTATAGGCCAAGAGGATAAAGAAGGGAGCGTGTGTGTTCCAGACAGAGGAACAGCAGGTGCTCCATATATCTCAGAAGTATGAAAGAATTTGGTGTGGAAAAGAAACAAAGGAGGTTAATGTGACTGGTACAAGCAAGCTAGAGAAGAGGCACAAGATGAAGAGAGGCACAAGATGCAGGGGCCAGATTGGGAGGAGCTGCGGTAAAGAGTTTGGGTGTCAATTTTATGTCAAAGGGGCACCCATTAAAGAACTTTAGATAGGAATGGTTACCCAAAGTGAATGATGAGCAAAAAATTCTTAGGGAAATTTCTTCAGGTTTATAAGCCAAAATGTGGTTTCTTGTTAACAGGGCTTCTATATATATGAAGATGATATACTTTTTGGAAGAACATCTGTTGGCAGCATAGCTGTGGGTAGACAGACACCCAGGAAGGCTGACAGCAGAATCACTGCTGGTTGTGGTTAACTTAAGACACTGTGGGGATTCATAGAGATCTTAAAAATACCAGTGCCACAGCCATCACTTATTAAATTATTTTCCCTAATGTTATTACTACAACAAACAAGCCAATAAATACCTAAAACTCATTTGTCTTAAGAAGTTGCTTACTGGAAAACTCTCACTTCCAAACTCACCCCAAAGGGCCTAAGTCTCTTTACTAACCTCTTCTTCCTCTAGTTTTCTTTTCTTCTCCTTCTTGATATCTTCTGTTTTAATTTTCTTAGGTTTATAATCAGCACTAGAAAGGGGAACATGAATACACAGTTAGCATAATTATGATTCAGGAGTCCTCACTCATAGGAGACCTACCAACTCTTGGAAGCCTCCATGGCAGGAGTAATTGCTGTTATTCTTGGCTGAGCATTCTACGGTCAAGAGTAACAGAAGTGGAGAAAATAATGAAGGTCAGACCAAAGGAATAGTTACAGCCCTATATAGAACAAAACTAACCACTTACACTGGCCTGGAAGCAAAATAGGGTGGGGGGATATATGCAGAAATAAATACCATTATCAGATGATAGTTTGGGAAATAAAATAAAATAAAAAATAAAAATAAAAGATGAAAGTTTGGGAACCAAACGCACAGCACACTAGCCACCACAGAGCAGTAACTCACTGGAATGTGGAGGAAAGAAATTCTATATTGAATGAATACAAAGGAGTTCACTAAGTATTTCCCTTCTCCCTTTCCATCCATTTTCTACTATAATAATAGCGTAATAAGCTATGTAAGAGTGAAAATAATGAATATAGTTTAATCTCACTGAATCTGGGGAAAGAAGTACATGTTTTATGACAGTTTTATTATTTTTACACACTAAAACTTCACTTAGAATGTACTGACAGGGATAGGTCTAAGAGAAACTGCTTTAAGTTATCTACAGTAGGCAATGAGAAATTTTAAGTGACTTAATTTATTCTTCATGAATTCTGTATTATTTGAAATTTTTACAATAAATATCTATTGCCTTTACAATAAGAAAAATTTATATAATCTTCATGTAAGCCTTGGGAATACTACTTACTTGCTTAGCAAACCCTACTTCTCATAATTCAGAGAAATCAGTCCATTAATCACAAATCCCAAATGAGTAAAAGCCAATTAATGCAGCTTCTACATGTATTATAAAGAAATACATCACATTTATCCTTTAAACTCCTCCTTTTTGTTTTCAAAAGTCAAAGTTTTAAGAAAATACTCACTCATCCTCATCTCGAGGTCTCTTTAATGGCTTTATATCCTCTTTAGGAGGAACAAAATAGCCATCATCTTCAGGTTCATCTTTAATTTGTGGTGGACTAAAGAGAAAAAAAATTGCTGGTCACAGAGTGCTAGAACATCTGTACTGTATTAATACAAAGAAGGAATATGTCATCTCGTTGAAAAGAAGCTAATATAAATAAGGATAACCACATACATATTATAAAGATTTTCTGTGAGCACTTTTTCTCACTTCAATCCTGTGAAGTAGACAGTATTTGTCCTCATTGTACATGTGAATGGGCAATATCAGGATTTGGGATCAAGACTCCTTACTCTAACTCAGAATTCTTTCTCACTATTTCTTAGCTGTCTTTGCCAGCATGGCACGAACCACTCCAGAAATAAACCTAAGGTGTTTTCTTGCCTTACATGAGAAACCTACCATATATTTGACCCCACAAGCTGAACTGATTGTTCCAGTACTCCAAAAGCTAAAGTACAGCTTTTACAAGGAAAGGAATAAACAAATAAAGAAATAAACTAAGTTGATTTCCCCAACTTAGTATCTTAAAGTTGTAAAAATCTGGCAATAATGTACATGTATATTCAGTTACATGGAAAGATAACCAAGCTGACAACATTACAACAAAAGAAGGGCATGTTTTTAAACCAGAATAAACAGAAGGTATCCTATGCCAAATCTATTCATTGTTCAATGTCCTAACTTAGGTTTACTTTATATACAGAAGAGTGTCTCACTACTATTTGTTAAGATCTTACCTTCAAAATATAAATATAAAAAGTCAATCCTTTGAGACAACCATCTTGAACCAAAACAGAGAAGGAACAAGTAAAAAATACCATAGAGTCCAACAATCACTGCCCCCCCCAAGGGATCCTCTGTGGCCTGGCACATCTCTTCAGAACCTCATTGCCTTAACTCAGTACAAGCACTGGCCTCCTTACATGTAGCTGCCCCCTGTGGAGGGATCCAAGGATTAAGAATCCAGACTCCACTACAAAGTATATTCACAGGGTTTCAAGAGTACCTCCAACCAAAAAAAGCATACTGGGTCCCCCTGCTTGTGATAGAATTTGAATGTTTAAAGAACTTACTTTAGCACACTAACCAAACGCCAGCTTCTACAGCTGTTCCCCCTCCTGCCTGAATACTGACATAGACCCTAGGGTCCAGAAGGAAAGAAAGCCTATCATTTACCCAACTAGTTAAGTAAATGCTAGATCCTAAGTTTGTCACACTGAAGACAAAAACATGTGGGAAGGGTTATTAGGTCTGAAGGAAGAAGTCCTAAAACAATTTAGCAGAAAACTGTATTCCAGTGAAGCATCTGGATTCTTTACAAAGACATACACAGAAGCCAGCAAGGAGTCCAACAAAGTGAACATAGAGACCACTGCCTCAAAGAAGGCTGTGTTCCTAATCTTCTAACCCAAAAAGTCTGAAAATGAACTCACAACTACACACCAAGTCCAAAAAGTTTATTCGTATCAGTTTAATAAAAATCCAAGGCAGTCTCTTGGCAGAGATTAGCCCAGCAGTGCCTCGGTCACTTTATCTGAGAAATCAAAATTCCTAGGGCAGCTTGCAGCTATAATGCTTCTTGAATTTTATTATTCTGCATTCCTAGAACAATTATGAAACACGCCTGAAGAGGGCACCTGCTTCTCCTTGTCTAAAGGACCCAGAGTACGAGGCACAACTGTCAAAAACTTTAACAAATGAAACTGGAAGTTCAAAGATTCAAGGAAGCAAAACTCTCAAAGTGTTTTGTCCTAGTCAATAATGCAAATATTTCCAACTATTTCTAATAAATCCATTCTGTCATTCAGTGAAGTGAGAATATGTAACAATAATCATCTAGTTGTTTCGAAACTAGAGGGGACCTTTTGGGCTTATTTTAGGAAATTGAGGATGAGGAAAACAAAATTATAAAGGTAAAAGCAGTATAGGAAGTAACCTCTAGATTGTGTGCATTTTCCTCTCCTTCTAGAAAAGAGATAACATAATTCTACCCAAATCTACACTCATCCCTAACATGTAGGTCAAATGATCTTTTATATATAAGTCTCCTAATATTACTAAGGACGAATTCAGACTAAGCAATTTTTCAGAAAACTCCATAATCACTACTGAATATGAAGTTCCTTTTTAGAGAAATGAAAATGTTCTGGAATTAGTGAAGAGGCTGTAATACCTTGTGAATATACTAAAAGAAAAACAGTACACTGTATACCATTAAAAGACAAATTTTGGGATATGTAAATCTCAATTTTTAAAAATCTCTCCTGTCAACCTTCTCTACTCGAAATAACCTTCTGGAAAATGTGCTGGTCAGTCTCACTATATGGCACTGTAGAAAGGCTCAGGTTGGCTTAGACCAAGTCTTCTCACTGCTGAGTTTCTGGGAACCATCAAGATGGCCAGGTCAGTGTGTTTTGGGTAAACTCAGACAACATTACAACACAGGCAGCTGGCCTGCTGCCCACCCAGAGAAAGGGAAGCCCACGCAGCAGCAAAGTCTTACCTAGAGAAGCCATTTTCCTTCTCCTTCTTTATTTTTGCATCCCCAGAGGCTCGAACCTGAAAAGTCAAACAACAGTAACTAGTACCTTGAAAGGACTAAATCTGAAGAAACCTCTTTTTGAGAATATGTAGCATCAAGTCTTGGGACGTTATGATCACAGGCTGGCTCTTATGTTAGCAAAACTGAACAGATGAACTAAAGGTCCTGACATTTTCCAACACTCGTTTTTAACAATTCTTCTGGGTGAAACTGTCCAACTCACTGAGAAAGGTTTCCCTTCAAAATGGCAGCTTTTTACCTTTAAGTGATGGCAGGTCTCTTTTCCCCAATAAGTGTGTTCCACTACTCAAGAAGTTGCCATTGGCAGTGCAGAGAGGAAACAAAAGCAAAAACCAACCAAACAAAACATATGGGCCAGATGTGATGGCTCATGCCTGTAATCCAAACACTTTGAGAGGATGAGGTGGGAGGACTGCTTGAGGCCAGGAGTTCGAGACTAGCCTCGCCAACATAGTGAGACCCCTGTCTTTATTTAAAAACAAACAAACAAACAAAAAACTATAAGCCCTGCCTTCTCTGACTTCGGCAAAGTATACTTATGACCCCCTCCCCTTCAACTTCCTGCTTTGTAGATTCGTCAGAAACTTTATCTTTCAAAAAAATCTTCATATATACACACGAAGGGATACACACACACACACACAGATATACACAGAGTATCTCTAGAAGGATACAAAACATAATCAGTATAGCGGTTGCCTCTGAGAAGGATGGGAGACAATGAGTCAGCAGTGAAGAGATGTCTTCTTCACCATATTCCTTATTTCATAGTATCTGAATTTACCAAGTACAAAAATTACTTTTTCAAAGCTAAAATAAAAACAATCTCTTTTTAAAACTATACAGAGTACTATTCATTCTCAGCCGGGTGAGCCTAGTCATTTTTAGAAGGCTTGTACTGGTTATGCTGGAAACAAAAGCCACAAAGGGCACCAGGGCACCAGCATCACTAAATTTTCACTCGGGAAGAATCTTTAATGAACAGAAGACCAACAAGGCATTAGGCCTTCTCCCAAAAACAATTAATTTTCCCTAATGCATTCTCAATGTATCCATTGGCAATATAAAAAAAAAAGGTAATGATACGGACAGATCTGCTACTGTGAGACATATGGTGATAAAAGGCTTACTTTTTATAGTTTAAGACTAAAGTTTGCTCTGAATTCTCCTGACAAGAGACCTTTCACTCCAAGGCCAAGGGATCTTACTATGCAGTGAAGACAGCTGCTTTTAAAGGTAAACAAAAGTGCATCCATGTCCCTTCCTCCCCCACTAGAAAACTCTGTACCTTTTCCTCTTTTCGTTTTTCCTTGTCTCTGTCTTTGTGTTTGTCTTTATGCTTTTCTGAGCTTCCATCTTTGTGTTTGGTCTTCTCCTTCTCTTTGTGTTTCTTTTCAGAATCTTTATGTTCACTGTAAAAAGTTAAGTCACAAAGTGTTACCCAGAGTAGGGACCACAAGGATTCGTTTCACAAGATATCCTAAGATAACATGAACCATGGAAACTTACAGTACTTAAACAGTACCGACAGAAGGTTCAAGTAGAGGGTCTTGGTTATATCGGACTTTATCGTGTTTGATGTTTTCATTTTTGCAAAGAACAGAAACCATCATTCTAGACACACCAGGACATTTTTTTTAAAGTGACTAAGAATACACAGCCAGCCCTGTGTATTTCTGCAACGTTCTACCAGCACAAAAACAACGAAAGCTCCCACTTCAGCATTCATATCTGATGTGAGGAGGTTTCACCAACAAAGTGTTTGGTGGCTGTGTGCCAGACTTGAAACATATCACACATGTAGCCAAGCCAGGGTTTATGAAGTGAACAGCCCAATACAGTGGATATTTCCTTCTAGTTTTAACTAGTCATGTTAGTCACTTCTAGATGGGACTTACGTTAGTCCTTTCCTCACAATAAGAAAAGACCCATCTGAAAGGAAGGGCATAGGAACATTCTTTAATTAAAGGTTAAAAAAGCAAAATATGACATTATAAGGCAAGAACTACGAAAATGTGCATAGCTTCTTACCCTGGGATCAAGCTCCTGGAAATTTCTCTTAGGGAAATAACATTACATATAAAGATGTTTATTTTGGTGCTTCCCTTAAACAAACAAACAAACAAACAAAAACAAAAACGAACAAACAAATCCCAAAATTGGATACAACCTAACAAGAGGGGAAACTGTAATATATCAAATTATTTAACTGTTAAGCTATAATTTGAGTACCACAAATACATTTCGAAAGGTTTATGACAGAAAAAGGAATATAATAAAATAACTGCAACTATGTAAAAACATGCATGTGGTCAAAGACTAAAGAAGCAATAAGCAAACACCACAAGTTGTAGTTTAAGATGACAGAACACTATTATTTTTCAGTACACTGGGACAGGCAGTTAAGGAGCCTTGCTTACTGCACTAACCAACGCACAGGAAAAAAAGACTTCATCAGCAATGAGCTCATTCGGCTATGTCCATCCCATGAAGTTTGTTCTGAAGGGACACTTGACTACAGCAGAAGATCATAAAGGGAGAAACAAATGATGGCATGCAGTTACGCAGAGCAACAAAATCTAGATTGGGAGAACATCTGCTATTACACACTGCACACAAAAGTAGCTACAACTTGAGAAAGGTATTTGAGTGATGAATAAGCAGAAACTTTAAGACATCTAGCCAGGGAGAAACAGGATACACTATAGGTTAGGAAAGACTCAAGCACTGAAATAGATGGAAAAACACAACAACGCCCACTTTCCCTTGCTTACATATTTCTCCTTCTATATTGCGCTCATTAGACTGTTATTTACATGTGACACACATTTAAATAACAAGTCTCTATAGGAGGAAAATTCTTTTTAACTCATGAGAACAGAGCTTGTGCATGGTTACAAAATTTCTCCACCATGCTTTTTGTTCTTGGAATTAATACGATGTTCCTCTAACTCAATGTGTTCTCATAATCTGTGTTTACCAAAATGCAATGTTTTATTTAAAAATGTATCCCTTACTTTGTTTAAAAAAAAACAAAAAAAGAAGTCTTCCAATTGCATTAGCACTCTTATTATCTGTTCTCATTAACTTCTCCAAGCTTTAGAATGAATGGTCAAAGAGCAAGGTTGCTGAGATTATAATTGATTCTTCAGGAGTTACTGTATATATAATCACAGGCACTTGGTTTTTATACTACCAGCAAAATGTCTGAGCTTATCATTCCATTATAAAAGCATGGTAGTTTTGTTTTATTAAGCATCAACTGTAAGAGGGTATGTAAGTCATCTATACAAAGTTCTGCCTAAAAGCAAAAAATCTGGGAACAACTGCATCTATAATATTGATGGACGAATATACTGCCTCCCCTTGCCCTGCCAACTATAGCGGGAGAGGGGACAGCAAAACAAAATTCTACTTTCTAGGCAAGCATTGTACTTGGTATTTTCACATACATTATTTCATTCAATTCTCACAACATTCCTGTGAGGCCAGTTTTATTATCTATCCCCTTATGCTCATACAAACAGGAGACAGTGGTTAAAAGACTTACTCAAAAAGTTGCAATGTTAAAAGCAAAGTTGGAATTTAAATTTAATATTTCCACCTCCAAGTTCAGAGCAGCCTCCACTACATATCAATACCTTTATATTTCCACTAAATTGATACCTACTGCTTAAGGTAGACTGGTGTTAAGAAACAGCCATGGTGAGTCTGAGACCTGCTATAAGGTCCTAGCTTTATTTTACCATCAAGCAGAAACTTTCTAGATTAAAGATGTTTGGATACCTGAAAGGATAAACACCTTTGGGGTTGCTTGTTATTTTTGTTTGTTTGTTTGTTTGTTTGTTTGTTTTTGTCTTTCCATGAAACTATAAATGGCTAATTCAGGAATCTGAATTCAGGAACACTCCATCTTCCGTTAAGTTCCACCTTTCCCTGACCCATTCTCTTTCTCAATGAAAGCATTTCTTAGAATGTTAGCCAATTTCACTAGAAAACTGGCTTTCTGAGCCTTTTGGTAATCACAGCATAGGTACCTACAAGTGTACATGTGGCCCTGCAGTTTTCAGCTTTGGTGTACATTATCACACCAAACAGAGATCAGGGAAAAGGAATCAACAAATGACAAGGCAAATGAGACATCTGCCAGGAAGCCAAAAGTCAGTGATATTTCCTCTGCCTGCTAACCAGAGAGAAATGTATATAGGAAATTCAAAGTTCCTGCTAGAGTAGTAAACCCCTTTGCAGGTCACAATTAATCACAAAAACCAGAACGGGATGAAGCTATCATCCTGACTTTCCAAAGGAAGCCAAGTCTCCTCTACTCCTAACTGTTTAGGTATAAGAGCAGATTTGGATTTTTATACTAGCTGACCTCAGATGATTCAGGGTTAAGGACAGCTTCTATTACAGGGTATCATATAGAAGACTGCTAGAAATTTGGGTTTATAGAGCTCCACTAGGCTTTTGAATACAATGTGCTCATCCCTACTTGTTAGGTGCTATTACTGTCCCTGCCTCCACAAATAGAGAGCAGAGTGTCTGGGAGCCCAACCTGGCTTCCATAACCCCAAACCGGCAGGAGTGCTGGCAAACAGCAAGCCCCACTGCAAGTCTTTCCTAGGAATGCACCTGAAGGAAGTAGCAAAGGTACTGGGGAAGAAGTCCTATGATACAGAAGCATGTCCAGGGCTGTGCCAGGAAAGTCAGAAACAGGATTTGGCCAGCAAATAAAATGGAGTCAATGTGGGGTCAGTCAGGCTGACGCATCCTTCTGAGATTTTCTAACATGTATGTCTTTTTCCAAAAGACTTAGGACATGTTTGACTTTCAAGGTAGCTAAAGAACTGCACTTTTCGGCCGGGCGCGGTGGCTCAAGCCTGTAATCCCAGCACTTTGGGAGGCCGAGACGGGCGGATCACGAGGTCAGGAGATCGAGACCATCCTGGCTAACATGGTGAAACCCCATCTCTACTAAAAAAATACAAAAACCTAGCCGGGCGAGGTGGCGGGCGCCTGTAGTCCCAGCTACTCGGGAGGCTGAGGCAGGAGAATGGCGTAAACCCGGGAGGCGGAGCTTGCAGTGAGCTGAGATCCGGCCACTGCACTCCAGCCTGGGCGACAGAGCGAGACTCTGTCTCAAAAAAAAAAAAAAGAACTGCACTTTTCTCATTAGCCGTGAAATGATGGAAATTCTGACCAGTGCAGAAAGTTCATTTGCTGGCTGCCTGTTTTAAGAGATAAAATACTATGTTATCTTCATACTGAACCTGCTACTTTTCCATACACAACAGACACAATATGTCAAAATAACAAAAGGGCTTTAAAAGTACAATTGAAGGCTATAATATTGGCCAGTTTAGAGGTTGAAAAACAGCTGATTAATTACTGAAGAAACTTCAGTAGGGCTAAATTAGAAAAATATTGGACACCTGAAAGGGTTGCCTTTTTGGTCTCTTTCCCCCCCACCTCCCATTTTCTCTTTTAAGAGTAGAAGAAATGCTTAATATCAACCATAGGAAGGAACCCGAAGGTCAGACAAACATATTTTAAGAGTAAGTTTAGTCTGGGATATGCTGAAGGACAAAAATACAGACAGTAGCAGTCCTAGATACTTCTGTAATGGTCACACTTATGGATGAAATATGAATTTACCCCATGGGCAGGAGGAACTCTGAAAGAGAAAACAACCAATTATTGGCAATGCATAGATCTTGACTTCTTGGTTCATAGTTTTGCATCTGTATGGGGTAAGATTCCAACACACTCGCAGGGACTAGAAAAGCAAAAGTCAATGCTAAAGAGAACAAATGCAAAGATCCAAACCCACCTTTCCAGAGTGTTCATGCCATGTGTTATGCTTCAATTGGCTGAATTCCACTAAAGAAAAAAAATAACCTGGGGTGTGGTGGCTCACACCTGTAATCCTAGCAGTTTAGGAGGCTGAGGTAGGCATATCACCTGAGGTCAGGAGTTTGAGACCACCCTGGGCAACATGGTGAAACCCCATTTCTACTAAAAATACAAAAATTAGCTGGGCATGGTGGTGCATGCCTGTAATCCCAGCTACTCGGGAGGCTGAGGCAGGAGAATCGCTTGAACCAGGGAGTTGGAGACTGCAGTGAGCCGAGATCACATGACTGCACTCCAGCCTGGCGACAGAGTGAGACTCTGTCTCAAAAAAATTTTTTTTTAAATTAAAAAAGAAAGAAAAAATAACCTACACTATTTTTAAAGTGATGACAGCAAAACCTTTGGTCTATGATTCTTGCTGGAGCTAAGCAGACCACAGAAAAGGGTGACCAGGGTCTAAGACACTTATATAGAAGAGTGGGAGAAAGGGTGGAAGTAGGGAGCCAGTAGGGAAAAATGTTTCCCTTCTGGCAAAGCATTGTTTCTCTAGGAAAAAAGACCACCACTACCACAACAAAATATTGATATTCTGGAAAGCTAGAATGTTGGCTATGGGAAACTATTTAAAATCTGTCCTCCATCCCCCATAAAAGTATTTAACAGATGCTTGAGTAGCACCCAGTGCCAGGCACATTTAACATCGGTAACAAAACTCCGGTAAGTACTGGTATCTCCAATTCACAGATGTGGAAACTGAAGCACAGAGAAGTTAAGTAACTCACCCAAGGAACTACCTTTAATGAGAGAAATAGGATTTAAACTCAGGCAGTCCGGCTCCAGAGTCATGCACTTGACTACTCTGTTACTTCCCAAACAAAGCAAAAAAAAAAAAAAAGCACTGTTAAAAGTAGAAGGAGCCTCCATATATTCTGAGAAAAGGACTTAGCCACTCATAGCCCAGCTACCTGTCTACTTCTCAAGGCAGCAGACCTCTGCAGGTCACATGAAGTTGGATCGTGGGGATTCCTGTGAGACAGCACAGAGAGCTTTAAAGTCTTGGTTTAGGAGGGAAACTCATGACCCTTTCAAGGATAGTAAGACAGTTAAAGCTTAAATGATGTTTGTAAAATGAAATATTTAAGTAACTTCAAAAGTTCCCTCTGGGAAAAGAGCGCAGTTTCTGAAATTAGCCAGTTTCCAAAAGACACTAAGAAACAAGGGTTCCTTAATGTCCATCATCATTATACACTACAATGCCGATTATACATCACTAAACAAAATCACAAGGACTCTAGTGTTTTATATTATAGAAGTATCAAAACTTCAAGGTAAATGTAATTTCCTAGAAATTATTTAATCCTTTGTTTTCAGGACAGAGAGGATAAAAGAATGTGCCCAAAGATGGCAAAACCGATACCCATTCTAACTCCCATTCCTCCCTTAAGTTCTTTGTCTCTATTAATAGTGTAAACAGCCTCCCAGTTTTCCACGATAGGAACCCTTTTTCTCAGATCCTTCATGTCATTTGTGGCTAAGTCCTATTTGCTCAACTATTTCCAATGGCTTCTTGCTCAACTCAGAATCAAGTCCCAACATTTCCCCCTCACCTTTTTAGTTAGCGTAAGTAAAAGTCCCAACTTTTTGAAATGGCATTTAATGGTTTTGCCTCAAGTCACTTTTTTGGGTCTCATTTTCTACTATTCCACCCTGTGTAACCCACCTAACTAGATTCCTCCCAGAACAAAGCATATACTACAATGCCTCTACGTTTTGCTTATGTTTTTCTTTCTAACCATTACTCTTCCTTAGCAAAATTTTAACCATCTTTGAATGGCTAGCTCAAATGCTGTCTCCACCATGAAATCTTAAAAACAATGATGATGGCTCACTATAATAGGGATAAATATAATACTGAAAATATCAGGGCTCCAAATTGAATGCTATCAATAACTACTGAATTAGATTCAACTACCAGACTCAACAGCTCCAATTTATCTGCATGATATTATACTAGGCTTTGTGGTAATTATCATCATCACCATCATTATCTCAATTATTTAGTATGTTACAGTTCCCAAAGAGCTATCATGTGCATAAACAAACTTGAAAGCTTGACAAAGCAGGTACTGTTATCAACTCCTGATCAAAATGGAAAATGAGACCCAGAGAAATTAAGCAGCTTGGATCAAGACACATAGCTTATAAACGACAGAACCTGGCCTCTTAACTTTCATCTTAGTATGCTATTCAGTATATCACACTGACTCCCACGTGAACGGTGCTGGTACTGAGTTTCCTCATTTCTAAACTGTTCAATCTTCTCTGACTATGTAAGTTATCCATTTCCCCTAGACAGGCTGATATAGTGATGTGTAGACAAAGGGAGGGCTCTGGCAAACCACTCAAACGAATAGCAGCACACGTCTCTTTTAAATTTTATTAACTTCAGAAAAATCTCCCCTAATCTGAGAACTTGATGCTTAAATCAAGTGCATATTCCTAAAATTCTACACGTTCTCAATTACAGTTCAGGTAGGATTTGGAACTGAAAGGAAAGCAGAAGCCAAAAGCATCCTTATTCTCAGATGTTTCTCACACTGACAGTACAGAATAGCACTGCCAATATGGCTGGAAAAGTACTTCCCTTGCTATTTCACAGCAGTTTTCTGTCTTCCCTTGCTTTCCACAAATTTGTCACTCCAGTGTGAATGCCAGGTTTAAAATTGGCAAGAGATGCACAGAGTCAAAAACTAAGAGGAGGAATTTCATTTCACACGATTCTCTTATTTTCTAAAATCAGGCCCCCTCTCCTAAATTGCTTTTAATAATATTCTGTTTATATAAGAGATCTAGTATTAAAGATAAACAATGGATAAGAATACAACCCTTTAAGAAAGGTAGCTTGTGAGATCCTACAAGCCACGTAATTCCTTGGCATCTAGAAGAGTATTCCTTTTGAGATGATTTATGTATTTTTTAAAAGAGGGACGGCCATGATAGCTCATGCCTGTAACCCCAACACTATGGGGTGCCAATGTGGGAGACCAGAAGTTCCAGACCAGCCTGGGTAACACAGCAAGACTGCCATCTCTACTAAAAACAAAAAAGTTAATTACCCAAGCATGGTGGTGCATGCCTATTGTCCCAGCTATTCAAGAGGCTGAGGCAGGAAGACCCCTTGGGCCCAGGGAGGCTGCAGTGAGCTATAATCACACCACCGCACCCCGGCCTAGGAGTCAATGAGACCCTGACTCCAAAAACAAAAGAAAAAGGACCTGAAGAGCAGAAAGAAGCAGTGTCAAGAGATAAGTGATGATTGATGAAATTATTTTTTAACTTTGGTGTGAGCTGTTCTTGTGATGTTACAAGCCAGACAAGAGAAAGAGATGAAGTTTTCATAGGTTCAGAATTTGATGAGATTAATACTTTCAGTGCCAAAGATTTTAGGGATTTGGGGACAAAGAGAGATAATGGCAGTGCCTGAGAAGATCTGACATTTAAACCTGAGCTGCCTACCATACGCATACAAGTAAGGGGTGCTTGTATTTAAACAGACAGTTTGGCTACAAAACTAAACTAACTCTTTTTACAGAGGGAGGTATTTTTCACTGGAAGGAATAATGTAGTGGGGACTCAGGATCCTTGGTCTCACATCCTCTTCTTTCTGCTACCACATCACTATGGTTGAGCATATGACCTCAGACTCCTATCCACCCAAAGAGGAGACAAGATGAAATGATTCTTAATACCTGCTCCCCTGTTTTGCAACTTGCATGAGGACAATAAAAAGGAAACCAAATGGCATCTCCTGGGATGTGGATCCACAGCCCCATTCTGTTTCTGCAGAAAGGCTACTCTCCCACTCCAAGTCTTCAGTATTGCTACTGCACAGGAGAGTAAGATGCCTCCTGGGCTTGGGTCCTAAGTGTAGCCTGATGACAAATGATTGGTGCTAATATCTAGCAGAGAAGGAAGGGACACAGAAACACATTAGAAACACTTGTTTTCTCATAACAAATGGCTAGCTACAATTGATAAGCAAGGATTGGAATAAATGAAAGCATTTTGGAACAGAACATGCTACATCCTAATTATTCTGGGGTTCAGATGTGATTACATAATCCTGAAGATTTCTTTAATCTGCTACAGAAGAAATCGAAGAAACCCTAAACTATTAAAAACATCAGAGATACTTTAAAAGGATCACAGTGTATATAAAATTTTACTGGAGGCTGGGTACGCTGGCTCAACCCTGTAATCCCAGCACTTTGGGAGGCCAAGGCAGGAGGATCATAAGGTCAGGAGTTCGAGACCAGCCTGACCAATATGGTGAAACCCCATCTCTAGTAAAAATACAAAAATTAGCTTGGTGTGGTGGTAAGGCACCTGTAATCCCAGCTACTCGGGAGGCTGAGGCAGGAGAATCGCTTGAACCCAGGAGGTGGAGGTTGCAGTGAGCCAAGATCACACCACTGCACTTCAGCCTGGGCAACACAGCAAGACTCCATCTCAAAAAAAATTAAAAAATAAAATAAAATAATTTTACTGAAATATAACCAATATCCTTGCTTTGTTGCAAAGAGGTACTGTGTCAGTAGACATCAAAACAGGAAAGTACTTAAAAGTCTGCTTACAATAGATCATCTGATTAAACTGTTAAAATTTACTCACGTGAATAAGAGACCAAGGGCTAGATTTAGTCATGCCATATGTAAACAGAAACTTGGGCCAGGTTTTTCCAATAGCTCTTGGCGAAAAGGCTAGCATTTTTATAGGAATGAAGAAAGTATTAAAAGGCACAAAAGTGGCCAGACGCGGTGGCTTACGCCTACAATCCCAGTACTTTGCGAGGCCAAGGCAGGCGGATCATGAGGTCAGGAGATCGAGACCATCCTGGCTAACACGGTGAAATCCCATCTCTACTAAAAACATAAAAAATCAGGGAGGTGTGGTGGTAGGTGCCTGTAGTCCCAGCTACTTGGGAGGCTGAGGCAGGAGAATGGTGTGAACCCAGGAGGTGGAGGTTGCAATGAGCCGAGATCATGTCACTGCACTCCAGCCTGGGCAACAGAGTGAGACTCTGTCTCAAAAAAAAAAAAAGAGGCACAAAAGTACATATAACAAATTATTGAATTTGCCTACAATATGATCTTGGAAAAGTATGCTTTTAAACAGATGTAAAAGTGTCATCTCTGCACATCTGTAGAGCAGTTCACAACTGAAGAGCTTCTGTATTTATTGACTCCCATGGTTCCCCTGTGAAGCATGTATCAAGATGAAGATGAAGAAACTGAGTTGAAGAAGGTTAGGTAACCTAGTCAAGATCACATGAGACCTAAATGGATGCACAAGGATGAGGAATTCTTCTACAAAAATCACACCCTTTTTTTTTTTTTTTTTAAGAGAAGATTTTTTGTAAAACAGGACAAGGCCAAACTTATATGTCTCAAAGCCCTTTATGTCACTTTTACTGTATCTTTCCTCCCAAAACAAAGTAGAATGTGTTAGAGAAGATAACTTTTCAAAAGCTTATGTTTTAAATACTAACCTCTTTCTTCTTAAAGTCTTTTGGGAATTTCTTCTTACAGTCTAGTAAAATAAAAATCAACATTCTTCATCTCACATCCTCAGATGATACTGTTCATGGTCCAAGGTTATCTAATTTATTTTTCACACTTCACATCAATTAGCACAGTACAAACATAGCAGGCAGCCATTGCCGGATATGATCTAGCAATTCTACTCCTAGGTATATACCCCCGAGAATGAAAGCAGAACTCAAATACGTATTTGTAGCCAAAGGGACACCCAAGTGTCCATCAACAGGTAGATTTTTAAAAATGTGGTAACAGGCATACAATGGAATATTATTCAGTCATAAAAAAGAATGAATTTCCGATATGCTACAATATGGATAAACCTTGAAAACATATTAAGGGAATACAAAACAGACGAAAAAAGATAAATATTGTATTATTCTGCTTATATGAGGTACTTAGAATAGGCAAATTCATAAAGATAAAAAGTAGAAGGGAAAGAGAAAAAAAGACAAAGTAGAAAGATATTGGGATGGGGGAACAGAATGAAAAGTTATTATTTAGTGAATTCAGAGATTGTCTGGGATGATGAAAAGTTCTGGAGATGAACAGTGGTGATACTTGCGTACTACTGTCAATATACTAAATGCTACTTTAAAATGGTAAATTTTGTTATGTTTACTTTACCACACACAATTGTGTGAAAAATGAGATGAGCCAAAGTGACTTCATAACTATCCTATAGGAGATTAAGAGTATGTGAGAAGAAAGAGAGAAGATGGGAACTAATGTACCCATAGATCATCCACTCATTAAGTCAATAAATATAGACTAGTAAGTGCCACCTATCTGCCAGGTATCATACTAAGCCTGAAGGATGCAAAATGAATACAAAAGGCTGGGTGTGGTGGCTCACACCTGTAATCTTAGTACTTTGGGAGGCCAAGGTAGATGGATCACTTGAGGTCAGGAGTTTTGAGACCAGCCTGGCTAAGATGGTGAAACCCCGTTGCTACTAAAAATACAAAACAGTTAGCTTCGCTACTAAAAATACAAAAAAGTTAGCTGGGTGTGGTAGCATGTACCTTAATCCCAGCTACTTGGGAGGCTGGGGTAGGAGAATCACTTGAACCTGGGAGCTGGAGATAGCAGTGAGCTGATGTGGCACTGCTGCACTCCAGCCTGGGCAACAGAGAAACACTCCATCTCAAAAACAAACAAAAACACCCCCCGCCCAAAAAAAACAAAAAAAGATCCCAATTCTGCTTTTGGGACTTTAGAGTGCAGGAGGCCACAGAGAAAAGTAAAGAGACAATTAAATATCATAATTATTATTATGATAGGAATATATTCAAGGCACCAGAGAGCACACAAAAGTGGCATTTAATATGAGAAAATGGGTAGAAAGATACCTGGAACAAGTCAAGTCTAAGCTGCAACTAAAAAAATGACAGCAAAAGGGCAACAGAGTTATTACAGAACCAGCAACAGCATGTTTTAAGGCTTAGTGGCATCAGAAAACATGCTATGTTTAAGGAACTGAAAATAAGTTCACAAGACCGAATATGGAATGCAAAATAAGGATAAAGAGCAAAACAGGTAGCAGAGAAAGACAGCCAAAAACTGTTAAGGAATGACTGTGCATTAGAAAGCGGTGAAAAGGGTGGCCAGAAAGATGGAGAGGCATGGAGGCATTAAAGCCAAAGGAAGATGGTTTAAGGAGGGTGGGGTCCAAAGTATGATCTACTTTGGCACATTTCATGTGCACTTAAAAAAATGTATTCTAACAGCATGGTAATGGTACAAAAACACTAACACCATGGTAATGGTAGAAAAACAGACACATAGATCAAATGGAACAGAACAGAGAACCCAGAAATAAAACCACACACTGACAGCAATCTAATCTTCAAGAAAGTCAACCAAAATAAGCAATGGGGAAAAGACTCCCTATTCAACAAATGATGCTGGGATAACTAGCTAGCCATATGCAGAAAACTGAAACTGGACCCCTTCCTTACACCACATACAAAAATAAATTCAAGATGGATTAAATACTTAAATATAAAACCTAAAACTATAAAAACCCTAGATGACAACCTAGGCAATACCATTCTGGACATAGGAATGAGCAAAGATTTCACGGCAAAGATGCCAAAAGCAATTGCAGCAAAAGCAAAAATTGACAAATGGGATCTAATTAAATCTATAAGGAACCTAAATGATTCAACAAGCAAAAAACAAGTAACCCCATTTAAAAAACAGGCAAAAGACATGAACAGACATTTCTCAAAAGATGACATACAAATGGCCAACAAATTTATGAAAAAATGCTCCATGTCACTAATCATCAGAGAAATGCAAATCAAAACCACAATGAGATATCGCACACCAGCCACAATGGCTATTAAATATCAAAAAACAGCAGATGCTGGCAGGCTGCAGAAAAAAGGGAAAACCTATACACTGTTGATGAGAATGTAAATTAGTCCAGCCACTAGGGAAAGCAGTTTGGAGATTTCCCAAAGAACTTAAAAACACAACTATCTTCTGATCCAGCAATCCCATTACTCGGTATGTATCCAAAAGAAAACAAATCATTTTACTAAAAAGACACATGCACTCACATGTTCACTGCAGCACTATTCTCAATAGCAAAGACATGGAATCAACCTAGGTGCCCAGCAATGATGGAATGGATAAAGAAAATGTTGTACGTATATACCACGGAATGCTATATGGTCATAAAAAAAGAACTGAATCATGTCCTTTGTGGCAACATGAATGCAACTGGAGGCTGTTATCCTGAGCAAATTAAGGCAAGAACAGAATACGAAATGCCACATGGTCTCACTTATAAGCAGGAGCTAAACATCGGGTGCTCATGGACATAAAGATGGCAATAATAGACACTGGGGACTACTAGAGCAGGGAGGGCGGTTAAGGGCTGAAAAACTAATTGTTGGGTTCTATGCTCAGTACCTGGGTGACGGGATTATTTGTACCCAAACCTCAGCATCACAGCAATATACCCAGGTAACAAAGTTGCCTGTATGTACCCACTGAATCTAAAATAAAACCCGAAAAAAATTAAAATCTGAAAAGTAGACAGAAAAGAAAAAGAAAAGAAAAGAGAATATTCTAATATTGTTGGATGGGAAAAACCTATAAATGTCAATTAGATCAAGTTGGTTGATATTGTTCAAGTCTTCCATATCCTTAATTGTTTTCTATTTAGACTAAAAATTATTAAGAGGTGGTAAAACCGTAATTATGAATGTTTGTTTCTCTTTGCAGCTCTATCAGATTTGCTTCATGTATTTTGAGGCTGTGATGTTAGTGGATAAACATTTATTACTGTTATGTTCTCCTAATGGGTCCCTTTTTATCATTATGCAATGAACTCTTTTATCCTTGGCAATATTCTTTGCTGTATGGTAGATATTAACATGAGCTAGACAACTGTAAACTAGAAAAGATGCAGAATATATTTAACTACCGAGATTAAATTTACCAGAATAATGAAAATGGAAACTAGATGATCAAGTGATAAGAAATGAGTGAGGGACAGGAAAAAAAGCCACAGGCATGATACATGATTCCCAAAGAAATGTCCCCAATAGAGAAAATTAAATCTGGTTATTTTAATAATTCGAAAAAAAGAACAGGCTTGGAAAGCAATTCTCACTTTAACTTGTCTACAGACGGTAATACAAGTTAATAAAGAAGTTCTAAGGAACTCTAGGATGAAGACACTTGTTCTAATGTGTAACAGATCTTTACATTCCCTAACCAAGCTCAGGCCACTATGGGAATGGGAATACCATACGGCTTTCTCACCAACAACTGTCTTCAAATCAGAATGGAAGTGCAAGTCCTCATTTTTAATAACTAGATTTCACTTGCCTCCTACACCAAAAAAAAAATGGGAGCAAAATGAACAAGAGAAACATCTTCTTGAGGCTTGCATCCCAGAAGACAGCACTATTGAGTTTCATTCATATTGGTGATTGTAGGCTTTTGTGGGAGCCGAACTCCTCTGATAACACAATGAAAGCTAGGAACAGTCTCTCCAAGAAATCTCATATACTCAACAATTTGCATATAATTTCAGGGGCTAACAGACCATGGAAGCCCAAGCTAAGAATTTTTAATGTAAACTCTTTAAAATATAGAAAGAAGAAGAAAAAAATCAGGTCTCCAATCCAGTTACCTTTTATCAAGGCAAGTTTGCTACAGACTTGATTAAATGCCATCATGTGTCACAATGAATCCTTACCTATCTTAGTGAACTGTATTTTTAACGAGGTATGTATTGAAAGAAAATCAAACGTACTTGCTTTCTACATCTTGATCTGAACAATGGCATCCCATTTAAGGCCTTGAAATCAGGGCCATCCTCTTAGCAACTCTAGGATCAAATACAGTTTCTACTTACTTTGCTATCTTTACTGGTAGCTCAAGTTAAGACCTATTACAGGTAAGCCAAGCAATGGCCAACCCACTGCTGAATGATGAGGGACTTGCTTGATTCCACCCTTACCTGTTGCTATGCTTGGACTTTTCCCGGTCCTTTTCCTTGTCCTTCTTGTGTTCTTTGTGCCGGTGTTCTCGATCTTTGTGTTTATCTTTGTGTTTATGAGAATCTGCAACCATAAGAGATGAGTCAGTTAACAGGAGTCATGAACTATCTTCTGTATGCCTACCCTGACAAGATGGTCAAGAAGTACAATGACAGGATTCAAATGGCATGGTAGGCATAATAGCACATGCCACTGAAAAAAAAAAAGCTTTCACAAAGAAGCCTAGACAAAGTGTCCCATTAGCCTACTTCTACAATCAAGACATGTTACTACTATGCGAAGAATGAGGAAATGAGAGCCAATTATTCTGTGAAAAGAAGCCACAGTTTGGCGTTTTTCTCCCTAGACATAATACTATTAAGCCTGACCTATAAATGATAACAAAGGGATAAATATTGAACACTGATTCTAAAGATCAGATGTTGTAACTTCTGAAAAATCCAAACTTCACAAGAGATATGTTTTTAAATAAATGTTAATAAGGTATGATTTCGAAACAATAAAATACAGTCAGCCCTCCATATGCACAGGTTGAGCGCCGTAGATTCAACCATGTGCAGACTGAAAATATTCAGGGAAAAATAAAAAGAGTAATAACAATGCAACCAAAAAATACAAATCCCCCCACAATATAGCAACTATTCATATAGTTACACTGTATTAGGTAATCTAAGTAATGTGGTGATGAGTTAAAGCATATAGGATTGGATACGTTATATGTAAATACTGTGCCATTTTATATACAAAAAACTTGAACATCTGCAAATTTTGATATATTAGGGGTAGGGGGTGGGGTGGTTCTGGAACCAATCCCCTACAAATATTAAGAAATAACTGTAATAATAAACATTTCAAAGACACCCACAGGTGCAATCCCCACTACAATAAAGATTTAGAACAAGTCCATCACTTCAGAAAGTTTCCCTTGTGCTCCTACCCAGTTATTTCCCATCTTCCACCCTTTGCCCAAAGGAAGCACTGATCTGATCATGCTATAGATCAGATTTGTCTAGATTTCTAGATTTCATGCAAGTAACATCATATAGGATTTATTCTTTTTGTGTCTGATTTCTTTCTCTCAGCATAACATTTGTGACATTCATCCATGTTGTTGGATATATCAGTTGTTGGTTCCATTTTATTGCTGAGTGGTGTTACAGTGTATAGATACACTGTAACTTACCCATTCACTTCCTGGACAATTTAGTTGTTTCCAGGCATTGATTATTATTTATCTGCTACAAACATTCATATACAAATATTTCTGTAGACATGTTTTCATTTCTCTTGGGTACATACTTAGGAGAAAAGTTACTGGGTAATATAAAAAAAAGTATGTTTAACTTTATAGGAAATTGTCAAATTGTACCATTATATTTCTCCATCAAAAATTCATTAGTGTTTCAATTGCTACAAATTTTCACCAATATCTGACAGCAGTCTTTAATTTTAGCCATTCTAGCAGGTGTGGAGTCGTATCTCACTGTGGTTTCAATTCACGTATTTCTGATGATTATATGATGCTTAATGACAAGCATCTTTTCTTGTGCTTGTTGGCCACTCATATACCTTCTTTGGTGAAGTATCTGCTCAAACCTTTCTTGGTCTTCTTATTACCGAGTTGTAAGAGCTCGTTATACATTCTGGATTATCAATTTTTTGCTAGCTATATGAACTGTGAATATTTTCTCCCCATGATTTTCTTGTCTTTATTTCTTAATGGTATCTTTCAAAGAACAAAAGTTTTAAATTTTAATCAAGTCCACTTCATCAATTTTCCCTTTTAGGGTCTGTATGTTTTGTACTCCAAGATATCTTTGCCTACTCAAGGGCCACACAGATTTTCTCTCTCTCTTTTGGGGGGAAAGGCAGGGAAAGAGTCTCATTTTCTTATATTACAATGTTATACAGGCTCCTCTCAAACTCTTGGACTCAAGCAATCCTCCTGCCATAGCCTTTGGAATGGCTGGGATTACAAGGGCATACCACCACTTACTTTATTTGTTTATTTATTTATTTACTTATTTTCTAGCAGTTTTACAGAGGTAAGGGCCAGTGTTCATTTTTTCCTAAATCAATAAAGATGTCAAGTTGTTCTAACACCATTTTTTTTTTTAACTTTTAAGTTCAGGGGTACATGTGCAGGTTTGTTATACAGGTAAACTTGTGTCATGGGGGTTTGTTGTACAGATGATTTCACCACCCAGAAATTAAGCCTAGTGCCCACAAATTATGTTTCCTGATTCTCTCCCTCCTCTCTCCCTCCACCCTCCAAAAGGCCCCTTTATCTGCTGTTCCCCTATATGTACCCATATCTTCTCACAATTTAGCTCCCACTTATAAGTGAGAACATGCAATATTTGGTTTTCTGTTCCTCTGTTACGTTTGCTAAGGGTAATGGTCTCTATTTCCATCCATGTTCCTGCAAAGGACACAATCTCGTTCTTCTTATGGCTGCACAGTATTCCGCGGTGTACATGTGCCACATTCTTTTTTTATCCAGTCTACCATTAATGAACATTTAGGTTGATTCCATGTCGTTGTTACTGTGAATAGTCTAGCATCATTTTTTAAAAGATGGCCCTTTCCCCATTAAATTGTCTTGGCCTTTTTGGGCTGTCATATAATTATAGGTCTATTTCCAGACCCTCTATTCTAACCTTACACAAACACACACTATCTTGACTATAAGACTGTTTGATACTCCGCTTTTCAAGAGGTAGAGCCTAATTCCTCTCCTCTGAGTGTGGGCTGCACACTCTGACTCACTCCTAACAAATAGGATGAAGTGGAAATGTGAGGGGGCAACTTCCGACTCTAGGCCATAAAAGGCATTATTAGATCTTCCTTCCTGCTCTCTCCTTGCTCTTGGGGAGGCCACTGACACACTGTCATGTACTCACTCAGAAGCTCCCTGGAAAGGCCCATGTAGTAAGAAACTGAAGCTTCCTGCCAATTAGCCATGTGAATGAACCATCTTGGAAGTGGACCTTCTAGCTCAAATTAAGTTTTCAAATGACTGCAGCCCTGGCTGACATACTGACTGCAATCTACAGATGGTAAGCCAAAGCCACCCAGATAAACTACTTCTGGATTCCTGATTCACAGGAACTACATAAGAAAATAAGTGTCTGCTGTTTTAAGCGATTATATTTTGAGGCAACATGCTTTATAGCAATCAATTAATAATGTATAGGCAATGTGTCTTCATCCCTTGAGTGGCTCACAGCAAAAGAAGCCACATGTGTCATAATCTGCTGAGTATCTATTTTGTGCCAGGCCCTGGGGAAAAGAAATCTGCATGACTGTAGTACTAACTGTAAGAAATTCCCATCCTACAGAGATGGGAACAACAAAATCATATGGTGTCAGAAGTAGGATTTGAACTCAATCTTCATGCAGCATACAGAACCCTTCAGCTTCTTCTAAAAACCTCGACTCTATAATTTTAAAATGCTAACTTGCTTCACACAAGGTTAGTGGCCCCTGTTTACTTGACAGCAATACCCCATTACTTCTGCCTCAAACCGAACACTTACGGCTAAAATCATAATAATGACAATACATGTAATAGCACTACAATCTGGAATAAAGCACATGTCATTTAATTTTGTTTGCAGCCCAGATTCAATAAACAAGCCTCAGAACATCAAGATCTGCTAATATAGCCCTAGGATATGGCAAGGACATCACATTAAAAAAAACAACAACAACAACTACTCTGTGTATAATTCAACAAATGCATAAATATACATGAAGAAGACTGGAATATAGACATCAAAATATTAAAAGCAGTAATCTTAGGGTAGTCAATTTATGAGTAACTTGAGTTTTTGTGCACATACTTCATCTTGTTTTCTAGTTTTTCCCCACAATAAATTACTTCTATAGTAAAAAATGGACGAAGCTTTAAAAATTTATTTTGACAAATACTAGTGTACACAGGAAAATTTGCTTAAATCACTAAAAAGCTCTAAACTTAAAAAAGAAATTAAGAAAATGATAAATTGAAATTAATTCCAGGCAGGTTTCAGATAACAGTCTGCCAATAACATTTTTTTTGGAGACGGAGTCTCACTCTGTCGCCCAGGCCACAGTCCAGTGGTGCGACCTCAGCTCACTGCAACCTCAGCCTCCTGGGTTCAAGCAATTCTCCTGCTTCAGCCCCCCGAGTAGCTGAGACTACAGGTGCACACCGCTACACCCGGCTAATTTTTTGTATTTTAGTAGAGATGGGGTTTCACCGTGTTGCCCAGGCTGGTCTCGAACTCCTGAGCTCAGGCAATCCATCCGCCTCAGCCTCCCAAAGTCCAGTGCTGGGATCACAGGCATGAGCCACCGCACCCAGCTACATTCTTTTTCTTAATGCACAAAATTTCAAAATTGATTTTAAGCCAAGTCCCCAAGTTTTTTTAAAGCAACTGCAATCTGAAAATGCAAATCAAAAATGTCTTGTGAGAAACTCAGGGCTGTGGCTCATTAATCTCACTGATACAAATAAGACCTAGGTCACAGATCTGAACCCCAAGTATTCCTATTTTAAAAGAATGGCTGAGCACGGTGGCTCATGTTTGCAATCTCAACACTTTGGGAGGCCAAGGTGGGAGGCTTACTTGAGGTCAGGAGTTTGAGACCAGCCTGGGCAACACAGCAAGACCTCGTCTCTACAAAAACTTTTTAAAAAATTAGTTGGGCACCTTGGTGCACCTGTAACACTGGCTGCTCCGAGAGTGAGGTGGGAAGACTGCTTGGGCACAGGAGTTAAAGGATGGAGCTATGAAAGTGGAGTACCACTGCACTCCACTTGGGCTACAGAGCAGGACCCTCTCTCTAACATACAAATGAAAGTTATTACATGTGCTATGTGTGCTGTGAAAGGTGTGTCAAAAAAAAGTATATTACATGGCAACTTCTTCAAATATCTTAATGACTATTATATTGAATTATATAAATTTACTCTGTAAATTTGTAATTTCTGAGTAAATATAAGTGTTTATCACTGCTGAGAAATGATAGGGAGGCAAACCGAGGTCAGTACAAAAGAACTAACCACTAAAAGAATGGGATGCCTTCTGAACGCCAAAAGCATTTAAACAAAGTAAATAACCAACTGACAGCAAAACCGTAGAGATAATCTGCAGTAGGTAAACTGACAGATTAGAGAATCTCTAACGATGAATACTGAAGTACTTCCATGTAAATGATGCCTGGAATTTGCTTATAATACTCTCTGGGGTGGGGTGGGGGGATGCGACCAAGAGATATGGGGATAGACAAAATTCGACTAGCAAAAGGTTGATAATTATTGAAGCTGAGTGACAGATAAATGGGAGTTTATTATATTTCTCTATGTGTATGCTTGAAACATTTCATAAGGAAAAGTTAAACATTATCTTTAAACTTCTTCCTTTTCAACCCTTCATTTTTGTGTTATTATATGAGGGTATGGCAAGAAGACTGGCCTAGTTCCAAAGAATAGTAAGAGATAAAAGTAAAAGCAAAATAACTAGCTAGAGGTTTCTGAAGCAATCTACAAAAAAAATGATAGCAAAGGAACTGAAAGGGAAGGAAAAAATGTAAAAGCACATTTGGGAAAAAGGAAGTAGACCCCAGTTTCAGGAACTCACTACTATGTGTAATAAATGCAGTGTAATAAAGAGTCAGAAAAAGTCTTTATGTCCAGGTGACTGGGGGAACAAGAGGCCTTGGCAAAAACAAGAAACTTGTGCATAATAAAGATGGTGAAAAAGAAAAGACTGGAGAAGTGATGGACCAATCTGAGCCATAGTCTATCTAAGGTAACAGTGGGACATCTGACTAAAGATGTTGTTCAGAAGAGATGCCAATAATTGAAAAAGTAATGCCAATAAGGGCACACAGAGATCTACATCCCTTGTGGTGAAAAATAGGTGTTTGGAGAGAACATACTGTGGCCCTGAAGATTACTTTCAGCACATACCTTTTCCCCTTAACTGGAATTCATCTACTAGTGTTATTTAAAATGTTTTAGAGGAAGGATCCTGCCACTTCAAGTACCTGTTAAGTGCAAAAAGAAATGTGTTGAACTTAACTGACAGATAAGATATGAAAGATGCAAACCAGTGCATATTAAATCATCAGAAAACCTAATTCACTGTGAATTCAGGCCAACTAATGCTTTCTAATAACAAATATTTTAATTCCTAGTGAAAATTCTAGATGAAGACATGGAAGCCCCCTGAAATAAAGCAGTCTTGAGAAAACAGAAGACTTAAGGCAACTAACTCCTTTCACTGCAATTTAACTGGAGTTACTCCCTAAGGACAGATAAGTTAAACAGATAGGACAGGAATCAACATATTTTGCTATTGTTACCTAACATATTCCCTGGGGTTTAAAAAGCTTTTAAGTAAAGAAGCTTCCAACTAACAAAAGGAAAGTGTCTGTGTCTTTTCCCACTGTAGGAATAGGTGTTGGGTACCATTACCCAGGAGTTGAGGGTTAATGTGTAAAAAAAAAAAAAAAGAAAAAAAAAATCCTTTTGCTACCATTTCAGAAATATATTCTGAAGGCTAATTCAATTTAAAACCAAATATATTCAAGTCCAAAGCGTCCTGCTAAAGACTCACCAGACAAGGACTCTGCCGTCAAGCAGTTTACAATCCATTAAGGTAACTAAGATATAATCTCAAGTAGCTGGCTGCCCAAGGCACACAAGAGAAAAAGGCATTAATATGGGTGCCAGCACCATGCTAGGGTGCTTACAAACACTATCTCAACTAAAGTTTCTTTCCACTCTTATGATAGAGAAATAGTACCAGTTCACAAAAGATAATAATAGGTATCTAGGTATCTGTATTAGTCCATTCTCGTGCTGCTAATAAAGACATACTCAAGACTGGTTAATTTATAAAGAGGTTTAATTGACTCACAGTTCTGCAGGGCTGGGAAGGCCTCAGGAAACTTAAAATCATGGTGGAAGGGAAAGCAAACCCGTCCTTCTTCAAATGGTGGTAGCAAGAAGAAGTGTGGAGCAAAGTGGGGTGGGCGGTGGGTGGGGAAGCCCTTTATAAAACCATCGGACCTCATAAGAACTCACTATCACAAGAACAGCATGGAGGTAACTGCCCAGGTTACTCAATTACCTCCCACCGGGTCCCTCCCACAACACATGAGGATTACGGGAGCTACAATTTAACATGAGATTTGGGTGGGGACACAGCCAAACCATATCAGTATTCTTTACTAAATGTATATTCTGTGCAAGGCAGTATTACATATATCACCTCTAACTTTCACAACTCTGGGTGGTAACGATTTCCTCAAATCTAAGATACTGTTGCCTCATTTTAACATCTCTGATGAATAAGGTGCATCTAGTTGGTATAACCCCCGTGAAGGAAGAATTTGGCAAAATCAAACAAACTCACACACTCTCCCTCTTTAAACCCAGCAATCCCATGCCTAACAATTTAGCCTGAAAAAACACTCCAAGGTGTATCCAGAGAAATAAGTACATGATGACAAAGTTAAGAGGCAGTACTTTTAATAAGTGATGGGGAAACAAAGGAGGCAGAATGTAGAATGGTAGATCAAGGGAATACCAAAAGGGTTAAGAAAAAAATTTGAATCCCAAAATTTCGAATGTCAATTAACATTAAAGTAACAGTTTCTATTGCATCATGATGCTCCTGTATTTAGAAACTATACAAACTTTTTATAAAGGTAATAGACATTTTCCAAATGAAGCATGTGGGTACCATTACTTCCACATCTCTTACATGATACCAAGATTTTCTGTTTTTCTGCCCTGCTGCTATTTTTCAGTAAGCGCAGTACGGCAGTAAGATTACTTAATTTATGGGCATTTTGGGGGAAAAAAGTCGTAAGAGTAAAAATACTGAATCTAGGTTAACTGCCTCCTTGTTTCAAAGTGAAGAGTAATATAATGAGATAAAACAGCCTGGTTCCACCAGAGAACAAGATGAAATAAAGACCCTGGATCCAAGAGTGGCAGTTAGGAGTTAACATAGGCTTCCTGGAGGATGCAGTTTGAGCCAAATCTTACTGAAAGCTAAGAGGGAGTTAGCAAGACAAAGGAAGGTGAAAGGGCATTCTTGGCGGATGTGCTACACTGCAGCAAGAAATGAGCTGCGACAGCCAGCTGTTACTATCATTTCTGAAAAATTCATCCTCTCCTGAATGAGCAAAATTAAGTGAGACATACTTCTCCCAGCTAGGAAATGGGAGAGTTGACTGTTTTCAGGAGCATATTAAAAAATAAAATCCCAGAGTTATGTTTATCTCCCTAAAGTCATGTGTCCAAAGCAGAATTTTGTTGTTGTTGTTGTTGTTTGTTTAGACAGAGTCTCACTCTGTTGTCCAGGCTGGAGTGCAGTGGTGCAATCTCAGCTTACTGCAACCTCCGCCTCCCAGGTTCAAGCGATTCTCCTGTCTCAGACTCCCAAGTAGCTGGGATTATGGGTGCGTACCACCATGTCGAGCTAATTTTTGTATTTTTGTAGAGATGGATTTTCACCATGTTTACCAGGCTGGTCTCGAACTCCTGACCTCATCAAGTGATCTACCCGCCTTGGCCTCCCAAAGTGTTGGGATTACAGGCGTGAGCCACAGTACCTGGTCCTTTTTTTCTTTTAAAAAAGTTATAGATATACTCCTACTTCTTGTAACTCTAGAGTCCTAGTTCTCTGCTTAGATAGAAAGGAAACAAAATATACAGGAATAAGAAACTCAGTATCAAATGAATCCAACAAAATTTGATCCAACTGTTAAAAAATTTCTGAAAGCTGGCCTAAACCCAAAATGACAATGAAGCTGCAGATATGGAAACCAAGTACAAGGTCAACCCCAAGTGGCCAAATCAATGTCACATCAGGCATATATAAGATAAAAAGTTCATTCTCCATAGGGAAACCAGACAAATACACAAATTACATGAGGGGAAGAAATAACCAAGTCTGTAAAATACTTTGTTAAACATGTTCAAACATGATGAGCACAAAAGACCATGACCAAACCCTAATGTGATAGAGGCATCGCAGAGCAGCCTCTGCTGGAGAAAGCAGACTAGTTCAACAGTGAAAAATATCTTATTCAAAATCCTTGTTCTATCACTCAGTATATGACCTTGGGTAAAAGTCACTTAATTACTAGATCTATGACACGGTAGCATAAATCAGTGGTAAAGAACTTCAAATCTCTGTCCCTCATGTACTAGACACCCATGACCTTAGTAAATTTGCTTATCTTACAGATGAAGAAACTTGGGCTCAGAACATTTCAGCGATTTTAAAGAATTTTATTTTGAAAGTCAATCAATATTTGTGTATAGTTGTAACAGAATTCCTGGCTAATCTCCAAGAAATTATAAACATGTTAACAACTGTCAAGGCGGTACAACCATTCCTAAACCTTCTCCTTAATTTACATAGAACTGAAGTCAGCCTACTCAATCACTTCATACAACTTAGCTCAGGTTGTATATGTGCATTTGAGGCAGCAACCATACCCATTCACAATGCCCACCCAGCCAACAACTGGGTCAGACAGCAGACAGAAATGCTGTCTGATTTTCTCTCCTATACTGAGATGCAGGAAAGAAAAGCACATATGAAGAAGGAAGTAAACTTTGGTCTACTCTAACAACCCTGTACCCGGAAGCCTAAAGAACTTACAGGTTTTAAGGAAGGCACTGTTAACGCCATAGCATTCCCCATGCAGAAGCACATTTGCCTGTTTAGCTGTGGTCAGTAGGTGGCTAACAGTGTTGCCTATCTTATTCTACCTGGAGTCTCTACTCAATCCAAGCAAAAACATTTACTTCTTCTTAAGGGAGAAAAGGATAAGTCGTCAGCACAGAATACTGATTGTTTTATCAACTATTCCATGATCTTAAAGCTTTTAGGGTAATCAGATCAGGGCAGGAAAGAAGAATCCTCTGCTGCCTTATAAGCAAAGGCAGAAAGCTTTCTGATATAAAGGAGACTCTTTGCCATGTTTTGAGCCAGTCCCCTTTACACTGTCTTCTGATGATAGATTTGAGACTTAGGGCAGCTGTATAATATGATGGGCTCCTCCTTCAGAGATAATCATCAAATCAAGTGTGTGGGGGGATGGAGGTGGGGCAGTTACACAATCAATACCTTCTGCAAAAAGACACTCACAATACAACTTCTGTCAAAGATAATCTCTACTCTTCTCTGACATACATATATACAGCTAGTGCATAAGGAAGGTGAACACTAGAACCATTTGAGTGAACATAATGGGTGAATAAATTATTTAAAGAAAATATCACCTCATTATTAAAACTTACATACTGGGATAAACCCTTACATCTTCTACTTCCTGACTTTCAAACCCATATCACATCCCCTAAAGCAGGAGTTTTAACAAAATCAACATTCTCTTTAACACTCTATACCCAGTATGTTCTAATACTTTTAAAAGAAGACTGCTTCTGTCTAGGACAGATAACAGGCTGTTCTTGAGTGATAAAAGACTGGCATCCGGGAGTGCGGTAAATATCAAGGGTGTGTCAATCTCCCAGGAACTTAATGCAAAACTAAAGGCAGTGAAAAAGCCTGAAAACTTGTCATCATTAAAAAGGGAATGGTTAAGGAGTAAAAACAAGTATCCCCCAACTGTTAGGGGAGAGGGAAGGGCATATTTCTTTACTCCTCAAATTCAGACTATACCAATGTCGGTCCAGTTTCAATCCAGGACACCCTGTCTGTGATCCATCTTAATGGTGGCTGGTTTCAATATGTAGCCTACAGAAGAGTCCTTATCACTACTTTACAGCAATTCTCAAGGAGAACATTTCCAAAATTCCAGGGCATAGTTAATAGCCTTTCAAAGTAAGCAGGACAGAGACTGTTTCTGGCTAAAGGCCCAAAGAGCTCTGGAATTTAAAAAGAAAGAAAACTGCTGAGAGGAATCAGTTCTAAAGAAACCCTTAAGAAACTGAAGAATGGGCCGGGTGCGGTGGCTCAAGCCTGTAATCCCAGCACTTTGGGAGGCCGAGACGGGCGGATCACGAGGTCAGGAGATCGAGACCATCCTGGCTAACACGGTGAAACCCCGTCTCTACTAAAAATACAAAAAACTAGCCAGACGAGGTGGCGGGCGCCTGTAGTCCCAGCTACTCGGGAGCCTGAGGCAGGAGAATGGCGTGAACCCGGGAGGTGGAGCTTGCAGTGAGCTGAGATCCGGCCACTGCACTCTAGCCCGGGAGACAGAGCGAGACTCCGTCTCAAAAAAAAAAAAAAAAAAAAAAAAAACTGAAGAATGGGGGTATTGAGCAGTGGCTCATGCGTGTAATCCCAGCATTTTGGGAGGCCAAGGCAGGTGGATCACCTGGGGTGAGAAGTTCAAGACCAGCCTGACCAACATGGTGAAACCCCATCTCTACTAAAAATACAAAAATTAGCTGGGCATGGTGATGCACACCTGTAATCCCAGCTACTTGGGAGGCTGAGGCAGTCTGAATCACTTGAACCGGGAGGCGGAGGTTGCAATGAGCCAAGATCGCACCACTGCACTCCAGCCTAAGCAACAAGAGTGAAACTCCACCTCAACACAAAACAACAACAACAACAAAAAACTAAAGAATGAGAGAAGAGACTAGTAACATTTCCAATTTTTAAAGTCCAAATGATCATTTATTCTCCCTAAATGTGTACTGCATATAAACAAGAATTTTTGTCATGGACTTGTTCATCTTGAAACTACCGGGTTCCCCCGTTAGGGACCTGGTATTGAAAGCTAACAAAACAAACAAACAAAAAATCTCCACTGAGAAGATGGCAGACAGAAGTATAAATAATTTAGTTCTTCTGTCCTTAAGGAAGCTGGGGTTCACAATATTCATTTGTTCAAGTATTTACTGAGTGCCAGTTCAGCGCTGAAATACAACTCAGCCACAAAATCGAGTCCCTGCCCTCATCAAGTTTCATAATAAGCATAATACCCACCTGACCCCATCCCAACAGTAGCAGCTGTTGACTAACTTTAAAAAGGGAGGGGGGAAAAGGGTCCCCCTAACTGCCCAAGTTTCACTGGACTTGCCTCCATGAAGTTCCAGAATCAGCCTCTAATGTTACAGTTGGAAAAGACCCTCAAAAGAAGTTACGAAGACCAAGTTCAAGATAGGGTCAAACTGAATTAAATCAAAGTTGCCAATTATTTTGCAAAGTGTGGTTTTTCTCTTCAATATTCAAAACTTGGGGAAATACCATCGGAAACTTAGAAGTGCATTGTATTAAAAGACTCAGAGTTGCTCAAAGACCCAATTTTGTTATCAACTCTGCAACACAACTTCAAATTTCTAAAACCTGTCACTACAGTTTCCAAAGTGCCCATGTGTTCAGAAGAAATGCCACAAACTGACTTAAAAACACTTCAAGAATTAGGTTCTTAAACATCAGCAGCTGTGTGAGATTAGTGGTCAGCTATTACCCTTAAAGGCTTTGCCATGGAAAAGACACACAAGAAGGAGCCTATTAGTCTACTTTAGGCCTCAAACTGACACACACAAAAAAAGGGTTAAATGGTCAGAGAATGTTTTCTCTTCCAGTCCACTTCCGCATTTAAATTCCTTTATGGCTTTACAACACCACAATTACCTTAATCTGTCTCTCCACAACCCCTTCCTGTCTTATTTTACAACCTTCCCTCCCATCCCACTCCTTCCATTATGTTCCTTAAATTCAAGTTCATCTTCTTGTCTTCCTCTGGTTCTCATTTCCAGGGACCAATTAATTATATTTAAAAATCAAAAAGATAATTCAGACTTCAATGATAGGACGGCCAAACTGTCTTTTAGAGAAGTATGTTACTTGATCTACAAGAAGGTCTTCTGATCTGGAGATTCTGGGTGCAATTAGAGCCAGAACAGACTGTTCATTGTTTGATTATTATGCCGAAAACTAAACAACAGATTTACAAGTCAATTTCACTTTCTAATAGCAAGAAGACATGCTTAGAGCAACACCTTTAATGCAATGTCCTGGTGGGGTTTTAGATAACTTATTTCTCTGCTTTGGGTCTGTTTTCTGATCTGTAAAATGACCTCTATTGACCCCTTACATGTCTGGTCACAAGAATTCTATGAATTTTTAAAATTGTCTTGGCCCATGTGGGTTTAGGTAAAAGGAAAATTTTAAATGCTTGAGGGCAGTGGTTCTCAAATATTCCTGTGTATAAGCCCTGGTACTTGGACTCATCCTCAGATATTTTAACACAAGCTCTCCAGGTAACTATAATCCACTGTCCAGAACCATATTTTGAAGAAACCCTGCATTGTTATTTCTTATTCCTGAATCTTCTGAGCAACATTAATACCAAATATGAGCCACCTACAAAAACTGATGTGCTACTGATTTTATTTTCAGTTTCTATCTCACTTAGGTCTCTCTGTTCCTTTAAAAGGCAGGCATGTGCTGAGTCAGCCTCTGGGGAATTTTTTTTTTTTTTTTTTTTTTTTTAATTTATAGCCTAGACTATTGAGTCTCTACAACTGAGGAAGAAAGCGGTTGTTTTCACCTGCTATTCTTCCAACCCCTATTTGAGAGGAAGGAGGAAAAGCTACTTAAGGGATGGCACAGCTACTCTAACTTAGATAATAAGGAGGGGGTTAGTCAAGCTCTTTAAAACAGAAGTTCTCTTTGTTGTCTTGAGACTAGTGAGTGGAGTCATGCTGAGAGAGAGACAGGTAACTGAGTCCTGCCAGTGGGGCTCAGATGCCTTTGGGAGCTAGAGGTTACGTACCAAGAGTCCTGGCGAGCTTCCTGTGATAAACACAAGCACACTCAATCAGGTCAGCAAACTTTTTCTGTGAAGGGCCAGGTACTAAATAGTTTAGGCCTCGTAGCCCATTCAAGTTCCACTGCAAGTATTTGATTCTGCCATGGTAGCACAAAAACAGCCACAGATTACATGTCAATGAATGAGCATGGCCACATTCTAGTAAACTGTATTTATGGACACTGGAATTTGTATTTCACATGATTTTCCTGTGTCGTGAAGTAATACTCTCCATTTTTTTCCTCCAACTACATTCTGAGAAATGTGTCATTAGGCGATTTTGTCATGCAAACATCATAGTGTGCTTACACAAACCTAGATGGTATAGCCTACTACCACCTAGGCTGTATGGTATAGCCTGTGGCTCCTAGGCTACAAACCTGTACAGCACGTTACAGTACTGTAGGAAACTGTAACACAGTGTTAAGTATTTGTGTATCTGAACGTATCTACAACATAGAAAAGGGGCAGTAAATATATCATCTTCTATCTTATGGGACCATCATTATATAAGTGGTCTATTGTTGACAGAAATCTTGTTATGTGGCACATGCCTATTAAAAATACAAAAACCATTCTTAGTTCATGGGCCATACAAAAGCAGGTGTAGTCTGCAGAACACTGAGTTAGCATTAACTAGAAAGTATCTGCAATGTCTCCTGTAGAAAGGTATCTTACTCAAGCTCAGGGTCTAAATGAAGAATATCCTCCCTGATTTACCTACTCCTGTCTAACACACCTCAGCTTTCTGCTAACTTGTTCTCATCTCTCTTCTCGCCCTGCACACAGTCCATGAATGGCCAACCAACTTGACTTGAAAGTGGTTAAAATCTACCTCCACTCTGCAAAACTAAGTAATTCACATGATAACTCTGAAGCGAGGCCAATGACTGGCCCACTGCTAATTCTGCTTCTTAAGCAGCAAGCTGGTTAAATTTGTTATTTATCCCCCTTGAAGTGGGAACAACATCATACTTGTTCACAAAATGCTAACCACCTCTGATGAAATTCCTTAGTAAATAAGCAGACTTCAGGGATCCTTATAAAAAAAGGTTTCTAGTTAATCCTTATTTAACAAAAAGATCCTTTTTCTTGAATACTCAAATAGGTTTTACTGATTTCTGGAATAATTGGGTCCAAGCACAAGCTGAACTGCTTAAAAAAAATAAACTATCCAGGGGGCTTTGCTGCAAAGGCAAGCAAGCTTCCTTTAACAGGGAAAGAATTACATTAAAGTGCAGCAAAGCCTGCATTTAGTCTGTTAAGGACACATCGTAAGTGAAGAGATGAGAGCCCCCAGTCTAATGGGTAATTCCACCACAGCCCAGAATTCTCAGGAGGCAACTAAGTCACCCCAGGCCCCCCTTTACCTTGTTTTGTGTCACAATTAGGAACTCAGGCTGTGGCATGAGGTAGGCCTAGATT
Source organism: Piliocolobus tephrosceles (assembly GCF_002776525.5). Classification (NCBI taxonomy): domain Eukaryota; kingdom Metazoa; phylum Chordata; class Mammalia; order Primates; family Cercopithecidae; genus Piliocolobus; species Piliocolobus tephrosceles. The sequence continues at coordinate 13,878,104 of NC_045453.1, read as the reverse complement.
AGCCCCCCTGCTCTGTGGCTTAGTTATAATTATATAGCCTTGAGCTAGTTACTTTACTTAAACCGTGAGCTTTAATTTCTTCAAAAGTAAACTGGCCCAGTTAACATTACTGGAAATAGTAATGGTAACTACCTCAGGATTGATAAATGAAAGCTTAGAAATCTTAAGGCACTGCCTAGGGCATTAAAAATGTTCAGGCTGGGCGCAGTGGCTCACGCCTGTAATCCCAGCACTTTGGGACGCCGAGGCGGGCAGATCACAAGGTCAAGAGATCGAGACCATCCTGGCTAACTCGGCGAAACCCCGTCTCTACTAAAAATACAAAAAATTAGCCAGGCATGGTGGCGGGTGCCTGTAGTCCCAGCTACTCGGGAGGCTGAGGCAGGAGAATGGGGTGAACCAGGGAGGCGGAGCTTGCAGTGAGCCGAGATTGCGCCACTGCACTCCAGCCTGGGTGACAGAGCGAGATTCCATCTCAAAAAAATAAATAAAAATGTTCAAATATCAGCTATTTATTTCATTCCTATTCATTTTCTCCTTGCATCCCCCCAAAACTGATCACAACTTGAAGCTAAACCTGGAGGAATCTAGATCTATTCCCAGTCCTTAAGCAATTTATCAAGTTGTTATCTAAGACCTTATATGACAGTGGTCCTCACAGTGGTCAAAGCTACAATCCCATTTTGTTCCATCAGACTAATAATATATGTCTAGCTAACTGTGAGCCAGATTACTTATAAGATGCAGCCTACACCGGTCATGAGCATGCAAGTGAGAAGATAATCCCAGATAGAATACAGAAGCTGAGTTCTGACCTGCTTTTACTATAAGCAACATCTTGCATGAGTTAGCCTCTTGGGTGCTATTTGGTAGTCTACAATCTTTGCTTCTCTACCGCTTATAGTAGGCTATTGACTTATTACCGATAACAATTTAACAAACAGAAATAAATTACCTTGTTATAGGCAACATGCTAGAAACTTACAATTTCAAATGAAGTTGTGGGATAAAACCAACCATTTTAAAAGCTACTAATCCATAAAGGTGTATATAAACGTAAGTTCATCTGTTTTGTCAATTACACAATAGACATAACCTACCTCATAGGGCTGCTGAGATAAAATGAGAACTTACTTCATCCAAAGGACCTGAAATTTTCACCTGTTTAGCTCTAAGGGGTCAATAAAACAGACAAATAAAACTGCCTGAGCTTCCAACTGCTTTGGTAAACACAACATTACTTACCAGTTGTAAGCCCTCTTAGCATGTCAGTCAGGATAAAACAATGTAGACACACTGAAGTAAGGCTGTTATTCAAACTCATAACACATCAAATTCACGTGTCTTTGGATTTTTAAATTCCAAGAGCCCCAATCACTCATATTCCAAGTAGAATCTAAACCACAATCTCCCGGGTCTTATCTAAATTTTATCTACAGCTGTGCTGTCTAATATGGTAGCCACTAGCCACATGTGGCTAGTTTTTATTTAAGTAAAATAAAATAAGTTATCTGGTCTCACTTGCCACATTTCAAGGGGGCTCAAAAGCCTCATATGGGCCAGATGCAGTGGCTCAAGCTTGTAATCCCAGCACTTTGGGAGGCTGAGGCAGGTGGATCACTAGAGGCCAGGAGTTGACACAAACTTGGTCAACATGGCAAAATCCCGTCTCTACTAAACACAAAAAAATTGGCTGAGTGCGGTGGCCCATGCCTGTAATTCCAGCTATCGGGAGGTGAGGGTTGAATCACTTGAGCCTGGGAGGTAGAGGGTGCAGTAAGCTGAGATCACGCCACTGCACTCCTGCCTGAGTGACAGAGCAAGACTCTTGTCTCTCATGCACACACGTACACATACACACACACACACACACACACACACACAAACAAAAAAGAAAACCTCATATGACTAACAGCTACCATACTGGACAGCACAAATATAGGACATTTCTATCATGACAAAAAGTTCTATTGGATGAAATGATCTAGGACAATACTTTGCTTCCTAGCACTCTCCACTGTACCTGTTGGAGCCCAGTCAAGGACCTTTTCCCTACATGGCACTGCACTATTCTGTGTGGTTCCCAGGCCTGGCTAAGCTGGCTGTCTCAAAGTAGCCCGCTTCTGCACAGAACCAGGCCCTCAATGCGCACCTGCCCAGAAAACATTTCAACTGAAGTTATTAGTCTGCCAAAGTGTAAGACAAAACTGAGAAAGAGCAATTATTTTAAGCTTCAGGAGCAGGGCAAACAAATTCCATTTTTACCAACTACCTTTGTTCTCTTAATAGAAAACAACGCTGGAATTTTTTTACTTATCTCCGTAACTTAAGTAGTAATTTTTTTACTAATTACTAGTTAAGTAATTAACTAGTACAAGACCCTTAAGATGGGCAACTGCGTTTCTTTTTTTCTTTTTTTTTTCTTTTTGAGATGGAGTTTTGCTCTTGTTGCCCTGCTGGAGTGCAAAGGCATGATCTCAGCTCACCGCAACCTCCGCCTCCTGGGTTCAAGCGATTCTCCTGCCACAGCCTCTTGAGTAGTTGGGATTACAGGGATGCGCCACCACATCCGGTTAATTTTGTATTTTTAGTAGAGATGGGGTGTCTCCATGTTGGTCAGGCTGGTCTCGAACTCCTGACCTCAGGTGATCCGCCTGCCTTGGCCTCCCAAAGTGCTGGGATTACAAGTGTGAGCCACCGTGCCCGGCCGGGCACTTGCATTTCATATGCTGCTCTATAGCAAGTCACATTTTCACAAGGACATGCCTGCACTACAAATGCATCTCCTTTCCCAAGAGGTGGAACTTAAAAGGGAAAAAGGACTTGTCTAACCTGAAAATGTATCTTCTCAGGCCAGCTCAATTAGGGCAGGTCCATTCCTGTAGGCTTGTCCTCCTTTGCTTCCATTAAGGAACCCTTAATGCCTGGGAAGAGTGAGAGTGACTACAAACCTCTGGCCTACATGGGGATCCACAGCTCAGCCTAAACTGCCTTTGTTTCCAATGGTCAGGGGCCTCCAAACACACTAAGTCCACACCTGTCTGGCCATAAAGATTTTAAGTGTGCTGATACATTGTTTCATGTATCCTGTTACTAATTCAACCAAGGTACCTTCTTTGTCTAGACAATTCTCACTGACAGGGCTTGAAATGCGCAGGCCGTTCTCTGGGCGACTAGCTGTAGAAAGAGTAAGACTGAACACACCTCTCCTACTGAGGTGGTATATATTCTTCAGAAATACAAGAAGCCTTTCTGGTGTTAATCATATAACTGCTCCTTAAATTTTTTTATACTCCAGAAGATCCTCCCCCGATTATGAATTACTCCAACTTCACAACTATAAGCACGCACAAGTAATAACCCCATCCATGATTCCTTGTGAAAGAGGAAGGAATACTGCTTAAGAGGTTGAATTACTACAAAACTAGTATCTTGCTCTATTCTATTGGTTCTGAAACTTCAGTGCATGTCTGATCACCTGGTAGACACTCAGTAAAACCTGAATGGCTAAGCCTCTACTCCCAGAGTTTAAGAGTCAGCAGGTGTGGGTGAGGCCCAAGAATCTGCATGTCCAAGTTTTCAAACAATGCAGTGCTGCTGACCAGGAAACCACACACTGAGAACCACAGTTGACACCTGAACAATATGTGTTTGAAATGCTTGAGTCCACTTACATGAGGGTTTTCTTTCTCCTCTGCTATCCCTGAGACAGCAAGGCCAAACTCTCCTCTTCCCCCTCAGCCTACTCAACAAGACAATGAGGATGAAGGCTTTTATGATGATCCACTTTCACTTAATAAAGAGTAAACATATTTTCCTTATGATTTTCTTAATATTTCCTTTTCTCCAGCTTACTTTATTGTGAGATTATAGTATATAAAACATATACAAAATATGTGTTAATTGACTGTTTCTGTTATCAGTAAGGCTTCTGGTCAACAGTAGGCTATTAAGCTTTTGAGGATTCAAAAGTTATAACTCAAATTTCTGACTGCACAGGAGTCAGCGCCCCTAACCCTCGTGTTGTTCAAGGGTCAATTATACTGCTCTATTCAAATGCTTCCATTTCAATCAGTACCATCAGGAGCTGAAGTCTCCAACTAATTTAATCTAAAGGTAGTGAGCTCCTTAGATTGGATTTTCAGTATTCCACTAAACTATGCTGTACCCTACTTACTTTCTAAAGTCCTGATTTAACCATCCTAGTATTAGTATGAAACAAACCTTGCTCTTTGTGCTCTGCTTGTCACCCAATCTGAAAAAGTAACATCAGAATTAAATGGTTTGTTAAATACTGAAGTAGTAGAAAGGATTAGGATTCTGACACACAGTAAAACAGCTGCAAAGGCAGTTAACTATATCTGCTATTTGGTAAGTGCTCACTGAAAGGTAGAAACTAACTTAGAGCGAAGTATCAAGCTTTTATAAACATATATTAAAAAACACTGTTCGGGTCCTTTAAAAATATCCTGTAAGCTTGGCTGGGTGCGGTGGCTCAATCCTGTAATCCAAGCACTTTGAGAGGCCGAGGCAGTCGGATCACTTGAGGCCAGAAGTTTGGGACCAGCCTGACCAACATGGCAAAACTCTGTCTCCACTAAAAATACAAAAATTAGCCGGGTGTGGTGGTGTGTGCCTGTAATCCCAGGTACTCAGGAGGATGAGGTAGGAGAACCACTTGAACCCAGAAGGCAGAGGTTGCAGCAAGCCCAGATTGTGCCACTGCACCCCAGCCTGGGCGACAACGCGAGACTCTGTCTCCAACTAATAATAAACATCATCATCATCCTATAAGCGTTATACCTTAACAAATGGAGTACTGTAATTGAATGAAGCAAAATACACATCCTTAGCCAAATAAGATAGTAAGGTTCAGAGAGATAGATCAACTTCCCCAAAGGAGGTTATGGGTCACCTGCATTAGTCAGAATCATTTGGGATTGCTGAAGATATATTAAAAATGCAGATTTTCAGTACCCTCCACTACAAGGTGTACGAGTAGGAATACGTATTTTCACCAACCATCCCCAGGTGACTTTTAGGCACATTAGCTTGAGAACAACAATGAGCCAGGCGTGGTGGCTCACGCCTGTAATCCCAGCACTTTGGGAGACCGAGGCAGGCGGATCACGAGGTCAGGAGATCAAGACCATCCTGGCTAACATGGTGAAACCCCATCTCTACTAAATATACAAAAAATTAGCCGGGCGTGGTGGTGCGCGCCTGTAGTCCCAGCTACTTGGAGGCTGAGGCAGGAGAATGGCATGAACCCAGGAGGCGGAGCTTGCAGTGAGCCGAGATCGCGCCACTGCACTCCAGCCTGGGCGACAAAGCGAGACTCCGTCTCAAAAAAAAAAAAAGAAAAAAAACAACAACAATGAAAACTTACTGTTAAGCTCTCAAAGTTTCTCACTTGATCTTCAACCAGCTGGCAAGCTACGGGAGAAAGCAGTTTGCACTTCACAACTGAAACGTTTGTTGAAAGCATCTGTATTGACCATACAGAAAGAAACAATGCCCTTACTTTTTTTTTTGAGACAGGGTCTTGTTATGAGGCACAGTGGGGCAAACACAGTTCACTGCAGCCTCGACCTCCTGGGCTCAACCGATCCTCCTTCCTCATCCTCCCAAGTAGCTGGGGCTGTAGGCGCACACCATTGTGCTTGGCTAATTTTTGCACTTTTGTAGAGACGGGGTCCCACCATGTTGTCCAGGCTGCTTTAGAACTCCCAGGCTAAAGCAATCCACCCACTTTGGCCTCCCAAAGTGCTGGCCACTTCTTAATAAGGAAAACACATAAATACAGACTACTACAGAATGAAATATTAAAAGAGGATAACAAAAGCTCAATGAAAGCCAGAGAAAAGTGGTTACACTTCTGGCTTGGGGTTAGGTGGTAATTGCAGGCAGACTTCCCTAGAAAGGAAATGGAGTATATGTGACTATGCCATCAATACTGAAACAGGCTCTGAGATGTTTAGAACTCTCAAGGAGTTCACAATACTTACTGCCTTCCTAAAAATATGTAGTAAAACGGAGAAGTATTGGGTATACCTAGCTAAACCTTATCAAATTCTAAAGATAAGAGGCATTCATTCATTCCAGGGTATAAGAAATACTACTTAAACAGAACCTAACATGGTCTTTTTTTTTTTTTTTTGAGACGATGCCTCGCTCTGTCTCCCAGGCTGGAGTGCAATGGCGCCATCTCGGCTCACTGCAACCTCTGCCTCCCAGGTTCAGGTGACTCTCCTGCTTCAGCCTCCTGAGTAGCTAGGACTACAGGCATGCGCCACCACACCCAGCTAATTTTTTGTATTTTTAGTAGAGATGAGTTTTTTTAAAAAAATCGAATTTCTAATAAACGTACTTCTTAGCGACTTCTCAGCGTTGGGTGCCTGGCCTGGAAATCAAGTGTAACAAGCCAGTAGTTATAAAGATTAGTCAATTTGTGTCCTTCTCCTCCCTTTCCTTTCCTCTCCTGGTTAAATGGAAACACTAAAAATTAAGAAATAGATCCTGAGCCACAATCAATTCCTTAGAAGCTCTTGTTTCTTCATTTCTGGTATTAAACAGTAAGAACTACTAACACTGCATCCATTCCTGCAAAACCACAGGAAGAACTACTTACAGTAGTAAGAACTACTAACACTGCATCCATTCCTGCAAAAATGCACTGAGAGTACGATTAAGACACAGTAAGTCTAACATTTTGTCCCAATCACTTTTCTAGTATTCAAACCACTGTAAGTAACACCACTATGTACTCTGCACCTTTCTCTGAAGAGCTTTAACAGCTTTTATGTATTACCCATATCGAGATACTTCATGGATTAGGAAGGGTCAATAATATTTAATTAGTCTCATAAAATTAGTTTCCCAGGATTAGAATTTATTCTCTAAGATTTTAGTTCTTCAAATATGTGCAGATGGTGATTTTAAATTCAAGGATTTAAATTATTTCAAATACTTGAATTAGCTATTGTCACATGATTTCTCACATAGAATGTGAACATCTCTAGCCATTCTGACAACCTACCTGCTCAGGAAACGTGAAAACTATTTTTTGTTTGTTTGTTTTTGAGACGAGTCTCGCTCTGTTGCACAGGCTGGAGTGCAGTGGCACAATCTCAGCTGACTGCAAGCTCCGCCTCCCAGGTTCAAGCCATCCTCCTGCCTCAACCTCCCAAGTTGCTGGGACTACAGGCGCCCGCCACCACGCCTGGCTAATTTTTTGTATTTTTAGTTGAGAAGGGGTTTCACTGTGTTAGCCAGGATGGTCTCAATCTCCTGACCTTGAGATCCACCCACCTCGGCCTCCCAAAATGCTGGGATCACGGGCATGAGCCATCACCGCGCCCAGCCAAAAACTATTTTTCTAAAATTCATGCAACATGGGTGTCTGATACAAAAAGATAATAGGAAATAAATACACAGAACTTAAATCTTTCTGCCTATTTCAGGCAAAAAGGTTTAATGAGAATATAAGTATACTAAAAAAAAAAAATTTTTTTTTGTAACATTTTTAAGGAATAAGAGTTTGGAAATCTTTGGAAATCCAAGGTCCTAGGTCTCCAATTTCTTTAAGGGGGGAAAAAACTCACGATTAGGACTAAATGGAGATGTCGCTCTCTTGCACTGATAGTGAAATATTAACTGCCAGAAAGTACCTCCAGTCCCCATTCATGTTGTATGATAGGAGCCTTTGTGCTGAGGCCTAATGAAAAATCTCAACAGAGGAAGTGACTGTATATACCTAACAACTTACTAATTTCAAAGTTCATCCTGATAGGCATGTAGGTTTGTCTTGTTCATCTGTGTCTAGTTACAGATATTCACTTTCTGAATGTTTGTACGAATGAATATGGCAACTTGAACTTTTCCATTTACAATTAAACGTGAAAATTTTAGTTTCCTAAGCAGACTGCCAAATATTGCACCATCCCAAGTGTGAAAGGGGAAAGTTAATCACTGCCAAAGATGATGATGATTAGTATTGTTTTTTTGAGACAGGGTCTCACCCTGTTGCCCAAGATGGGGTAGATACAGTGTCATGCTCACGGTTCACTGCAACCTCTACCTCCCAGGCCTCAAGCAATCCTTCCACTTCAGCCTTCTAAGTAGCCAGGACTACAGGCATGCACCAATACACCTGGCTAATTTTTGTATTATTTTTTTGTTGAGACGGGTTTTTCCCATGTTGTCCAGGCTGATCTCAAACTCCTGGACTCAAGTGATCTGTCCACCTCGGCCTCCCAAAGCGCTGGGATTACAGGCATGAGCCGCCAGCCCTGCCCCAAAGATTTTTAATCCACAATTTAAGGTATGAGAAACAAACAAAGTGGTGTGTACACAGCAAGTGCTTGTGACTGGGCAACTGAAGTTGCCACAAAGTCAAAGCAAGTCAGCACCCTCCCGAGCCGGCCTTTCTATGATTTACAGCAATAGTATCATACTCAATGCTCCCTAGTGACCCCTCCAGCTTGGTTAAAATTTCACAATAGATGTATGTCCAAATTTAAAGAAATTAAAGATGTTCCCTTTGTACAAGAGACTAATAAAGCAATTTCTGAAAAAAGGTGTTGGTTTTTTTTTTTTTTTTTGGTATTGGCAAGGAACTAAAAATTCTGTTCTAAGCTTCACCTTTCATAAAGTAATCCTCACATGCTCTTTAATCCTCAATGTTGTAAAGTAAGTATTAAACCTACTTTACAGGTGAAGAACTAAGGCTCTGATATTAACTTGTTCAAAGACCTAGCCATTGAGCAGAAGCTCAAGAACTCAAATTTAAATTCCCTTTAAGTCTCTATTATGGGGTGGTGGGGATGTAGGTGGGGTTGAGGGGCGGGAGACTATTCGCCCTCTGTATCAGAAGAACATGAAAGAAAAAGAGACCAAAGCTTTGAAGACTTAAATCCAACCCTATTGCGGACACGTTCCTTGTATACTGAGGGCAATAGAGCTACAGAGCATTAACAAATACCCATCTTCCCAGATTTTTTTCCCATATTTTATGAACTATATTTTTTCCTGAGATGTTTATCTTTTAAGACTCTTTAAAATTAGGCCCTATTCCATAAATTCTACACTACAAAATTATGTCCTCCTGCCTACTTTTAATTGAATTTAAGTCTGCGCCTGTTGTGATGCTTCTGTGATAATCCTTTTGCTGAATGGCATAAGATCTCTACTAAGATCCATTTGGCTTAAATCTAATGAACACTAGTGAACACATACTTAAATGACTTTCGTTTATGTCCTTTAAGTAGCACTTTCAAAATACCAAATTCAAGGCAATTCAATATTCAGCATTAGCTAGACTTATGAGCCATTACTGAAATTTCTGCTGAATTTATCAAATTGTTTCATGGAATCTCCCAAATGCCTATACTCACGCATAACCATTAACATGGCATTTGGTACTAAATTCTCACAGATAAGCTTTATTATATTATTTAAGGTATTCTTATTCCCAAGAATTACTATTTCAAAGAAAACCAAGTTGGTCACTTTAAGCAACTATTTGAATAAATGAAAAACTGAATTCTCAAGTGCTTTGAGACGTCTCTGTTTAATTTAAAATGCTTTGGGGGAGAAGTAAAATAGTGGCCTTTGAAAAAATATGCCGACACAAGACATATTGAATTTTGTAGTTTTAAAAAAATTAACAAATAATGAACGTGGCATTTTATTAAACGCACACAAAGGGTCAGGTTATTTTTAATAGAAAATCCATAATTCTATTAAATGGTTGAGAAATTAGTCACATCAATAGACTTCTTTCATTTCTGAGCCCATCTTCAGTACTGCTAGAAGTTCTTTTGGCAATGACCACTTTGCTGTAAACTCGTTCTTAGAAAAGTAGGAACCAGATATACATTGGCTCCTACTTAGCCCAAACCTAGATATGAAGACACCTTTTACTTTATAGCGACTGCTTTATAATTGGAAGAGATCAGTGTAGGCTATGCTGATTCAATTAGGTAAAGACTCAACAACACTAGTTACATGGTACAATTCACTGTGTAAATGTCAAGAAGATTTAAAACTAACACGGAATACCAGTGAAAGACTCCCCAACATCAATCACTATTTCAAACCTAACATTCAAAATAAAGATCCAGTTGAGAATAGAAGCTGTCTGATCAAAGTTTACATTTTACAATGAGGACAGAGAGGCACCTTCATATACTTATCCAATTCTCAATAGTTTGTGAAACATAAATATTATCCTTGCTTATGGATGAGAAAACAAGGTTCAGTGGCCAGACCACATTTCATAGGAAAAATAGGGACTTATCTAGATTTTTCTGAATCCTATACCAATTTTCTATTTTAACACAGCTATCTCCTCACACCCCCACTCTTCACCGCTACACCCTAGACCTAACATTCCACACACAAAGGGTCCAAGCTATCTCTAACAGCAGATAATCAAGGGCAGGTTGTGACACCTGTACTAGAAGCTTACCAATTACAGCCTGAGTGGGGTTTCCAGAATCTGGACCAAAGCAGCATCAAAAAGGGGACATGAAAAGGCATAAAGGGTAAAAAGAAAAAAACATTTCCTTTCCTGGTCTCTGGTTCTCCCCATGAGCTTGTGCAATCTATACTATCTTCATTCAATTCAGATTTAATGCACATAAAAATGTGGTGCCTAATACGTTTTCAAAATTAGTTTCCTTCATCCCACTTCTCCTTCTGCTGCTTGGCAAGAGCTCAGACAGTCAACGACAAGGAAACAAAGGGGCTACCTTACCGGAGTCAGGTTAAGTAAAGGGTCTTAGCCAATGAGATCCACAAATGACAATGATTCTGAAACCTACTAGTCTCCTCCTGCACAATCAGTAATATACCCACAAAGCTTTATAAATTTGGGTATTCATACATATATGATAGCAAGATTAACATTTGGACTTCTACTAAGGGGCAAAAGGGTGTATTATTCTGGTGGAGGACTAACCTTCAACAAAGAACATTTTTTCTGTAAACTCCAACAGCCAAGAAAAGTCGTAGGCATCTATCTTTGCTAGGGTGTGCTAAGAAAAACAATATAAAGAATAATGGGACCGTGTGCTGGCTGGGTCGGTTTCGTTCCTAAAATATAGGAAAACGTCAGAATACCCAGGGATCTGTGAAATTTTTTTCCCAACATCATCATTTACAACAACAAATACTGGAGATCTAAAGTCCCTAAAAATGCTGATTGCTTTAACATCTTTTGTTGGAGCTTACCTAGGTGTTTCTTAGGTATGCTAATGAACTGTGTTCTTTAGGTTCCTTGAATCCACAGAAACAAAAATGTTAATTTCAAAGGCTCAGAGGGGAATTAATGGCCTGGTAGAGACGCCTTCCCACCCCAAATCTGATGGGAAGGGTAGAACGAAAGATGGTAAATTAAAACATTTATTACACATTTCAGAAAAATTTAGCAGAGAGATAAGTGGGTGAAACTAGAAGCTTAAGACAACAAATGAAAAACGAATACCTACCAAAAGGAAACTAGGGGTCGGGCACAGTGGCTGAAGCCTGTGATCCCAGCATTTTGAGAGGCTGAGGCAGGCAGGCTGCTTGGGCCCAGGTGTTCAAGACCAGCCTGGGCAACATGGCGAGAAAACTCCTCTCTACAAAAAATGCAAAATTTAGCCCGGCATGGTAGCGTGCACCTGTAGTTCCAGCTACTTGGGAGGGTGAGGTGGGAGGATTGCTTGAGCCCAGGAGGCAGAGGTTGCAGTAAGCCACGATCATACTACGGCACTCCAGCCTGGGCAACAAACAGAAACCCCGTCTGCCCCCCAATCCGCTCAAAAAAAAGGAAAGAAGTCAATTAAAAGTTGCCTACCTCCCTTGGAATTTCTTTCTTCACTAAACGTTGAGACATAAATGACACACACAAAGACAGTTAATACAAACTTTGATACAGATAGCCAAAGTTGATATTATGATCTACATACTCCAGAGATATGCATGAGATACCGGTAATGTCACTTCTCTCCCAGTTTGAAAAATATCTAGGATCTTTCTTATACACACAGAAAATGTTCAACAATATCTATTTACTATAAAATCATTTCAGCAAACTATCAGCCATTTCTTATAATACCACCAAAATACCACTAATATCTAATAGACATTCATCTACAAGCTTCCCCGCAACCCCCAAACTTCGTCCACCCTTCCCAGGCCCTATGCTATCAACACAGCACATACTGCCCACATCTAGACAGGCAGGTGGCAGGGAGGGTGGGGATTGGCAAAATGCTAATTATTCCAACCCTGGCCTCTATTTTAGATTTTCTACTGCAGCTATTGGTCTGTAGCCATGGGGATAGAAAGCTGCTGCTCAAACTTGAGATGTTTGAGACATGGAGATAGGGAGAAAAGACCTGTTCCAAATATTACTACTCAAAGTTTAAACACAATACCCATTAGCCTCTTAAGGGCTAGTTTGGAAGTCTCTAAACTCTTTACCTTAAGAAATCCATGTGTCAACTGTTTGCCTAAATGCCCTTATTATCCAAAGTTAATGGTTTCAAAATAATTAAGGGATAGTCAGATAATCTAAACCACACAACACAGAAAATTCAACTGACTCTCACCTCCACATCCAATATATTTTACTATTCTTTCAAGAGTTTTTTTTTTTTTTTAAACCTCCAGGTCCAATGTCAAAATACTCATTTCAAACATTTCCACAGCTTCATTCAAACTAATTACATTTGAATTCATTTTCCCAAGTGAACCCAGTTTACTGGAGTTGGACGCAGTTTCCACATGGGAAAGATGCAATCCCTCACAAAACACACTTCTGAGGAAACAACTTTGGATTTGAAGAGTATCAGTTTTACTTTGCACTAAAAAGATGGCAAAAGGCAAAAGTTGATAATGATGTGTCATGTAAATATGCATTCATGTCCAACTAACATGAAATAACACGGTTTTGGTATAATCTGAAATCTTCTAAAATGATATGCATTCAGAAAGCACAACAGAATCATTTTCCATACCAGTAGCAGCAGGGGACAACTGTTGTTATATAATTAATATACAACACAGTTGTATATTAAAAGGCAAACTTTTTTTGCACCTCCCCACCCCACACACACACTGAAAACAAGCAAAACAAAATAACTTCACAGCCCAATTTTGGAATATAAACTTTAAGACATGTTATTTAATAATCTGAACAAACTAATGAATGTCTTTCCAACTCTCTCAATTCCTCATCTTTATGCTGACAGCAAGGGGAAAAAGACTCAATTCCTTTTTTTTTTTTTTTGCTGCTATTGGTTAAAACGAGATTTGAGGACTGACCTTGGTTTCCTATTTTCCATTTTACTCTACTGAACCAAAGAAAAGCAGGAGTTGGTGACTGTTACTGCTAGCTATATTATTTAGTTTGCACTTTTCAAGCCACAACATATTTATGATTCTTTTAGTGACGCCTGGATTTTCTTGTTTTTACCAGAAACATCCAATCCGAGCCTAAAATTTGTCTGTGAGATCTGATATGCTGGTAAACTAAAAAACACATGCTGACAAGCAACTTGGTTTTATGTCAAAGTGTAGTATAAAAATCCTAGCGGCTCACTAATTCTAAAAAGGTGCCTGAACGAGTCCAGTTGCGACTTAAGGAAAGACAACCACCTTGGAGCATAATGCTTAGTATTTCCCGATTGAGGATGCTGCAGATTTCATTTGGTGGTACCATCACTTTTCAGTTTTAAAAATGTAATGGCAATTTTCAGAAAGCCACATCATCAGCTACCTGAAATCCCCCCCACCGCAATCAGCTATGCTACCACCCATCCCAACCCATACCCAATAGCACAGAAGTACAACTGTCTATTAGCATCAGAAACAATTCATATTTAATTACCTTCATCCAATTTGATTCCATTAAGCCAACCACAATCAGCACAAGATGTCAAACCATGATCCCATATATCATTTCTTAGAATAAAGACTGATGGAGTCAAGTATTGAGATTCGCTAAGGGGGTCAATTGGGGGAGAACTCCCTATCTCCATTGCAGACAGGCAAAAACTTCAAGACATCTGAAACACCAGAAGAATCGCTAACACTTTACCTGGTATTACCATTATCAATTCTACAGATAGCTACGCAGCCTGTACAGTACTGTAATAATGACTCAGCCCCCCTACAGTTTGTTCTACCAATACTTAGGAAGTCTTTTCACTTAGACCTAGATATGGTTTCTGCTCCAAATTCCTAACTCACTGTCAACGTTTTAAATATAAGTAACAGAGTTTCCCAGCAGTTGAGTATGGGCCAGAATGTTCTAAATTACATACAAACAGCTACAATTTTAAATATTGTGAAGAATGAGCTCCAAAAGGTGTGGGGGGTGGGGCGGGGGGGGGGAATCTTTTATATCTTAGGGGATGAAGGCAGGCAAAATGAGAGATGTTTGATTTTAATATATGAACTTGTACAGTTAATCTGTAAGATGGGTTAGGCCCTCTTAAAATCATGCTTAAGCAATATCCTCTTAATACAAAGTTCAATAATGACATATCTGGGCATAAACATTGATTTCCACTTTTTTTAAAGTGTCTTTCATAGTTACATAAATCAATCACTGGTTAACAATGTATTACTTGAGACAGCAAGCATAGTTACTAACACCACATCTTCCAGACAATATTCACAAAGAATAATTACACCAGTGTCAGACCTTTATGGTGGCAGGGAGACAGTCAAAGCACTTTTTCTTTTGAAGAAGCATGTTTAGATAAAAAGCAAATGACAAATTATCAAATCCTTCCTTCCCTCTCTCCTTTTTCAGCTCTGTAAGAAAACAGAGATTTGCGGCTTTTTATTTTTTCATGCTAGTATCATACAGTATCACTCTAGCATAGTGGCTCAGCTCATGGGATTTAGAATGGTCAACTCACGGCCCTTGGGCAAGCTAGTAAATACACTGAAGCCTCAGTTCCCTCATCTGCAAAACAGAAATAACAGGACCTAACTCACGATGGTCCTTCCAAGGATTACATTTAATTAGATGACCCATGGAAAGAGCTGAGATTCATGCCTGGCAGTAAGTATTCAATAAATAATAGCTATTATGGCTATTAAATGTGAGCCAACACTTCTAAAAGTCAACATAGGCAGATTACTTCAGCCTCTATAAAAATATCAGTAAAGATCAATAACCTAACCAGCTCACAATCATTCACGTGACTTAGGTGAGAACCATGTAAGTTAACTTTCTCACAAGAAAGGGCTAAACTTTGTTTCATTACTTACATTACCTACTCAGCCCAGCCTGACAGCCAAAAGAACACATTCTATATTAAGAGCCCACCTTCCTCTAGCTAGGTCAAAAGGACTTCTTACAGCCTCACCTGCACATCCTTTCTTTGCCCCTGTATCCCAAAGAAACATGTCTATACTGTGGTTTTCTAAACTGCAGGCCTCACCTCCTCCCTCTTTTAAAATCGTGATAGGTTGGTTAAATGTACTTAAGAAACACTCCAACCCCTGACAATTCTCTGCGTCCAGTCTTCCACAACCCCCAGCTCAGAAGTCACCTCCTCTGAGAAATTTCCCCATCTTCAGACAAAATTAAGTCCCCTATACTTCAAAGCATTTTGGATATACATATGCCCCAGTAGTTACCTTATAATTAACTAATTATGTCTCCCCCAACAGACTGAATTGAGAGCAAGGGAGTGTTGTGGTTACAGGATCAGCTCTACACTAAGCACAGTGGTTGGCACATAACTGGTGCTCAAGAAATGCCATACTTTAAACCAGATTCTCTCCTGCTGGATGCCCCACTTCAAACTCTGAACATAAGGTTGCTCTCAGTAGAGCAGGCTAACATGATGGACTGCTGATTACAACACTAGAAAACCTACTCATCAGCTTCTCCCATTGGAGAGGTTCCCGGAACCCAAACTCAATTGAGCAGGATTATGCACCATCAAAATCAGTGGGAATTCCCAGCACACTACAGAAGGTACCTTCTCCTTCAACAGGGTTGTTCGAAAGCCTGCAAGGATGAGCTTTTTATTAGAGGAATCTTCCCTGGGTAACTGAAGTGGAAATACACAAAGAATAAATGCCTTGATTTGACTGAAAAGGGTTCAAAAACATAAAGAATTGGAAAAAACAAGCTAGTTCTTGATTCCTGAAAAACAGTGGCTCGTGAAAAAGAATGAACAGGAAGCAGGGGTGGGTGCTGGACACACTTTGTTTCAATAAATAAAATCTTTTTTTCCTCCCTACAGCCCAAACGAAAAGGCCAACACACCAGGTCCACAAGAGATGCTCAACAATCTTTCCTTCCAACAAGTACAAACTAAACCGCGTTTCCAAAAAAACACTACATTGGGAACCTCCGCCACAATGAAAAGTTCCAGTCACTAACAGTTTAATTTTTTAAAAATCCAACATTTACATTGGGTGACCCACAGAGAACTTGCAAACTTTCTTTAGTGAGGTACTGCTACCTTTGCAAAGAACGTAACTTGGGAAAAACAACCTGGAAATGTAAAGAACTCCACAAACGGTGACTTTGGTTTTAGAGCCATAATTCCTATCATAAACATCCTATCGAAAAAAAAAAAAAAATTAACAGTTGCCTAAGGAAATCTTTCATTCTGGAAGCAAAAAAGGAAACAAACATGAAGCAGAAAGGGAATAACCCCCAAAATAAAGTTTAAAAAATAATAATTCAGTCCCCCACCCTTCCGTCTCTGGTGAAGTATGTGATTTATATAGCTTTGCTCTGCAGAAAGCTCGTTCTGGGCAGCTCAAGGAAGGAGCCGAGGGAGGGAGAGAAAGAGACACAGGCACAGAAAGGAGAGGAGAGAGAAAAAGAAAATGGCGCAGAGACTAAGTCCCGACCGTCGACAAGGCGACTTTCCCGGGAGGAATTCCGGCCCGGAAAGACCGCCCGAGGCCGGGTGGCGGACGACACAGGGTCTCCGTTGCCCCCTCTTGGGAGGGCCGGGATCTGGGGGAGCTGGGGTCCCCGGAAAGGGGGTCAAGAGGCGGCCCGATGGGAACAATGGGGCCGGTGAGCGAGGAGCCGGGACTTAGTCTCTGGGACGCCATGTCTGTCCTCTGCCCGGCACCGGCAGGGCGCGGGGGAGGCGACCGGCGGCTGGGGGGCCCCGGAGTCGGGGCAGGGGGCACACTCACCATTCAATCGGAAATCCGCTTCGATCTGGAAAAAGAAAAGGAGAGAATATCAAACAACAGCCACTTTAACCCCTCTGGCGGCGAGCGCGCGCGGCTGGGGGCCTGGTCCACCCTGCGCCCCTAGGGAGGACGGGGTCCCGGGGGTGGCCACGGAGGGCAACCATCCCCCCTCGAACTGTAACTTCGCGGCCCTTGCTCGCGGCCTAGCGAGCCGATCTACTCAGGCGGGCGGCACCTCGCCGGGGGCCCCGGCCTGTCAAAGCGGCCGGGCCGGGGCTGGGGTAGGGGCCTGCGCCGGGGGTCGCGGGACGGCCAGGCCAGGGTCCGGGGCTGCCGGGGTCAGGCCGGGCCGTACCTGGGAATCGTTGTGGAGGTGGTCCCCACTCATGTCGGCCCGGAGCGGCGAGCGCGGCGGCAGGCTAGGCGGCGTGGGGGAGACGCAGACAGCGAACCGGCCTGTGCGGGCGGACGGGGACCCCGGAGCCTCGAGGAGGGGCAAGTAAGCGGCGGTGACTGTGGGCCCGAGACTCCAGAAACGGCTGAAGCTGCTACCACAGCGGCGACGCTGCCTGACTGCCGGGCGGGCGGCGAGAGCAGACCCCACCAGTTGTGTAACAGCCTAAGTTCGCATTTGGGCTCACTGCGCCTGCGCGGTCGCTTTTAAACAACACGTCGACGACGTCAGCGCTCGCGGAAAGAGGCCGAGGGTTGCGGCCCGCCCCCTCGCGGTTCGCCGGACGGACCCGGCTTTGCATCGCAAGCCCCGCCTCCAGGCCGTGCGCGCGCCGCTGTGATTTGCATAAGGGGCCGACTCCTCCCACGGCGTCCCACCCCAAGCAGCCTCCCCTTCCTCTCCCGACGCCTTTTCTCGGAACTCCGACCCGTCTGCTAGGCAGTGCGCAGGCGCCACCCGGGCACCGCCTCCTGGCCGGGGCTGGCCGCGCAGCCACGTGGTGAGCCTTTAAAGGCCGCGGCGGGACCCAGGCGCTCTTGGGCGAGCTGATGTCTGGCGTTCCCATCTGTTTGGAGCGGCGAGTACCTTGGCAGCCGGGACCCCAGAGGTCTCCCCGGCGCCTCCTTTCTTGCTAAGCCGGCCCTGAGGCTGCCTGGTGGGAATAGTCCCCTCCCCAGCCTTTGTCCAAGCCCTCCAACTTCTGGAGTATTTCACGCCCACTTTTTAAAAATTATTTTAATTTTTCAACCAACCAAGGGTCCGGTTTAGCCCCAGTTTTCCGCCGAGTACATGTAGCCCTGGGTCACCAAAGGTCTGATTTCTTTGGTTCATTCTACAAATATTTACTGAGCATCCGCTATGAGCCCAGGAATTGTGCTGAGGAGAGGGGGAATGCAAGAGACCAAAGGGAACTGAACCTGTCTCTATCCGCGGCTGTATCCCTAGCATGCTGGGAGGACGGAGCAAATGGGGAAAAGAACTATCTTTTATAGAGCATCTATTCTGTGCCCAGCTCTGAATTCTGAACAATAGCTCTGTGAGGTCGCCTGTTTTACAAAAGGCAAACTGTCTTAAAGACAAGGCACCAAGAACCACCTACCTTGCATCTATAGTTGGATGCCTCTTAAGCTTCTCTAGGGATGAACTCAACTCCACTTAGCTAGAAAAAGCCCCATCCTGACACCTTCCTTTCCCTCATTTCTGACCAGTCCCTCTGATTGCTTCTCTTCACTCCATCTACTTCTCTCTGCCGCCCATAAGCCTTTGAAGTCTGCGTTCTCTTGCTTGGATTAATACAATACGCTGGCTGGGGGTGGTGTCTCACACTTGTAATCTTAGCACTTTGGGAGGCTGAGGCTGGCAGATCACTTGAACCCAGGAATTCAAGACCAGCCTGGGCAACATGGCAAAACCCCGACTTTACAAAAAAAATACAAAAACTGGCAGGGCGTGGTGGCATGTGCCTGTAGTCCTGGCTACTTGGGAGGCTGAGGTGGGAGTATCACCTGAGCCAGAGGAGGTCGAGGCTGCACTGCACTCCAGCCTGGGCAACAGAGTGAGACGCATTCTGAAAACAAAAACAAAACAAAACACAAAAAACACTGCACTCCAAAACACTACACCCTAACGGATTGCTGCTTCCATTCTTGGCCCTCTCCTAAACTGCATTCCAACAATTACCAAAGTGATCTTTTCAACATGCTAATTGAACCATTACTCCTTTGTGGATATTGCCGCATCTATTACCACTTTCACTATTATTTTTAATATTTTAATTGATCTCCTTTTTATTTACCTTCATCTTGTTATCTGTGAAATAGTATCTATGAAATCATTTGGAAGTAAATATGAAAAATGTTCATCCAGTGGACCATCAGTATCTTTATCGCATTTAATGGTAAACATTAGATGTGTTTACCACACCTTGTGAATGCTTCAAGAGAAACCTAAATATCTTTTTTTCAAAGTGACTTCCAGGCACACTACTGACCCTGCTTCCACTGGCTGACCAAGGGTGCCTTATAGGCCAGGCGTGGTGGCTAATGCCTGTAACCACAGCACTTTGGGAGGTCAATTTGGGTGGATCACTGGAGGTCAGGAGTTCAACAACAGCTTGGCCAACATGGTGAAATCCTGTCTCTACTAAAAATACAAAAATTAGCAGAGTGTAGCGGTGCACACCTGTAATCCCAGCTACTCGGGAGGTTGAGGCAGGACAATTGCTTGAACCCGGGAGGCAGAGGTTGCAGTGAGCCGAGACCACACCACTGTACTCCAGCCTGGGCTACAGAGGGAGTGAATCTCAAAAAATAAATAAACAAAAATAAAACAAAGGGTGCCTTGTAGTATCTATCTCCTTTGTAACACTTATGACACTTGTTATTAAGTTACAAATGGAGTAATTGGTTTCCTATTTCCCCTATAGAAAGTAAGGTCTGTGAGGGGGTGGGGGGGGAAACTTGTCCTTCTTGCCTACCACTGAATTCCCAGCACCTAGCAACAGGCCCTCCTACAGAAGAGGTGCTCAAGAAATGGGCAAATCAAAGCAGGTTACCCTGCTTTGGTTAGGAGCACACATTTGGAAGTCAAATCAACTTAGGTTTGAATTCTGCTCTGCTGTTTGTTACCTGCGTGATCTCAGGCAAGTTCTCTGAGTCTCAGTTTCCTCATCCATTCCGTGGTGATCATTGTGGGTATTTAATAGACTATCAAAAAATAATTGTTTGAGGGCAGGCACCTAGTAAGTGCTGAGTCTTGGATTCATCCTCAGGTTGGCCTGACTCCAAAGCTATACTCTTTCTCTGAAGCAAGCTGCCAGAGCCAGTTTTGCCTTGCTCTTGCTGTCTCTTCTCATAGTCTTCCCATCTCAGGATCAATCCCCGGCCAGAAGGTCAGGCATCTGCTTGCTGCAGTGAGTCCAAGATAATTTGAGGACTGCCTTCAGGAAAAACGGTACATCCACACTACTCCACTCTCCCAACCCCCATTTCCCAGGGAGAATCTGCATTTGCTTTTCTTTCTTTCTTTTTTTTTTTTTTTTTTTTGAGACAGAGTCTCACTCTGTCACCCAGGCTGGAGTGCAGTGGCGCCATCTCAGCTCACTGCAACCTCCGCCTCCTGGGTTCAAGCGATTATCCTGCCTTAGCCTCCCAGGTAGCTGGGATTACAGCCATGCGCCACCACACCCAGGTAATTTTTGCAATTTTAGTAGAGACTGGGTTTCACTATGTTGATCAGGCTGATCTCGAACTCCTGACCTCGTAATCTGCCCACCTTGGCCTCCCAAAGTGCTGGGATTACAGGCATGAGCCACCGTACCCAGCCTGCATTTGCTTTCCAGGTCCTTCCAAAAAAGACTAGGTAGGCATGAAAACAGCACAGACTTCACAATGGCAGATGGAGAACGTCCCCGTGCACAGGCATGGAAATATCCGGGCGGTCTTGTCACAGGCTGAACTTCTCTGCCAGCATGTGTGGCTGGCAGTGCTCAGAGGTTGACTGACTTACTCTGTCTTACAGAGGCCACTCCTGACTCCTAACACTTCAAACCCATGTCCCCACCATATCGTACTTGAGGACATTATTGATAGTGCATGGACAAGCATTTTAATTCCAATAGATATGTATTTCAATATGTATAAGAAAAAATGGCCATTGTTTTAAGGATATAACTGGGATGAGGCTTTTTTAAAAAGTGACTGATTTACACAAAAACATATAGGAATAGTGCACAGAGGGGACATATAAGACAAATTCCAGGAAGGTTATAGGCAAATAAAGGAGGTTTGGGAAACACTGCTTTAAATCAAGACTGTTCACTCATGGACCATCCCAACCCTTATAAAAATAACTAGCAGGGAAAACTGGTAATGTAGGTCTGTCTCCAAAGTACACATTGGGAACAGTGGACGGTTTATAGATAATCTACTAAAAGAAGAGGTCCACATACAAATACATACATTATTATATTTACAGTTAAACAGGTTTTTTTCCCAGGTGCCTTCTCAGGGTCTTCCATATGCAAATACTTATGTGACTCTTGAAAAGAGGGACCTGGAGTGCAGCATCTCCAAAATGTAGGTAAACTTGGCCAGGAGTGGTGGCTCACGCCTGTAGTGCCAGCACTTTGGGAGGCCAAGGCGGGGGCGGGGGGATCACCTGAGGTCAGGGGTTCGAGACCAACCTGGCCAACATGGTGAAAACCCATCTCTACTAAAATTACAAAAATTAGGCCAGGCGCAGTGGCTCACGCCTGTAATCTTAGCACTTTGGGAGGCCAAGGCAGGTAGATCATCTGAGGTCAGGAGTTCGAGACCAGCCTGGCCAACATGGTGAAGCCCTATCTCTGCTAAAAATACAAAAATTAGCTGGGCATGGTGATACACACCTGTAATTCCAGCTACCTGGGAGGCTGAGGAAGGATAATCGCTTGAATCCCAGAGGCAGAGGTTACAGTGAGCCGAGATGGTGGCACCACACTCCGGCCTGGGTGACAGAACGAGACTCCATCTCAGAAAAAGAAAAATGTAGATAAATCCAAAAACACTTTTTTCCGGACTACCTCTTGAGACTTGGACTTTTTGGGGGTGATAGAGAGGGTGCACCATTCCTGGAGGTACTGCAATCCAAGTCAATGTGTAGAGTGGACAGAGCAAGCTCCTATTCCATCTCCTTGCTCCAAAAATCCATTTATTATATTATCCTCAGATAGAGAATGTATCAGATATTAAAGTGGTAAGAACAGATGCTGCACATGATCTTAGCCAGAAGGCCAAAAAGCAATGAGACTTGAACTTTTTGAAATGACCGAACCTCGAGACTCGTGATCTAGGTGGTCACCCAAGATTTAGTTCTTATTCATTTGATTCTGACTCTCTTAGGTTAGTTATCAACCTCGCCCAACTCTTGTCTCCCAGAACTGAACACCTCTAGGGTTGTCTAAGCAACTCCTGCTTTTCAGGAACCCATCCATCTGCACAGTTTCCCCGGACTGCAAGGTTATGGAGGAACAAGATACACAAATACACAGATGTGCTGCTACAGTTATTTGGACCAGGATAACTGTAGTTATCGATCCAAGTTGAGCACTCGATCCAAGTTGAGCCACTCAGGTTAACTTCCTCAAGGCTCTAGAATTCAGAAGAGGAGAATGGTTCCATCTATCTTCTTGTGGATAGATCTGTAGTATGTAGATTAGGGAGCTGCTCCTGGTCGTACTTGCTGTCAGAAGGGCCAGAGAAACCTGGAGATGGGGGAGGATATAGGAGGAAGTGGGTGGAGGAAGAGATAAGAGATAGAAGTCCCTGCCAGGGCTTTGGCTCACACCTGTAATCCTAACACTTTGGGAGCCTGGGGGCGGCTGGATCATTTGAGCCTAGGAGTTTGAGGCCAGCCTGCGCAACAGCAAAATCCTGTCTCTACAAACAAAAATTAGCTGGGCATAGTGGTGTGTGCCTGTAATCTCAGCTACTAGGGAGGCTGAGGTGAGGATCACCTGAGAGGCTGAGGCAGCAGTGAGCCAAGATGGTGCCACTGCACTCCAGCCTGGGTGACAGAGTGTCACCTTGTCTCAAAAAAGAGAGAGAGAGATAACCCTGATGAATGAAGTTCAGGACCCTGGTTCCTACTTTCTCCTGAAGCCTGGTTGCATGGTTCCTGTTCTAGCACCTTTAAATTGATTCCCCCTTTTGCTTAATTGCACTCTGATGGGTTGGTCCTAATCTCCACCTGATTCCTGGGCACTCACAAGGCCTCTGTTATCCTTTTGGCATCCCCTCTGGGGCTGGCATGCTGTGGAACAGGATGCCCCTCCTGACATTTTGACCCTTGGATGCTGGCACATTCTTGACTTTGCCAATTCTTTGACAACGATGTCTTCTAGCAGCTCTCCCCACCAATGCCTAAGAATCTGTTGCCCTTTCAAGATTCCGATACCCTTGGAAAAGAACCTACTGGGTGTTCAAGAAAGGAGATTCAGGCTGGCGATCTCAGGAACAACCAGAAAAGCCCTTTGCCTCCTAGAATGAAACAGCTCAGCAACAGTTGAGATGTGTGGAATAAAAAGGTCAGAATCAGGCCAGGCGCGGTGGTTCGTGCCTGTAATCTCAACATTTTGGGAGGCCAAGGCAGGCGGATCACCTGAGGTTGGGAGTTCGAGACCAGCCTGACCAACATGGAGAAACTCCCTCTCTACTAAAAACACAAAATTAGCCAGGCATGGTGCTGCATGCCTGTAATCCAAGCTACTAGGGAGGCTGAGGCAGGAGAATCGCTTGAACCTGGGAGGTGGAGGTTGCGGTGAGCCGAGATTGTGCCATTGTACTCCAGCCTGGGCAACGAAAGGGAAACTCCCTCTCAAAAAACAAAACAAAACAAAAACGGTTAGAATCAATAAGAAAGCTGGCAACTCTTGAATTGTGAAATGAGAGGCAGTCAAGCAACAAAGATGTAGGATCTTGGCCATGTGGCTTGGGGCAAGAAAAGTAGTCTACTTGTATCTCCATTGTTTTCCTGCCAAAAGACATCCTTTCTGTGATGAGGACATTTATTCATTCAACCAGCATTCCCTGAGGAATGAAGGCAGATAGGTACTATTTACCTATTTGAAGTTGGTAGGTCCTATACTAAGCCCTAGAGATGTAGCTATTTATAAGATCTAATCCTCATGTTGGAGGAGTGCCTAGTCTGATAATGAGACAGACGTATTCCCCAACTGTAACGCTAAGGTATAAGGAATAATAGGGAAGAGGGGGCCAACTACCAGTTGCTATGGGAACTCTTGAGTAAAGGAACACATCCAACTCACCAGTGGTGGTGGGGGCAATATTAGGAAAGGTTTCTAGTTGGACGCTATTCTTGAAAGACGAGGGGGTGCTAGCTCGTGGAAGATAAGAAAAGATACTGCAAGAAGAGAGGCAATATAGGCACAGTCATAGCTTTGGTCAGGATAGAGCAGAGGGTAAAACTGAAGATACACCGAATGTAGACTGGCAGGTGGGAGAGGCCCTCCTAGTGCCGGTGGAGATATTGCAAGGTGAACTATGACAGGGTTTTAAACAGGTATGAGAAAAATCACGGGCAGCAGAGGGGGAAAAGTTTGGTGGAATTGACACTGGAAATAAGCAGATTAGCTAGGAGGTCCAGGGAGAGCATTGTGTTTCAGAAGCAACCTTAACCATGGAAGATCATTTGCAATACCTGAAGATGCAAACTGTGACAGGGACAGAAGGATTCGGCCTGTGTCAAGGGTATAGCCCAAATAGAAGTTGTGAAGCAGCTCTCTCTGAATCCTCCTATCTCAATGTGTGCTTCTGGGATGACCTGTGGCTGCCTGAATCCAGCTGTTTCCAACTAGAGAACCAGCAGGCAGTGAGAGGCATACAGGCAGAGTCCAGGCTCCAGGAAACACTGGAAGATTCTAAGAGTGAGAGAAGCTCCTAGATGCTTCAGCATGACTCCCAAGAAAATGGAACAGAAGTAGCTGCCTCACTCAGTAACCAGTAGGTGATCCTTTAGCCAAAGTTGGGTTTTGAAAAGGCCTACTTCCCTGTCCTCCCTCCCCACAAAGCCTCCAAGTCCTCAATCCCCTCGCCTCCACCTCCCCAGAGCCTAGTTCACTCAAGCATCTTCTCTCCCTCCTGCATGGCAACTTCTCCTTCTCCCAGTTTTCCTCCTTGACCCTGTCAAAATTCATGTCTCACATTAATTAGTTGCTTACCACATCTCTGCCCTGTGCTGAGTGCTTCACCTACATTTTCATTTAATCATTGCAATAACCATATGAAACAGGGGCTACTTGTTCCTTCATTTTACAGACAAGGAAACTGAGGCTTAGGAAAGTTAAGTAAGTTAACTTGCCCAAAGTTACACAGGCTATGATTTGAACTCAAGCAGTGTGTATATGGAGCCCAGTCTTAGAACCCCTAACCTGCTTCCCAAGTTGTCCTTAGGTCACTGTTGCCCTCACCTGTGTTTGAAACATTCAGAAAGGACAGTCTACACGTGCTGCCTTTTCTGCTTTACTTTTCATTCCTCAAACACTGTCAGTCTGGCTTCCATTCTAATCAGGGACTTCCTAGTTTCCAAATAGAGTAGCCTATTCTTCTTCACCTTCCTGCAGTCCTCAATGACGAGGATGAGCACATTCTTTGAGGTCCTTTGCATTTGGATCCAATGACCATTAATTCTCCTGGCTTTTTTCCTACCTCTCCAAATACCATTTATTTCTCCCTCTCTTCTTTCAGCACAATTTAAAGGATCCCCAAGATTATATCATCAACCTTGTCTTCTCTCTATATGCCCACCTCTTGGTAGCCTTATTTTTTTTTTTTTTTTTTTTTTTTTTGAGGCAGAGTCTCTGTCGCCCAGGCTGGAGTGCAGTGGTATGATCTCAGCTCATTGCAACCTCACCTCCCAGGTTCAATCAATTCTTCTGCCTCAGCCTCCCAAGTAGCTGGGATTACAGGTGCCCACCACCACACCCGGATAATTTTTGTATTTTTAGTAGAGACGAGATGTTACCATGTTGGCCATTCTGGTCTTGAACTCCTGACCTCAAATGATCCTCCCACCTTGGCTTCCCAAAGCACTGGGATTATAGGCATGAGCCACCGCACCCAGCTAGGTAGCTTCTTAAATGAATGTCTCTAGCCTTGACTTCTTTTTAGAGCCATAGAAATATTTACCCATATGCCTATTGCATCTGTCCCCTTGATGACCCCCACAGCCCTTTGGTCCTGGGTTCAGCTTTTCTCCTGAAATTGCCCTTCCCTTCTATGGTCCCCGCTTAGCAAATAGCTCTATTCTTCCCAGTCACTCAGGTTCAAAACCTTGAAGCCTCTTGAGTTAACCCTTGATCCTGTCCTCCACATCCCATTGGTGGCTACTACCTGTATGGAATCTGCCCAAGACCTTCTTTTGTAATTGTCCCTCCTTCCCCAGGTTCTCATTGCATCCTGACCCTTCTTTGGCTTCCCTGCATCACTCTTACACACACACACACTCACACACATATCAACTATGAGCCAGGTACTATGCTAGTACTAGGAATTCAGTCGTGAACTAGAAAGACAAAAGGCCCCTGCTTTCAAGAAGCTCAGGGCTGGTGGGTGAGACAGGGGAGGGAACAAGTAATTGTCACTTACTGCGATGAGTGCCTTGAGGATAAAGTACAGTGTGTTTGCAGTAGGAACCCTTTAGAAGAACTGCCATCCAGAATTACAGAGTTAGGCACGGATTTCCAGTGGAAATGGCATTTAAATTTAGGTCTCAAAATGGAAACAGAAGTCAGCCAGGTAAAGGTTGGGGAGAATAAAGAAGGCATGTGAGGGAGACAAGCACTCAAGGCCAAGAGAACAGATGGGCAAAATTTTGGAAACTGGAAAGAGCAGGGCTTATGTGGTGAACGCCTGGTAATTCAGTACGACCAAGGGGTAGAGGGTGAAGAAGAGTATTGAGAGATGAGGCTGGAGGGGTAAGCAAGACCCAATTCATGGAGGGTCTCTAAGGCATTTGCAGTTTATCTTCGTGGCACTGGGGAGTCACTGTGAGCTGCTAAAAGCTATGGGGGAACATAATCAATATGTATTTTAGAAAATATTACCTACAGGCTGGGCGTGGTGGCTCATGCCTGTAATCCTAGCACCTTGGGAGGCCAAGGTGGGCAGATTGCCTGAGCTCAGGAGTTCAAGACCAGCCTGGGCAACATGGCGAAATTGTGTCTCTACTAAAAAAATACACACCAACGCGCGCACACACACACACACAAACACACACACATTAGCTGGATGTGGTGACTCACACCTATAATCCCAGCTACTGGGGAGGAAGGCACAGGAATTGCTTAAACCTGGGAGGCAGAGGTGCAGTGAGCTGATATTGCGCCATTGCACTCCAGCTTGGGCGACAGAGCAAGACTCTGTTTAAAAAAAAAAAAAAGAAAATAAAAGAAAGCAAATGGATTTAAAGTATTCAAGACTTGAGGCTTGGCTAGGTATGGTGGCTCACACCTGTAATCTCAATGCTTTGGGAGACCAAGGCGGAAGGATTGCTTGAGCCCAGGAGTTCAAGACCAGCCTAGGCAAGATAGCAAGACCTCATCTCTCCCCCTAAAAATGTTTTTCAAATCAGTCAGGCATGGTAGTATGCACCTGTAGTCCTAGCTAGGCAGGAGACTGAAGTGCAGGGATTACTTGAGCCCAGGAGTTTGAGGCTATAGTGAGCTGTAATCATGCCACTTGGTACTCTACAGAGTGACAGAGTGAGACGGTGTCTGTAAAACAGAACAAAACACCACACAGAGCTTGTTAGAATATAGTTAAAAGGTTATTGTCATCATTGAGGCAAAAATGATGATAATGGCCCTGATCAGCAAAAAAGCCATGAGGATGGAGAGAAGTGTATGTGTTTGGGGGATATTCATGGCATAGGATTGATGTATTAGTGATTGATTATATATACCAGGGGAAGGGGGGGGGAGTTAAGGATGAGGATGGCAGTGCATTCACAAAGACAGGGAACACTTGGGATCTGTTTTAAGGAAAGATGATGAGTTCACTCTGTACATGTTGAGTTTGAAGTGTCTGTGGGTTAGCTGAGTCAAGATGTCTAGTAGGCAGCTGAATACATGGGTTTGGAGCTCAGGAGAGGGACTGCAGGTTGTTAGTGTCAAGGTAGTAACTGGAGTTAATTACACCAGATGACATCATTTGGGAGGGCCTGGAAGGACAGCCTTATTTTAGGAATGGGCCTGAGTTAAGAATGAAATAGAAGGTGAGGAAGTGGAGATAGCAAGTTTGAACAAGTCGTTCAAGAGATTTAGCTACAAACAGTAGGAAGAACATAATGCAGCAACTAAAGTAGCCTGGCATTAAGAGAGGGGTTTTGTTTCTTTGTTTATGATGGACATGACACACTCATGTCTAATAGGAGGGTCTGCTGATTTCCAGTTCTGGGCCTTTTGGCTCATGCCAGCAACCTTGACAAAGTACTAGCAGAGTTGATATGCCAGGAACTCTGGGTCAGATAAAGAGTGAGGTCCGTTCAGAGGAGACACCCCTTTTTGCCCCTAAGAGGTGACAAGCTGCTTCCAACCTCACCTCCAAGATTCTGGGACCTTTCCCACAGGAACTCATTTGAGGATTGACTCACAAAACTAGTTTTTCAGGATGGCTCATGCAGGCCCCTGAGGATATTCTCCGCCCAAAGGGCATAGTCCAGGCCTACAGGGTCTGTCCCTACCTTTCCAGGATCAGCTATGGGTGCCTCAAAAGGGGCCTGGCAGAACAGACACCAGCTCTGGTGGTGGAACTAGAGAATGACACTCAGAGCCCAGGAAGATGGAAGTTCCTCGTCAGATTCTGCAATGCAGTCAAGTTCCATTGACATTCCCTGATCCCTATTTGGTGCCAGGCCTGGCTAGTAGTTCTGTGATGAACTCAATAGGGCTTCCACTTGGAGGTAGAGCAAATAGATAATTACAGTACAGAGTTCTGGGACCTCGTGAGAAAGTCCTCAAGGCTGGAAAGCCAGGAAGACTCAAAGGGTTTGATGGGAGAAAGATAATGCTAAAAACTCTAAATTCTCCCACTGACCCAGAACTTAGCTTTCCTTCTATTTTTGGAAAACATAACCTAATGATTTTAACAAGCTATTTAAAACTATTTTTTTGTTGTTGTTGTTCGTTGTTCTGTGGACTTTTCCCTTCATGGTGAGCATTTGGGTTCAAAGGGGGAGACAGAACTTAGGGAACATATTTGCACAAGCCCTTACAGAATGTTCAAACCTAGCCTTGCAACCCTCAAATTAAAAGCAAGTGAGGCCCCCATTGCTGGATGTTGAAGAGCCGCTGGGCTCAATCCTCAGACCTCTTTTCTTTGTCCTCTTGATTCACTATCTTATTCACTCCTATGGCTTTAAATACCAACTATATACTGAGAAGTTCTAAGTTCATACCTATAATCAGGGCCTTGCCCCCAGGTGTCAAACTTACGTATCCAGCTGCCTACCCAGTATTCCTATTTGGACTTCCAACAGGCTTCTTAAACAAAATGT
Organism: Piliocolobus tephrosceles; assembly: GCF_002776525.5. Taxonomy (NCBI): domain Eukaryota; kingdom Metazoa; phylum Chordata; class Mammalia; order Primates; family Cercopithecidae; genus Piliocolobus; species Piliocolobus tephrosceles. Next base: position 13,848,424 of record NC_045453.1, on the reverse strand, counting down.
GTCCCAAATCAACCCTCTATCTTTCCTCTCAAACCTGTTCCTCCTTTGGTCTTCCCCAATGATAGTTAATGAATTAATGGCTCAGGTCATCCTTGACTCTTTTTTTTTTTTTTTTTTGAGACAGAGTCTAGCTCTGTTGCCCAGACTAGAGTGCAGTGGTAACATCTTGGCTCACTGCAACCTCCGCCTCCCGGGTTCAAGCAATTCTTCTGTTTCAGCCTCCTGAGTAGCTGAAAGTACAGTTGCACACCACCATGCCTGGCTAATTTTTGTATTTTTAGTAGAGACAGGGGTTCACCATATTGGTCAGGCTGGTCTGGAACTCCTGACCTCTTGATCTGCCCGCCTCGGCCTCCCAAAGTGCTGGGATTACAGGCGTGAGCCACCATACCCCACCTCTTTGACTCTGTTTTGCCTGCCTATTCCCCCTTACCCAATTTGTCAACAAATCCTGTTGACTTCACCTTCAAATATCCTGATGTTAACCATTTCTCACCATGCCCTTTGCTTTCACTTTAGCCCAAATTGCCATCATCTCCACCTGGTTTAATGCAGGCGTCTCCTAACTGGTGTCCCCTACTCTATGTTTGTCATCCCATGGTATATAGTCAGAACAAGTGATCCTTTAAAACAGAATGGTCCTATTTAAGACTTGATATCCTGGCCAGGCATGGTGGCTCATGCCTGTAATCTCAGTATGTTCAGAGGCCAAGGTAGGAGAATGACTTAGAGCCAGGAGTTCAAGATCATCCTGGCCAACAGTGAGATACTATTTCAACAAACATTTTTTTTTTTTTTTTTTGAGACGGAGTCTCGCTCTGTTGCTGGGGCTGGAGTGCAGTGGCCAGATCTCAGCTCACTGCAAGCTCCGCCTCCCGGGTTTACGCCATTCTCCTGCCTCAGCCTCCCGAGTAGCTGGGACTACAGGCGCCCGCCACCTCGCCCGGCTAGATTTTTGTATTTTTTAGTAGAGACGGGGTTTCACCGTGTTAGCCAGGATGGTCTCGATCTCCTGACCTCGTGATTCGCCCGTCTCGGCCTCCCAAAGTGCTGGGATTACGTGCCCGGCCTCAACAAACATTTTTTAAAATGTAGCTGGGCATGGTGGCACATGCTTCTAGTTCCAGCTATTCAGGAGGCTGAGGCAGAAGGATCTCAAGCCCAGTAGTTTGAGGCTGCAGTGAGCTATGATCATATCACTGCACTCCAGCCTGGGCGACAGAGGAGAGCTTGTCTGTTAAAAAAAAAAAAGAAGAAGAAGAAGACAAGAAAAAAGAAGGGCTGGTGCAGTGACTCACACCTGTAATCCCAGCACTTTGGGAGGCTGAGGCGGGTGGATTACCTGAGGCCAGGAGTTCGAGACCAGCCTGACCAACATGGTGAAACCCCGTCTCTACTAAAAATACAAAATTAGCCAGGTGTGGTGGCGCATGTCTGTAATCTCAGCTACCTGGGAAGCTGAGGGAAGGGAATTGCTTAAACTCAGGAGGCAGAGGTTGCAGTGAGTCAAGATCACACCATTGCACTCCAGCCTGGGCAATAGAGTGAGACTCTATCTCAAAACAAATCAAGACGTAAGATCCTGTCACTCTTCTGCGCAAAACTCTCCAGTGGCTCCCATCTCATTCAGGGTAAAGTCAGTGGCCCCAAGACCCTGCCACACCTGCTCCCCTCCGAGGCCTCCCTTGACCTCATCTGCTAGTGCTATCCACCTTGGTCACCTCTTTCCAGCCACCCTGGGCTCTGTAAAAGCCTATTACACAACACTCATTCTCCAGCATTAGCCCTTTGCATTTGTGGATCTTTCTACCTTGAACGTCCTCCCCCAGATATCTCCATGGCCTAGTGCCTCTCTTCTTTCAGATCCTTGCTAAAATCTCTCACTAAGACAGGCCCTGACTACTCTATTTAAAATTACAACCCTCTCCCCTCAGCTCTTCCCTCTTTTCATCCCTGCTTTATTTGTCTCCAATGCACTTGTCACCATTTGGCCTACGTAATATTTTACTTATTGTTTTCCCCCTGTAGGATGTAATCTTGATGAAAGCAGCAATTCTTATCAGTTTGTTTGTTTATTTATTTATTTATTATTTTTGAGACAAAAATAATATTATTTTGTCACCCAGGCTGGAGTACAGCAGTACAACCATGACTCACTGCAGCCTTGACCTCCCAGACTCAAACAATCTTCCCACTTCAGCCTGCTGAGCAGCTGGGGCTACAGGTGTGCACCAACATGCTCAGCTAATTGTTTATATTTTGTAGACACAGTGTCTTGCTATGTCGCCCAGATTGGCCTCAAACTCCTGAGCTTAGAGGTGTTCTTCTGCTTTGGTATCCCAAAGTGCTAGGATTACAGGCATGAGCCACTGTGTCCGGCTTTCTCAGTTTATTTAGTGCCACATTTCTACCATCCACAGAAGTGCCTGACACACATAAGGTACTCAATTAACATTTGTTGAATAAATGAATTAATTATGGGCTGCAATGGGCTCCTAATATGTGTCAAGCAGGGGCCTGGAATGTGCCAGAAAACTCCTTACAGTGAATAATATAATTTCCTTTTTTTTTTTTTTTTTTTTTTTGAGACGGAGTTTCACTCTTGTTGCCCAGGCTGGAGTGCAATGGCACAATCTTGGCTCACTGCAACCTCTGCTTCCTGGGTTCAAGCGATTCTCCTGCCCCAGCCTCCCGAGTAGCTGAGATCACAGGTGCAAACAACATGCCCAGCTAATTTTTTTGGTATTTTTAGTAAAGATGGGATTTCTCCATGTTGACCAGGCTGGTCTGGAACTCCTGACCTCAGGTGATCCACCCACCTCGGTCTCCCAAAGTGCTGGGATTACAGGTGTGAGCCACCACACCCAGCCATGATTCCTACTTTGCTGATAAGAAGATTGAGGCTTAAGGCCAGGTGTAGTAGCTCACACCTGTAATCCTAGCACTTTAGGAGGCCAAGGTGGGTGGATCACCTGAGGTCAGGAGTTTGAGACCAGCATGGCCAACATGGCAACACCTTGTCTCTATTAAAAATACAAAAATTAGCTGGGTGTGGTGGTTCACGCCTGTAATCTCAGCTACTCGGGAGGCTGAGGCAGGAGAATGACTTGAACCTGGGAGGCGGAGGTTGCTGTGAGCCCAGATCACACCACTTTACTCCAGCCTAGGCTGAAGAGCAAACCTCTGTCTCAAATAATAATAATAATAATAATAACAATAATAATAATAATAAATAAATAAAAAGAAGACAGGCTTGGGGAAGTATGAGTGCCCTTTTCCTCTGTTCCTATAGCAACCTGTGCATGGCCCCAGTCTCAGCACCTATCATACTGTACTGTCATTATCCATTTCCTCAACTAGATGTAAGATTTTTAAGTTCAGGGACTATCCTATCTCTTATTTATTGTTGCATCTCCAACACCTGGCAGAAAGGTGGGCACATAGTAGGTGCTTAAGAAATATTTCTTGCATGAATACATGAATGAAATGGGCAAGTCAGGGTACAAACTCACAACTTTCAAAAAGAAAAGTCTCTGCCCACCCCACCCCCATCCGCCCTAGAGTGTTCCTGAGACAGCCACAGAGCCAACAGTGAAGGCCCTCCCCCTGGCAGTGTGCCTTCTTGCAAATCCTCACCCACAGAGTTAGAAGTATTTTAGATGGGGAGAAGTATGCACTGGCTGACAGTTTTTTCCCATCACACCAGGCAAACGGAAATCATTTCTCCGGTCAATCCTTGCCAGTCCTCTAGAGTCAAGGTCTCTCTTATTCCTTGCCTCCTGATGTGCAGTCTGCCTCTCTAGTTTCCCCACTCCTCAGCTGCTGAGTCAGGCTCCCTGCCCATCCATCCACTCACCTAGCCTTCAGCCAACAGCCTCTGTGAGCCTGCTCTGGGCCATGGGAAAGCTGAACTAACCCCCATTCCATTCCCACTGTGAGCTGGCTGCGTTCTTTACATCTTCATTTCAGCAAACTCTCTTCTGCCTCTTCTCTTTATACTCCCTGCCACCCCGATCCCAAGTCTTAGGTCCGTGGAGATGGCTTATTCCAACCACGGATGACTGTGGGCCTCTTGTCTCATCTGCTTCTTTTTCTTGGCTCTTAATTTCTCTAGATCAGTAATTTTTAAACGTGTGTGTGTGTGAGAGAGAGAGAGAGAGAGATGGACTCCTTTGAGAAGTTGATGTGGGCTATCGTATCTCTTCCTCTAATAAATATTAATATCTTTGCACTTAAACACAGCATTTTGCATAGAAGTTCCAGTGCACCTAAATCAAGATCTCTCCTCGTCTTCTCCCCTCCCCTCTAGATTTCTGGTTGTTTTTGGTTCCCAAATCAGTCCACCTGGTCTCCTTTCAGAAGCGGAAGCTTCTTCCTATGATATTATCAATACTGTTATTATTAACAGCAACAGCAAGATTTGTACATTTTTCATGCATCAACTGATTTCAACCTCTCAATGGTTGGTGCGCGATGGATGGTGTGTTGCCTATTATCAACTGCTGTGTTTTTTTTAACCTTTCCCATCTCCACCACCTGAAACCTACCTTCCCCACCCCAATCCTCACCCTATGGTGTATTGCCTATTATTCTTAACTGCTGTTTTCTTTGACCTCCCCCATTTCTACCCCCTAAAAACGCTCTTCCTCAACACCACCCCCAGTTCTCTGAAGCTCCCTCTTTCTCCCCCATCCACTCTTCAACTGACCACAGGTGGCTTCTTTGTAGTTGCTTGAGCATATGTGAGCTATGAAAGGGTTTCGTTTCCCCTTCTGTTCTCAGCCCAGCTGTGCCAGCCTCTGTGATCCTTGTGAGCTTTAAATGAGGCACTCCAGACCCTTCTTACACAGGCCACAGCATTTCTGGAACTGCCACACCTAAAATCCAGGTATGAGGAAGGAAGGAGACACCTACTTGAACACCTACATTGTACCAGGCCCCGTGGTTGACATAGAGACACTGAGCCCAACCTTTAAAGGCCTCAGCTTCCAGGTCCTTCCAGTCATCTTACTGAGGGGCACCTGGAGGCTCTGAGATGATTGGTCTGATTCCATCTTCTGCTGTCTGTCTGTCTGTGGGCCTCTCGATAGCATGGCTACCTTTTTTTTTTTTTTTTGAGACGGAGTCTAGCTTTGTTGCCATGCTGGAGTGCAGTGGCGCGATCTCGGCTCACTGTAACCTCTGCCTCTCTGGTTCAAGCAATTCTCCTGCCTCAGCCTCCCTAGTAGTTGGGACTACAGGCGTGCACCACCATACCCCGCTAATTTTTGTATTTTTAGTAGAGACAGGGTTTCCCTATGTTGGCCAGGATGGTCTCGATCTCTTGACCTTGTGATCTGCCCGACTCAGCCTCCCAAAGTGCTGGGATTACAGGCGTGAGCCACTGCACCCGGTCCTAAAACTTTTTGTCAAAGTGTAATATAGGCCAGATGCAGTGGCTCATGCCTCTAATCCAACACTTTGGGAGGCTGAGGCAGGCAGATATGGGAGTTTGGGACCAGCCTGACCAACATAGTGAGACCCTATCTCTAATAAAAATACAAAAGAGTTAGCCAGGTATGGTAGCACATGCCTGTAATTCTAGCTACTAGAGTGGGTGAGGCAGGAGAATCACTGAACCTGGGAGGCAGAGGTTGCAATGAGCTGAGACAGTGGCCACTGCACTCCAGCCTGGGCAACAGAGTGAGACTGTCTCAAAGAAAAAGAAAAAATCATCTGAACTGAACCAAGAGTCTGTAGCCTCAAAGGGGATTTGACTGTAAACCAATCCTCCACTGAAGCCTTCAGAATCCCAAAGTGTGCTCTTAATAAATGGTCCAGAGCATGTCTGATCAGTTCCTCTGATGCTCAAGTTCTCTGCCCATTGTTGCCTTTGTTCCTTCTTTCTTTAAGTTCTGGAAAAAAAAAAAAAATTAGAGACTCTGGGTCGGAGCCCCCTACCCGACAACGAACTCTAAACTTGATCACTCCTTGATTACGAGTGACAGAGAAATCATCATCTCACAAGGCCACATATTGCATTTTTTAGACAGATCTGGCAACTTAGATTTAAACTTTTTAAAACACACGTGTGTGCGCACACACACACACAATCAAAAAATCCTTGTTTGGGCTGAAATATGCTGCAATTTTTGTTCACTAATTCTAGTCCTGCCCTATGTGGCCTCCCATAATTCGTTTAGTCAATTCAGTAATCGAGTCTCAGGTGCTGCGGCACTTAAGGCAGGCCTCCTGGACTCCACATTCTTCCTGTGGGGATCCTGGGATCTACTGAGTCAGGGATGTGACATTTGCCAAAGAACATTCCACTGGACACTAATCCCCTGAAAGGCCTTATGAAAACAGAACCCTGAGCTCAGATAAGTTGGGGAAATGCTATATTGCTCTTCTGGTCTTTATCACATCTCATTCTCCAGAAATCTTTATGAAAACAGAGCTCTGAGCTCAAGTAAGCTGGAGAGATGTTACATGTTCTCTGGTCTGTATCACATCTCACACTAGCACAGAGAAGACTCTTGAGGTCCTAAAGCATTGAAAACCCCGTTTCACTCTGTCAGTGTTTTTAAGACCAATCTGACTTAGAATCCTTTTTTCCAAAGAGGAGAATTTCTATGAATTTTTCTCAGAATGAATATCCTCCAGTACAGGACATAGGCCAGTTAGCTGTAAGCATCCTCTAAAACTGCACTGTCTAATCTAATAGCCGCTAGCACCCAGGACTACTGAGCACTTGAAATGTGGCTGGTTCAAACTCAAATGTGCTGTGAGTGTGAAATATACACTGGATTTCAGATTCTTAGTACAAAAATAAAATGAAATATGAATACTTTTTATATTGATATATGTTGAAATATTGGGTTAAAATTTGTTATTAAAATTAATTTCATCTGTTTACTGTTACTTTTAAAAATGTGGCTACTAGAGGCCAGGCACAGTGGCTCACACCTGTAATCTCAGCATTTTGGGAGGCTGAGGCAGGTGAATCACCTGAGCTCAGGCATTTGAAACCAGCCTGGGCGACATGATGAAATGCTATTTATACCAAAAATACAAAAAACTAGTCGGGTGTGGTGATGTGCACCTGTGGTCCCAGCTACTCGGAAGCTGAGGTGGGAGAATCACTTGAGCCTGGGAGACAGAGGCTACTAGAAAATTAATTAATTATTATTTTTTTTTTTAGACACAGGGTCTCAGCCTGTCACCCAGGCTGGAGTGCAATGGCATGGTCATGGCTCATGGCAGTCTCGACCTCGCAGGCTTGAGCAATCTTTCCACCTCAGCCTCCTGAGTAGCTGGGACTACAAATGCATGCCACCATGCCTGGCTAATATTTGCGTTTTTGTAAAGACAGGATTTTACCATGATCACTTGAGCCAGGGGTTCGAGTGAGCTCAAGTGATCCACCCATCTCGGACTCCCAAAGTGCTGGGATTACAGGCATGAGCCACCACACCCAACCCAAAAATTTATAATTACGCATGTGGCATGCGTTGTATTTTCATTGGAGAGTGCTGCCCCAGTGTTCTGTGCTGCTGGGGAAGGCTGTTTTGGGCTGTATAGGGGAATGTGAGAGGGAGGGTTTGGGTAACCCAGTGTAGGAAGTATAAGGGAACTGCAGGATTCACTGGAAGGGCAGCTCAGGAAGCCTAAGAGCAGGGTGGTCAGGAAGTGGTGACTAAGCCGAGACCTGAAAGATGAGAAGGAGTTAGCTGGGGGAAGGCAGAGAGAACAGCATGGGTCAAATCCTTGAAGTGAAAGAGGAACTGTATGTATTCCAGGACGTCCAAGGCTTCAGGGGCAGAGGGTAGGCAGTGACCCAACCTGACCCCAGAGAGGGCAGCAAGGGCCAAGACTTTTAGGGCCAGGCAAGCCTCTGTAACGGGTTTATCCTGAGGGCACTGTGAAGCCACTGAAGAGTTTTCAGCTGGTTAAGACTAGACAGATTTGCATTTTAGAAAGATTGCCCCTGACACTTTAAGTGGGGTATGGATGGATGGAGGGATAAACTGGAGGCAGAGGAGCTTTTACAGAAACTGTTGAAGTCATCTAAGAGGGAGATGATAAAAGTTTGGACTATGCTACATGCCTTTGAATTGAAGAAAGCCAATGTCTAGGAAATAGACTCCGAGTGGGGACCACTGATCCCAGGCTATTTGGAGATGAAAATAAGGGAGAGGGTGGAGTCAACATTAATATCTGGGGTTCTGAGTAGTAAGGCTATGATGGGAGACCAGAAATCTATGGGAGGGGAAGAGGATGAGTTCAAGGTGACTTTGAGAAGCATGTGGGGTTACAAGTGGTGACAGCTGAGACAAAGTAGATAGCCAGGTTTAGAGGTTGGAAGATAGTTATGGGCTGGAGATAGAGTTGGGCAGGAAATGTCTCACCTATGAGCCTTTGGTTCCTTATCTGCAAGATGGGGATGTAATCTACTTCCCAGAGTTAGTGTGATGATTAGATTATGTAACACTGATGGCAGCAGTGGCCTGTCTAGAGTGGTCACTGCCATGATGCAGTCTGCAGCGGGGGAGGCACTCCACAGAGCCAGCAGGAGTCGGGAACAGGCAGAAGCCCTGCCATCTTCTGAGTTGACAGGGAGGGAGCTTCATGCTCCATGGGCGCAGCTGCAGCTGCCCAAACCAGGGGTGCAGACCCAGGCATCTCTGCACTCTTGGGGGCCCAGGAAGGCCCCCCTGCCCCTGCAGGCTCAGAAATGCCTGCTTCCACTGCCTGGCCTCTCTCTGCTCCCAGCGCCTGCTTCAATCTCAGAGCAAAGTTGAGGCTGATCCCAGGTGCTGTCGCAACCCAGCTGGGTGTGTGCATGCTTGGGGCAGCACTGACACACCAGCCCCCTGACACCTTGGCCCACTTCAGACTTTGGGCACCAACTAACATGGGAGGGAGGCCAAGGAAGGGCTGAGGGCAGCTCAGCACTGGCCTGCAGGTGCCCCTCTGCCTGAACAACCTGGGTGCCATGAACAGTGGCAGGAGGCAGATAGGCTCTGGGCAAAAAGGGGTGGGTCCCTGGTGAAGCCCCACCTTCAATCCTGGGAAGGCCTGAAGCCTGGAGGCCAGGCTGCCAGTCCTGCAGATTGGAGTAGGAACTTATGGTGCCTTTTCTGGGCCTGCCCATGGCCACCCATGGACCAGTCAGCACGCACTTCCTTCCCTGTGAAGCCCATAAGAACCCTGGACTCAGCCAGACTCAGAGAGATGTCAGGACAACCAGCTGCGGAAAGGAGCTACCCCTCCAGAGTCTCCTCTCTGCTGGGAGCTGAGCAGACATCAGGATGACCAGCTGGGGAGAGGAGCTACCCACTCCAGGGTCTTGTAGCTCCTCTCTGCTGAGAGCTGAACATTAAAGCTGAACATTAGTGGGACACCCTGGCAGCAGAGAGGAGCTACCCACTGTGAGTCTCCTCTGAGCTGCTCTGTTGCTCAATAAAGCTCTTCAGCTTGCTCACCCTCCACTTGTCTGCATACCTCATTCTTCCCGGGAATGGGGCAAGAACTCAGGACCTCCTGAATGGTGGGGCTGAAAGAGCTGTAATGCAGACAGGGCTGAAACACACCTCTCGCTCACCACATTGTGGGTAACAAGAAGGGGAGAAGAGCTGAGGCCCTTAGGGGACCCCAGACCTAAGAGCTCCCTGAGCCAGGGCTATGACACCCTCTTTGGGGGTCTGTGGTTCCTGACATCTCCAAGCGCCCAGGAACCATTGCATTCCCCAGAGGCAGCAGTGGAAACTGCTTGCAGGATGCCTGGTCCAACTGCAGCCTCGTAGGGAGCCAGCACTCGTGCTGGCACCTGGAGCTGCCCACTCCACCACAATCATTGTTCCTGGCTGTGCACAGTGGCTGGACCCCACGCTTGCTAGCTCACACACGCCCTTGCTGCTCCACTCGCCCTTGGCAGGCATGGGATCCAGGCCATTAGCATGAGCTGAGCACAGCCTGTCAGGCCAAGTGGGCGCAGTGGGCCTGAGCAAAACTCTGGCAAAGGCACCATTGGCCACAGAGGTTTCCGGGTGGTGAAATGACAGCCCGAGGATCCCGTAACAGCATGTTGGATGTGCCTGGCATTGCACAGACGCACAGTAGGTGTGTGGGAAGCATTGGTTCTTTATTTCAGAGGGTCTATCATCCTCATTTCCCACATGGCCAAACCCACCAAGGTCTTTGCAGCTACTGCTTCCTTCTCTAGTACTCATGGGACCCACATCTGTGCTTACAAAGTCCCCGTTGTAGAGATGGGGAGATGTTTCTGAAAGCAATAGTGGGAAAGGGTGAGTGAAGGCAACTCCCCCTGCCTGGGTAGTCCTAGAATAGGAAGGGGGTGAGCAGTCAATACATGCAGTGGAGAGGACTCTGACCCGGGAGGAGGGAAGATAAGCTACTTGCCCCAACCCTGCCACCAGCACAATCAATAAACCTTGCTCTGTGCTAAGCCTCAGTTTCTCCACTTCTTCAAGGAAGGGTCTTCCAGCTGAGCCCTTCCCTGTTTCTGTCCCTATCTCCTTCTCTCTTCCAGAAAGTCTCTTGCCTTCTCTTGACTCACAGAAGACATCACTTCCTTGAAGACTTGGCTCACTATAAGCCTCCTGGCAGCTCCTTCCTGGGGCACTGGGCCAAACTCCTGACAAGATTAAGAAGAGGTTTTGGAACTGGGCCAGACTAGGAAAACAGGAAAGATGATGAACAAAACTTCCCTCCTTCTGAGGGTTGTTTATTCTAGTGTTCCTTCAGTTGAGTTTTCTGGGTACACAGCAGCCTCTGGCCCAGCACTTAGTGCACCCTCGGTCATAGGGCTTATCATACAGACTTGCTCCAGTGTCCACTTGTCCAACTGCCCCAAACTCCTGGAAACCAGAAAGAACGCAGTTGTGTCTCAACTTAGTGCCTACCATATTTCCATAGGAGGAACTGTGTTCGCATAAAAGCCCTTCTGCAGCTCCTTAAGGTAAGCAGTGTTCTTTCCATTTTGCAGCCATGAAAACTGAGGTTCAGGGAGGCTCCCCAAGGTCACCCAGCATGTTGGTGTTGGATCCAGAAATCGAGGGGGTTGGAAGGGAGGACGTCTTATCAGTTAAAACAATGTTCTTTGGAGGCTGATGAACTTTTCCGAGTTTGAATTTTGACTCTGCCACTTACTGCCTATGGAATCTGGACAAGTTCCTAGTGGGAAGCAGTTTTGGGTCACAGTGGGGATCACAGACTCTGGAATCAAATGTCAGTTCCACCATCTGCTAGTTGTGTGACCTTGGGCAAGTTCCTTTGCCTCTCTGCACTTCAGTTTCCACAGCTGTCAAACAGGATAATAATAGTGCCTGCCTCATCAACTTGTCGTGTGGATTAAACGTGATAATCCTTGTGGGGCATTTAGCACAGTGTCTGGACCATGGTCCAGTGCCATCCGTGTCAGCTATGGTTTGAATGCAGGCCACACTGACTCGGGCTACCACCTGTTTCCCTGCTTATCACCTGTCACCCTGGTGGCTCACTCAGCACTTGGCGTGTTGTAGGTGCTCCCGGGCTTACCAACTGAAGGAGTGGTTGGGAATTGACTCAGTGTTTCTGAAAACAGGCTTCTGACAATGTGTGGGAGAAGGATTCTGGAGGAAGATGATTTTCAGGAGTTTCCCAACCAATCAGCAAGTAATTGCTTTTTGCATGCTAGTATGAACTTAGACCAGTTTCAGATTGGTTCTCTGAATGTTACCTATGCAATCAGAAGCATACCTATACTCACACCTGTAGAAGCAATCTATACTGATTGTGGACTGTTCAAATGCTACATAAAGACCTAAAGCAGAGAGTTAAAGTTCTAAGTAAACTTGCTTCAAAAAGTTGCCCACTGTTTATCTGAGGCATGTCCTTCCAGAATTTTCCAAAGCCTTGTACCTTTTTTTTTTTTTTTCTTTTTGAGACGTTGCCCAGGTTGGAGTGCAGTGGCACAATCTCGGCTCACTGCAAGCTCTGCCTCCCAGGTTCACACCATTCTCTTGCCTCAGTCTCCTGAGTAGCTAGGACTACAGGCGCCTACCACCACGCCCGGCTAATTTTTTGTATTTTTAGTAGAGACGGGGTTTCACCGTATTAGCTAGGATGGTCTCGATCTCCTGACCTCGTGATCCACCCACTCCGGCCTCCCAAAGTTCTGGGATTACAGGCATGAGCCACCGTGCCCAGCCTACTTTTTTTGTTCTTTTTTTGAGACAGGGTTTCTCACTCTGTCACCCAGGCTGGAGTGCAGTGGCATGTGATCTTGGCTCACTGCAACCTCTGCCTTCTGGGCTCAAGCAATCCTAGCACCTCAGCCTCCTGAGTAGCTGGGACCACAGGTGCGTGCCACTACACCTGGCTTTTTTTTTTTTTTTTTTGGAGAGGCAGAGTTTTGCCATGTTGCCCAGGGTGATATTGAACTGCTGGGCCTAAGTGATCTGCCCGCCTCGACCTCCCAAAGTGCTGGGATTACAGGCGTGAGCCACCACACCCGGCCTCTATGCCTATGCCTCATTTTTGAGTGTCACTGTGTACCCTAGTTGGTGTTAGACACTGCAGGTCCCCGAAGAAGTAGAGATTATTGTCTGTACCTTAGGGACAGGCACAGTTGGGGCGGGACCCAGAATTCACGGAACACTTAATCAGCAATTAAAACGTCCACAGTACCAGTGACTCACTCGCTCAATACATACTTAACATCTGTGGTTCAGAGACCCGGAAATGACAAATCAAGGTCCTACTTGGCTTCAGTGTGAGCCTTGAGATTGAATCAGCAAGGAAACCCTTTGGTATACTTGCCCCCTGATTATGGGCCTGTCAACCAAGCCTCTGTGGGAGGGCAGGACGGGTGATGTGTCCTCGCTGCCCAGAAAATTGCACTTTCCTGCCTCATTTGTTGTATGTAGAGAAGTGAACTGAGCAGTCCGACAGGCTGGGCTTGCCACAGGTGGCTTCTGGGAACTTGGGTGACTCATTCCCTTCTCTGAGCCTCAGGTTTCTCATTTGAAGCATGGGGAGGATCCTCCTGCCTTGAAAGGCACATTTTTCATTCATTCATTCATTTGTAAAAGATGGTATTTCATGAGTGTGGAGGGATGACTCAATAAACATAGCCATCTAGGGGGAAAAAAGAATTGGGTCATTTAGTAGATTGTATTATTGTTCAGCAAATATTTACTTTCCCCAGCCCCTACCACCATGGGAGGAATATACTTCCTCACCCTGTTGATACTGCACTTGGCCATGTGACTTGCTTTGGCCATGAGAATATGTGTGGAAGTCACAGAGGCCAGGCCCAAGGCACAAAGTGTTTCCATTCACCCCTTTGAGCAACCGTCCTCAGTCATGAGAACCACAAGTCCCAGACAGTGGAAGCTCCTTCAGCCTGGACTCCAAATGAGAAGATGTACGAGACAGTCACCTACTCACCCCACAGCCTGGAGCCCAGCCCAGCCAGCCCCAGAAAGCCCAGCAGAGCCCCAGCTTGACCCACAGATCCCTGGGCGAGAAGTGAATGTTTACTGTTGTAAGCACCAGGCTTCTGGAAGTTGTCTTTTATGCATCATTATCACAGCAAAATCTGACCAATGTGGATCCCTGGCTCACCCTTATATTGAATTTAGCTTGAGTCTTGAGCGAGGATTTTCTTTTTATTATTATTATTATTATTTTTGATACAGAGTCTCACTCTGTCGCCCAAGCTGAAATGCAATGGTATGATCTCAGCTCAGTGCAACCTCTGCCTCCCTGGTCAAGCAATTCTCCTGTCTCAGCCTCCTGAGTAGCTGGGATCATAGGCGCCCGCCACCACACCTGGCTAATTTTTGTATTTTTAGTAGAGATGGGGTTTCACCATGTTTGCCAAGCTGGTCTAGAACTCCTGGCCTCAGGTGATCCACCCACCTCAGCCTCCCAAAGTGCTGGGATTACAGGTGTGAGCCACCGCACCCAGCCAAGCAAGGATTTTCTCACTAGATATTTGACCTGAGATCTGCATGTTTAGGGGGAGCTAGTCACATGGCCATCTAGGGGAGAAATGTGCCAGGCAACAGGAATAGCAACGCTGTGGTCCTGAGGCTAGAGGAAACTTGGCCTGTTCAGGAAAAGAAAGAAGGCCAGTGTGAAAGAAATAAGGGTTGTTTGGTAACTGAGAGGGAGAGAGTCTGAGCTCTAGATTCATATGTTCAATACGGCACTTCAGGCTGGGCATGGTGGCTCACACCTGTAATTATTTTATTTTTAATTGACACATAATGATTGTATTTATGGGGTACAATGTGATGTTTCAATACATATATACACTATGATGATCAAATCAAGGTAATTAGAAAATCCATCACCTCAAACATTCATCGCTTCTTTGTGGCGAGAACATTTCAAATCCTCTTTTCTGCTATTTTGAGATGTACGTTATTCTTAACTATAGTCACCCTATTGTGCAATAGAACACCAGAACTTATTTCTTCTACCTAACTGTAACGTGGTACCTATTGGCCAACCTCTCCCCCTCCTCCCTCTGCAAAATTTTTTTTTTGTTTTGAGACAGGGTCTTTGTTACCCCGACTGGAGTGCAGTGGTGCAATTACAGCTCACTGCAGCCTTGAACTCCTGGGTTCAAATGATCCTCCTGCCTCAGCCTCCTGAGTAGCTGAGAACCGCAGGAATGTACCATCCCACCCAGAATTTTTTTTTTTGGGTCAGAGTCTTGCTGTGTTGCCCAGGCTGGAGTGCAATGGCACAATCTCAGCTTACTGCAACCTCTGCCTCCCGGGTTCAAGCAACTCTCCTGCCTCAGCCTCCCAAGTACCTGGGGTTACAGGTGCCTGCCACCACGCCGGGCTAATTTTTTTTTTGTATTTATAGTAGAGATGGGGTTTCACCATATTGGTCAGACTGGTCCCGAACCACTGACCTCGTGATCCCCGCACCTCAGCCTCCCAAAGTGCTGGAATTACAGGTGTGACCCACTGCGCCAAGTGGAGATCAATTTTTTTAGGTTCCACAGATAAGTAAGAACATACAGTTTGTTCTTCTGTGTCTTTGTTTTTCTGTTCTGAATCACCAGATTCATCCATGTAGTCGCAAATGAACAGGATTTAGTTCTTTTTTATGGCT
This sequence comes from Piliocolobus tephrosceles, assembly GCF_002776525.5. NCBI lineage: Eukaryota > Metazoa > Chordata > Mammalia > Primates > Cercopithecidae > Piliocolobus > Piliocolobus tephrosceles. Next base: position 13,833,307 of record NC_045453.1, on the reverse strand, counting down.
GAATAGTATTCCATTGTTTACATGCACTGCATTGCCTTCATCCATTCCTTCGTTGATGGACACTTAGATTGATTCCATACACTGGCTATTGTGAATAATGCTGCAATAAATATGGGAGCACAGATACCTCTTTGACATGCTGATTTCCTTTCCTTTCCTTTATTTTATTTTATTTTATTTTATTCTATTTTATTTTATTCTATTTTATTTTCGAGACAGAGTCTTACTCTGCTGTCCAGGCTGGAGTGCAGTGGTGCCATCTCAGCTCACTGCAACCTCCACCTCCCAGGTTCAAGTGATTCTCCCGCCTTGGCCTTCCAAGCAGCTGGGACTACAGGCACGTGCCACCATGCCCAGCTAATTTTTTGTATTTTTAGTACAGACAAGGTTTTACCATGTTGGCCAGGCTGGTCTCAAACTCCTGGCCTCAAGATCCACCTGTCACAGCCTCCCAAAGTGCTGGGATTACAGGCATGAGCCACTGGGCCCAGCCTATTTCTTTTAGATGTATACCTAGTAGTTGGATTCCTGGATCATATGGTAGTTCCATTTGTAATTTTTGGGGGAACTTCCATGCTGTTTTCTATGATGGCGGTACTAATTTACAGTCCCACGAAAAGTGTGTAAGGGTTCCCTTTTGTCTGCATCCTCGCCAACACTCGTCTTTTGTCTTTTTGATAATAGTGGTTCTAACTGGAGTGAGATGATATTTTTATGCTTTTGATTTGCATTTCCCTGATGACTAGTGATATTGAGCGTTCTTTCAAATATCTGCTGGCCATTTGTAAGTCTTATTTTGAGAAATGTCTATTCGGGTCTTTTTTCCATTTTAAAATTGGATTATTTGGTTGTTTTTTGTTTTTGTTTTTGATTTGTTTTTTGCTATTTAGTTGTCTGTTACTTATATATTCTGGATATTAACCAGATGTATAGTTTGCAAATATTTTCTCCCATTCTGTGTGTTATCTCTTCATGCGTTGATTGTTTTTTTGTGCAGAGGCTTTTCAGTTTGATGTAATTCTGTTTGTCTATGTTTGCTCTTGATACCTGTGCTTTATTTTCATTTTTGAGACAGTGTTGCTCTGTCATCCAGGCTAGAGTGCAGTGGCGCACTCTCAGCTCACTGCAACTGCCACCTTCTGGGTTCAAGCAATTTTCCTGCCTCAGTCTCCCAAGAGTAGTTGGGATACAGGCCTGTGTCACCGTGGCCAGCTAATTTTTGTGTTTTTAGCAAAGACGGGGTTTTGCCATGCTGGCCAGGCGGGTCTCAAACTCCTGACCTCACGTGATCCGCCCACCTCCGCCTCCCAAAGTTCTGGGATTACAGGCATGTAATCCACCATGAGCCACTGCACCCGGCCTATGCCTGTGCTTTTGAGGTCTTATCTAAAAAACCCTTGTCCAAACCAATGTCAAAAAAATGTGTCCCCATGTTTTCTTCTAGTACGGTTTCATAGTTTTGGGTCTTAGATCTAACTATTTAATTCATTTTGAGTTGAGTTTTGTATATGGTGAAAGGTAGGGGTCTAGTTTCATATTTTTGCATACAGATACCCAATTTTCCTGGCACCATATATTGATGAGACTGTCTTTTCCCCAGATGTGTGTTTTTTGCACCTTTGTTGAAAAATGAGTTGGCTGCAGTTGCAGGGATTAATTTCTGATCTCTCTATTATGTTCCATTGGTCTATACATCTGTTTCTAGGTCGTTTGAAGTACTAGCCAATGTATTTCTTTTTTGGTATAACGTCTTTTATCTTATCACATTTCTCTGGTTCCTTTGGCCTTGGAGGTTGTTTTTATAGCAGAAGTGCAGAAAGAAAAGAATGAAAATAAACGAATATTAGCTTTTTTCTTTTTCAGTATGGGAAATTTTAAGCATTTACAAAAGTAAAGAGAATAATGAACATTTACATACTCATCACTCGGCTTAAAGTGATCAACTTATGGATAAACTTCTTTAATTATATGCCCATCTACCCTCTCCTTTATGGGATAATTTCTGTGCAGATCTCAAACATCATATCATTTCATCTGCAAACATTTCTCCATGTCTCTAAAAACGGAACTTTAAACATGTAGCCACAATTATTATTATTACACCTAAAAAACCAACAACAAATTCTTAATATCATCCAATATCCAGTCCATGTTTAAATATACTGAATTGGCTGGGCACGGTGGCTCAAGACTGTAATCCCAGCACTTTGGGAAGTTGAGGCGGGTGAATCACTCAAGGTCAGAAGTTTGAGACCAGCCTGGCCAATATGGTGAAACCCTGTCTCTACTAAAAATACAGAAATTAGCTGGGCATGGTGGCATGTGCCCGTGATTCCAGCTACACAGGAGGCAGAGGTTACAGTGAGCCGAGATGGCACCACTACACTCCAGTCTGGGCAACAGAGGGAAACTCCGTCTCAAAACAAAACAAAACACCAAACAACAAATTCTTAATAGCATCCAACATCCAGTCCATGTTTAACTATACTCAATTGACCAGGCACAGTGGCTCATGCATATAATCCCAGCACTTTGGGAGGCTGAGGTGGGCAGATCACTTGAGGTCAGGAGTTTGAGACCAGCCTGGCCAATATGGCAAAACCACATCACCACTAAAAATACAAAAATTAGCCAGGCATGGTGGTGCACGCCCGTAATCCCAGCTAATCGCTTGAACCCAGGAGCAGAGGTTGCAGTGAGCTGAGATGGTGCCACTGCACTCCATCCTGGACAACAGAACTAGACTATAACTAAAAAAAAATATATATATATATATATATATGTGTGTGTGTGTGTGTGTGTGTGTGTGTGTATATACCCAGTGTGTTGCATAATTTAAAAAACATATTGTATTCATTTGAATCAAGATCCAAACAAGTTCCACACAATCCACTGATTGGTAATAATTAAGTCTCTTTTACCCTTTAGGCTCTCCCTTTCTCTCTTTTTTAAGTGTGGAAGGTGGAAGAAGCAGGATTGGAGAGATTTTCCCTTGCTCTGTCTTCAGTTTGTTTATTGAAGAAATAAGGGGCTGGGCGGGGTGGCTCATGTTTGTAATCCCAGCATTTTAGGCGGCTGAGGCTGGTGGATCACTTGAGGTCAGGAGTTCAAGACCAGACTGGCCAACACGGTGAAAACCCATTTACTTCCAAAAACAAAAAAACAAAAAACCCACGACCACCACCACCACCACCAATAATCCCCCCCAAAACAACAAACAACAACAACAAAATTAGCCAGGTGTGGTGGCACGTGCCTGTAGTCCTTGAGAGGCTGAAGCAGGAGAATCACTTGAACCTGGGAGGTGGAGGTTGTAATATATATATATAGTATTTGTCTTGTAGAGTCTTCTACCTTCTGGTTTGTGGATTGCATCCCGGTGGTGTCATCTAACACATGAGCCCCCAGTCCCTTGTACTGGTCCTCGGCCTGATTCCTAACAGGCCGCACAGTGGGAGGAGAGTGGTGGGCCACTGAACCAAGCTTCATCCGTATTTACAGCTGCTCCCCATCGCTCACATTACCACCTGAGCTCTGCCTCCTGTCAGATCAGCAGCAGCATTCGATTCTCGCAGGAGTGGAAACTCTTGTGAACTGCGCATGTGAGTGATCCAGGTTGCAAGCTTCTTTTTTTTTTTTTCCCGAGACGGAGTCTCGCTCTGTCGCCCGGGCTGGAGTGCAGTGGCAGGATCTCAGCTCACTTCAAGCTTCGCCTCCCGGGTTCACGCCATTCTCCTGCCGCAGCCTCCTGAGTAGCTGGGACTACAGGCGCCCGCCACCTCGCCAGGCTAGTTTTTTTTTGTATTTTTTAGTAGAGACGGGGTTTCACTGGGTTAGCCAGGATGGTCTTGATCTCCTGACCTCGTGATCCGCCCGTCTCAGCCTCCCAAAGCACTGGGATTACAGGCATGAGCCACCTCCCTCCCTCCCTCCTTTCCTTCCTTCCTTCCTTCCTTCCTTCCTTCCTTCCTTCCTTCCTTCCTTCCTTCCTTCCTTCCCTCTCTCCCTCCCTCCCTTTTCTTTCTTGCTTTCTTAGGTGCTTTATTGAAATATAAATTATTAACATAAACTGTGCATTCTTAAAGTATACAATTTGACAATAAGTATCATAAAAAGATTGCTACTGCTGTTACTGTCTTGACTCAAGGATGGCTCCATACCTACTTATTTAAAAAATTGGCTGGGTGCAGTGGCTCACGCCTGTAATGCCAGCACTTTGGGAGGCTGAGGCGGGTGGATCACCTGAGGTCAGGAATTCGAGACCAGCCTGACCAACATGGTGAAACTCCGTCTGTAGTAAATATAAAAATTTAGCTGGGCATGGTGGCGCATGCCTGTAATCCCAGCTACTTAGGAGGCTGAGGCAGGAGAATCGCTTGAACCCGGGAGGCAGAGGTTGCAGTGAGCTGAGACTGTACCATTGCACTCCAGGCTGGGCAACAAGAGTGAAACTCCATCTCAAAAAAAAAAAAAAAAAATCAGAAAAACAAGGAAAATATAGCAAATAAGTTGCCTGTAATTGACACTTGATAGTTGTACATATTTATGGGATACAGTATATGATATTTCAATACATGTGTACAATGTGTAATGATCAAATCAGGATAATTAGCCAATGTATCACTTCTTTTTTTTTTTTTTTGAGTATCATTATAAACTTATGGATTTGGAATCTGTTTTATTTTAAACCCTACTGATTCTTCAATTGCCTCATGTTTGGTCAACAAGAGCCTCTTCACGTTGGCTTCTGAGTCTTTTTGACATGACACTATAGCTTTATTGCTTTCTGGAATGAAAAAATCTTCTTGGTTCATCTTGTACATTTTTTGCTCCAGACCTTGAATCAGCTGTTTCTCCTAGGAGCCCTGGTTCTTTTGTGGGAAATGGTTTTGATATTGCAACCTTTTCTCTAGGGGTGCTCATAGTTACTGCATTGGTAATTGTTTCTAGGCCTTTTTAGTGGGTAGAGCTGGAGAAAAATGTTTTAAGAGATCTTGAGATCATAGTGATATTTTAAATTTCAATTTAGGGTATAGCATTTTTACTACTTTTATTTTATATTTATATTTTTTCTTTTTCTTTTTCTTTTTCTTTTTTTTTTTTTGAGACGGAGTCTTGCTCTGTCGCCCGGGCTGGAGTGCAGTGGCTGGATCTCAGCTCACTGCAAGCTCCGCCTCCCGGGTTTACGCCATTCTCCTGCCTCAGCCTCCCAAGTAGCTGGGACTACAGGCGCCAGCCACCTCGCCTGGCTAGCTTTTTGTATTTTTCAGTAGAGACGGGGTTTCACCGTGTTAGCCAGGATGGTCTCAAACTCCTGACCTCATGATCCGCCCATCTCGGCCTCCCAAAGTGCTGGGATTACAGGCTTGAGCCACCGCGCCCGGCCTATATTTTTTCTTACACTGAAAATGTTGATTTTAGTGGCAATAACATTAGATTTACTTGCTTTATCTTATAATGTATAAAAAAACTTCTATTAATAATATGATTATGGAAAACATTCTAAGATTAAAAACTGGTCAGGTGCGGTGGCTCACACCTGTAATCCCAGCATTTTGGGAGGCCAAGGGGGGCCAGATCACCTGAGGTCGGGAGTTCGAGACCAGCCTGACAAATATGGAAAAACCCCGTCTCTTCTAAAAATACAAAAAGAATTTGCCAGGCACAGTGGCACGTGCCTGTAATCCTAGCTACTCGGGAGGCTGAGGCAGGAGAATTCCTTGAACCTGGGAGGCGGAGGTTGCAGTGAGCCGAGATCACACCATTGCACTCTAGCCTGGGCAACAAGAGTGAAACTCCATCTCAAAAAAAAAAAAAAATTATAAACTTTTCTTCTAAAAACAGTTCTTCTTGTCCTTTGGGTATATCCTGATGGCAATGCACAAATTACTATGTTTAAAGTCATTTGAAATAATTCTTCTCTGAGCACTTATACCATCAATTTAATACGTAGTTTGACACATTCATTTCATTTTGCTTTCATTTTAGAGGTTACTTTATTTAAAATTCCATTTTGTTTTAATGATTATGTGGAACATTTACATCGTTCCATAGCCAAATTTTCAAAATAAGTATATTCAGGTAAGTCTAGCTTCTATACTTGTTCTTTGTACTCTGATGTCTTCCTTTCTCATAGCCATTTTTTAAAAAGTTCTTTTCTTTTATTTAAAAAATATAAGCAAATGTACATATTGATTTCCCCTCTTTTGTACATAAATGTTAGCATACCATACACTTTTCTTCTTTTACTTAACTATATATATAATATATATATATACATTTTATATTTTATTTATTTATTATTTATTTATTTGTTGAGACAGGGTCTTGCCTTGTTGCCCAGACCAGTGTGCAGTGCTGTGAACATGGCTCACTGCAGCCTCAACCCCCTGGGCTCAAGCAATTTGCCCACCTCAACCGTTTGAACAGCTGGGGTCACAGGCGTGCACTACCACGCCTGGCTAATTTTCCTTCTATTTTTTTTTTTTGTAGAGACAAGGTTTCAGTAGGTTGGCCAGGCTGGTTTTGAACTCCTGGGTTCAAGTGATCCTCCTGTCTCAGGCTTCTGAAGTGCTGGAATTATAGGCATGAGCCACCATGCCCAGCCTAACAATATATTCTGAAGATCACTCTACTACAGTATACACAGATAGCTGTCATTTCATTTTATGGCTTCATAGTACTCCACTGTGTAAATATACCGTAATTTATTCACATAATCCCCTGTTGATGGATGTTTTGGTAGTTTCTAGCCCCTTGTTATTACAATGAGTGCTGCAACAAAGAGCCTTGTGTCAGACATTTGCCAGAGTATTTTTGGGATCAACTCATGGAAGTTGTATTGCTAAGTAAACGCATATGTAATATAGGCTTTTGAGATCCTAGCCCAAGAATGCTTTCTTTTTTATCAGTTATTTTTTAAATAGCAAAATCTATCAAGACTCCTTTCACTGTAAATTGACAATTTGTAACTGTAAATTTGTGAAGTACAAAGTGATGATATAATGTATGAATATAATGTGGAAGAATTAAGTCAAACTAGTTAAGACATCCACCACATCAACAAGAATACTATCTGTGTGAACTTTTTTCACCCTACCTCTTTGTGCATCAGTTTCTCATCTGCAAAATGAGAATAATAACAGTATTTACCTCAGGGAGTTGTTGGGAAGACTAAATGGGCTAGTTGTTTTAAAATGTTTAGAATAGGCTGGGCATAGTGGCTCATGCCTGTAATCCCAGCACTTTGGGAGGCTGAGATGGGCGGATTGCCTGAGCTTAGGAGTTCAAGACCACCCTGGGCAATAGGGTGAAACCTTGTCTCTACTAAAAAAAATACAAAAACTTAACTGGACATGGTGGCGGGCACCTGTAGTCCCAGCTACTTGGGAGGCTGAGGCAGCAGAATCGCTTGAACCCAGAAGGCGGAGGTTGCAGTGAGCTGAGATTGCGCCACTGCACTCCAGCCTGGGCGACAGAGGGAGACTCCATCTCAGTAAATAAATAAATAAATAAATAAATAAAGTGCTTAGAATTTTCCTGGTACATGAAAAATGTTCAATAAATGTTAGTTGCATTTATTTTTATTAGCAAAGGATAGAAAGTATGGGAATATGTGGACAGGTGGAACAGTAGAGTTAGATGCTGCTATAAGTTTTTAAGAAGGGATTCTGGAGCTGTTCCTTCTGCCCCTGCAGGAAAGGGAAGAATCAAATAACCCAGAAATGAAGTTTGGAGATTAAATGAATAGGACAAGGACTAATAGCTTAATGTTAGCATAGACAATGGCCCCTAAGGCTCCAAATGCCCCTCTTCCGAACACTTGAGTGCTGGCTACACACTCTGACCTGTCTAGAGACTTATATGCACTCTGGAGGAAGAGAGGAAGGAAGCAGTCACTTGACCACATTTAACCTGAATTTATTCACAGTAAATCTCTGCCACTAGGCTGCATGGGCACTTGGGATAGAAATGAAATTCAGTTATACAAAAACAAGGTGTTTTATATATATATATATATATATTTTTTTTTTTTTTTTTTTTACGGAGTCTCACACTCTCACCTAGGCTGGAGTGCAGTGGTGCCATCTCGGCTCACTGCAAGCTCCGCCTCCCGAGTTCACACCATTCTCCTGCCTCAGCCTCCTGAGTAGCTGGGACTACGGCACCTGCCACCACGCCTGGCTAATTTTTGTATTTTTAGTAGAGATGGGGTTTCACCATGTTAGCCAGGATGGTCTCGATCTCCTGACCTTGTGATCCGCCCACCTCGGCCTCCCAAAGTACTGGGATTATAGGCATGAGCCACCACACCCGGCCTTTATATATTCATTTTACATGAGCTTATGGCCTATGAAATTCAACTCATTACAACATAATTATTGACTGATAGCCTGAGGCACAAGAGGAGGGTGTGAAAGAATAGAAGGAGTGGGAGGGAATAAAAGAAATATTGGAAGGCAGCTCTTTGTTCACCTTGGGGCTAGAGCTCTGATGTCCAATATGGTAGCCACTAACTACATGAGTCCAATGGCTACCAAATTGGAAAACCTAGCTATAGAAATTTTCAGCATTGTACTGTTCTATTGCACAGTGCTGGGAATGTTGATTGGACGTGCATAGTAGGTGGCAGAGTGTAAACCCTGGTGCTGCAGGTCCATCCTGATATCTTTATTTTTGGTTCTCAATAAATGGGCTCAAAATGGTCCTCTGAAGGTCCTGGACAACTGCTTGCATCCACACGGCCATCCGAGTCTGTGTGTCAGACTTCTGCTCCTTCCTCCTTCCTCTAGGGAGTAACTGCCTGCAGCTCTAGCTCTTCATCCCCTTTCTTACAACCTGTTCCTCCAAAGTCATGCCCAGACTCATGACCTGGGTCTCCTTCCCAGGCTCTCAGGAGACTTCAGTCAAGCTGCTCTATTTGTCCTCTGTCATCTGCCTAGACTGAGTTAAGGTGGCTGGCAGGCTCCCTGGAGTTGGAGGCAGACAGGGCACCCCCAGCTAGTTCCTCCTTAGTCTCTGCTGGCTCACTTCCTGTTTTTAATAGCTAGGTCCCTGGGCCTGTCAAGGGGTGATGTAAGGCCTGTCTCTTCCCCAACACACCATGCTTACTTTGAAAAGGGGGAAGTGGAACTGCTCAGTGTTCATGAGCTGAACTAATAGCGCCTTCTGTCCTGTAGTCCTCCCAGCCCTGAAACCTCCAGCTCTCACTCCTACTCTGGTTCCCACACCCACCCCACAAAAAGCCTTGTCTGAGGCTTCCTCCAGAATTGCAAGGTCTGGGGGGCTGGGTGCCACAGACCCAGAGGAAGTTTCCCTGCTCTGTTCTGCTTGGTTCTGCAGAGATGATGTGACCACCTCACTGCTCTCCAATTTCCATTCAATGAGTATTTGTTGGTCATCTGGGCCTGACCCTGAGGTCACCAGGGTCTGCAAGGCAGATGAAACCCCTGCTCCTTAGACATCTGTCCTAGTGGGGGAGACAGACAACAAAGAAGAAAAATGGGATCCTGGTGGAGGAGTTGGTTGGGGGCAGAATCTAATATTGGAGGTTCTTTTGGGTTGGAGAGAGCTGGGTGTACTAGGCAGGGACAAGATGGAAAGGAGAGAGGAGGTGTATGCCTGACTGTGAACACCATGAAGCCAGGGACTGTGCCCTATTTGTCTTCCATCGATTCCTCGGTGATTCCTTCCATTGATTCCATTGATTCCTCCTCAGAGCAGGAGCTCATGAAGCACTGAATGAATGACCGACCAGTGCTGCTGAAACAGGCACAAAGCTGGGGGCTTCTGAGCTGGACTTGCCTCTGTGGTCCCCACGGCTGCCCTTGTTGCATGGGGCCTGGACCCCAGCCCCAGCCTAGCCAGCTTTGCTGCCACTTGGATTCATTCTCTGCAGTTTCCAGGTCTTTCCCTGAGCTACAGCCTCCAACCTATCCCAGCTCAGGGCTGGTATGGGTCTAGGCAGCTCTATCGAGCTCTTTCCTCACTTGGCAATTTGTGAAGTGGAGACATCAAGTGGTCAGATCCTGGAACGGCAGCAGTCGAGCTGTGCACGCAAAGCAAAGGCTCCCGAGCCCTCCTGCCAGGCTGAGCCCTGATGCAGGCAGGATTAGTGCTGGAGCCACACAGAACCTTATCCTGGCTGAGCCCAGATTCCAGCCATAGGAGGAACTCTAATCCTGGTCACAGACTGAGACCTCCATCTCCTAATTAGGGGTCTAAGAGGGGTACTCCTAAATAATTCCCCTAATTTTACATTTGTACTGTAATGACCTGATACAACTTTAAAAACTTTTTTTTTTTTTTTGGAAGGGTCACATATATTCAGAATTTTCCAAACTAAACATACCCATGCAACCAATGCTCATGGCTGGCAACCCAGATGCCTTCATCTTCATACTTCCTTCTACTTGCTACCTCCCCAAGGGTAACAACTTCTACATATTTGAAATCATACTGTGTATTCTTTTCTTTTTTTTTGAGGCAGGGTCTCACTCTGTCACCCAGCCTGGGGTGCAGTGGTGCGATCTTGGCTCACTGCAACCTCTGCCTCCCAGGTTCAAGTGATTCTCGTGCCTGAGTAGCTGGGACTACATGTGCGCGCCACCACACCCAGCTAATTTTTTGTATTTTTAGTGGAGATGGGGTTTCCATCATGTTGGCCAGGCTGTGTATATTCTTTTTGGTGTCTGGCTTCTTCTACTCAACATCATGTTGGTGAAATTCATCCACACTGATGTGTGTCCTTGTTGATTGGTTATACTTGGTGTGCAAAGTCAGCCTCCCGTATCCGTGGATTCTGTATCCATGGATTCAACCAATCACAGATTAAAAACATTTGAAAAAAAGTTACGTTTGTTCTGAACATGTACAGACTTTTTTCTTGTCATTCTTTTTTGTTGTTGTTGTTGGAGACGGAGTCTCGCTCTTTTACCCAGGCTAGAGGGCAGTAGTGCGACCTTGGGTCACTACAACATCCATCTACCTCCCAGGTTGAAGTGATTCTCCTGCCTCAGCCTCCCAAGTAGCTGGGATTATAGGCATCCACCACCATGCCTGGCTAAGTTTTGCATTTTTAGTATAGACAGGGTTTCACCATGTTGGCCAGGCTGGTCTTGAACTCCTGACCTCAGGTGACCTGCCTGCCTTGGCCTCCCAAAGTTGCTGGGATTACAGGCGTGATCCACCGCCCCCAGCCCTTGTCATTCTTTTCCTTTTTTTTGTTTCTTTTCTTTTTTTTTTTTTGAGTCAGAGTCTCGCTCTGTCACCCAGACTGGAGTGCAGTGGCGCATCCGGCTCATTGCAAGCTCCGCCTCCTGAGTTCACACCGTTCTCCTGCCTCAGCCTCCCAAGTAGCTGGGACTATAGGAACCCACCACCACACCCCAGCTAATTTTTTCTGTTTTTAGTAGAGACAGGGTTTCACCATGTTACCCAGGATGGTCTCCATCTCCTGACCTCATGATCTGCCTGCCTCAGCCTCCCAAAGTGCTGGGATTACAGGCGTGAGCCACCGCACCTGGCCCATTATTTTCTTAAAATACAGTATAACAACTATTTCTATAGCATTTGCATCGTATTAGGTATTACAAGCAATCTAGAGATGATTTAAAGTTTATGGGAGGATATGCATAGGTTATATTCAAATACAACACCATTTTATGTAAAAAACTTGAGCATTCCTGAATTTTTGTATCTGTGGGAGTCCTGGAATCAATCCCCCATGGATACTGAGGGATAGCTGTATTTCATTGTGTGAATTTATACTGCAACTTAGTTATCTATTCTACTGTCAATGAGCATTTGGGTACTTTCATTTGGAGGTTATTGTAAGTAGTGCTGCCATGGATTTTGTAGTATATGTCATTTGGTGAACAGAGCTAAGCATCTCTGTACCTAAACGTGGAATTGCTGGGTTGTGGGGTTTGTAATGATTTAGCTTCAGTAGATGTTAACAGATAGTTTTCTGAAGTAGTTATACCGATTTATGTGCCCCACTCAGGGTATGCCAATTCCAGTTGTTCTACACCCTTACACTGTCCATTCTAGACTTTTTGTCTTTTCTACTGTAGACTTTCTGGGTGATGTGTACTGATGATATCACTCTTGGATGGACCTGCAATGCAGATGAGCTTACGTGCAGATGTATCAATTTTATTATTACTAAATGGAAGGGATTTTAATGGAACTGGCCCTGCTATCTTATAATTGACATTGAAAAGGGATCCTGCCGGGCGCGGTGGCGCAAGCCTGTAATCCCAGCACTTTGGGAGGCCGAGGCGGGCGGATCACGAGGTCAGGAGATCGAGACCATCCTGGCTAACACGGTGAAACCCCGTCTCTACTAAAAAATACAAAAAAAACTAGCCGGGCGACGTGGCGGGCGCCTGTAGTCCCAGCTACTCGGGAGACTGAGGCAGGAGAATGGTGTAAACCCGGGAGGCGGAGGTTGCAGTGAGCTGAGATCTGGCCACTGCACTCCAGCCTGGGTGACAGCGAGACTCCGTCTCAAAAAAAAAAAAAAAAAAAAAAAGAAAAGGGATCCCACTCAACACTTCTAAAACCCAAATAAGGCCGGGCGCGGTGGCTCATGCCTGTAATCCCAGCACTTTGGGAGGCCGAAGCGGGCGGATCACAAGGTCAGGAGATCGAGACCATCCTGGCCAACATGGTGAAACCCCGTCTCTACTAAAAAAATACAAAAAATTAGCCGGGCGAGGTGGCAGGCGCCTGTAGTCCCAGCTACGTGGGAGGCTGAGGCAGGAGAATGGCATGAACCCAGGAGGCGGAGCTTGCAGTGAGCCGAGATTGCGCCACTGCACTCCAGCCTGGGCGGCAGAGCAAGACTCTGTCTCAAAAAAAAAAAAAAAAAAAAAAAAAAAAAACCCAAATAAAAGATTTTAGTCATTTTGGCAAAAATTTTTAAATCTCTGAAATTCATAAACTCATAAAGGACTGCTTCCATCACCTAACTGCTTATTCTTAGTAACTTTTTTTTTGGAGACAGGGTCTCACTCTGTCGCCCAGGCTGGAGCGCAATGGCAGTCTCAGCTCACTGCAGCTTCCACCTCACGGGCTCAAGTGATTCTCCATCCTCAGCCTCCCGAGTAGCTGGGATTACAGGTGTATACCACCACACCTGGCCAATTTTTGTATTTTTAGTAGAGATGGGGTTTCACCATGTTGGCCAGGCTGGTCTTGAACTCCTGGCCTCAAGTGATCCACCCACCTTAGCCTCCCAAAGTGCTGAGATTACAGGCATGAGCCACCGAGCCACCATGCCCAGCCAAAAACTCTTATCTGATCAGACATTTTGTTGCACTTAAGCTTGGAAGATTCAATAGGGAGTAACTTTTTGCTAAATTGGGATTTAGCATTATTTGTTTTATGTATGTGCGTGCATGTATATATACATGAGTAATATACAAGAGTATACTAGTGTACTACTCTTATAACATATGTCCATTAATGAACATAGGTAGGCATTTCTGTACTTAGAAGTGTGTATATACATACACATACATTTATATTATATTATATTCACACACACACACACACACACACACACACACACACACACACACGGTATTAATTGAAGAGAGTTATAAGACACAGCTTTAGGAAACCTAGTTGCCAAATTTTGTCTTGATCTTACTGAGCACAGTGTTTGTTTATTTGGCCCATAGAAGCAATGGCCCAGGGACCATTTTGGGGAGCTGATTTCTATCTATAAAATGGTTCCAAGCAAAGAAACACTGGAGTTCCCAGGGTTCCAGATCCACCTTCTACATCGCCCCAATTCCCACTTTACCTGACTTGCTGGCACCGTGTCTGGGCTCTGAGGCATGGAGACCACGCAGAATGGATGAGGCAGAAATGACCAGGAGACTCTCCAGCTGCCAGTGTGCAGAAGCCACCACAACTGGTAACCAATCAAGTATCATACATGTAAAACAATTCTTTTTTTTTTTTGAGACAGAGTTTCACCCTTGTTGCCCAGGCTGGAGTGCGGTGGTGTGATCTCGGCTCACTGCAAGCTCCACCTTCCGGTTTCGAGCAATTCTCCTGTCTCAGCCTCCCAAGTAGCTGGGATTACAGGTGCCTGCCACCATGCCTGCTAATTTTTGTATTTTTAGTAGAGACGAGGTTTCACCATGTTAGCCAGGCTGGTCTCGAACTCCTGACCTTGTAATCCACCTGCCTCGGCCTCCTAAAGTGCTGAGATTACAGGCGTGAGCCACCGTGACTGGCCAAAACAATTCTTTTAGCTAAAAGTCATACATTTCCTCTTATTTAAATGACAGGCTGATTTTTGTCTCTGCTTACAGGAAACACATACCTAGGAAGTGGTCAACCTTCATAGTCTGAAGGAGGAAGTGGTCAAATACCAAGATCAAAATCTGGTTTATTAATCACTGGGCAGGAGTTTGTAGAGGAAGCCAGGCTGGGAAATGGAGACCCTGTTAGGGACCACATCAAATCCAGGTTACAATCAAGCGTTGGTACCTGAAAGCTGTTTCTCTTCACCTGGAGACTTTTCACTTCTTTGCTCTGGACAGGCTTGGCTGGTCCCAGCATTTAACAATGTTTAACTGCATTTAACTCTCAAAGGCAATCTTGTCACCCTCATTTCTATTTCATTTCAAGGACTAACAATTTCAAGAGTGAAAAAAATAGGGGGATGAAGAAATAGGGACAAAGGGGAAATGAGAGAAGAAAAGTTAAGAGCAGTTAAGGGAGAGGTTAGCACAAGCAATGCAGTTTATAGACTCCTAGGTACTTGGAAACCATGGGCCACAAATCTGACTCTGAGCTTTCTAGCAGCCACTGTGAAAAGGGAAATGTGATCCATCACATGATTCATAAAGCTTGTCAGGTAAAAAGCAAAACAGTTTTCCCCCAGAGAAAATGCCTATTCCTATCATTAAGATTTGGAAGAAATTTCTTCTGGGGCACACAGAGAGACACGGTGCCAGAAAGTCAGGTTAAGTGGGAATTGCGGCGATGTGGAACGTAGATCTGGAACCCGGGAACTCCCATGTTTCTTTGCTTGGAACCATTTTATACTTTCTGCAGATCTAGAAGACAGCTCCTCGAAATGGTCCCTGGGCCACTGCTTCTTTGGGCTATCTCAGGAGGTAAAGAAATGGCCTTTTGAATCACAAGTGAGCAAGGAGGTAAGAAGTACTTCGTGACCTGGGTTACTCCCAGCAGGTGAAGCTTGATATTGGCTGCTGTCCTTTACCCTAGACCCCGGACGGGTAACACGGGTGAATGTTGGGACTACAGAGAGGTGAGCGTAATATCTTGCTTACTCTGGAAAGATCCAAAGAGATAATTCACCCCTTTTCTTTATCTTCTGATGGGACTTTTGGCCAAAATTCTTTTTGGACTGAGAAATGATTTTTTTGGTTCCAGAGTCCGTCTCTTAGGAGAGCATGGGGAGGAGAGATTCACAACATCTTAAGAGTTTATCCCATTAGGCTCCTGGGGCAGGCAGAAGCGTGGCCCCCAAAGATATTTTGCATCCAAACTGCCAGAACCTGCAAATACTTTACCTTAGCATGGTCCAAGGGACTTTGCAGATGTGATTAAGCTAAGGATCTTGAGACGGGGAGATGATCCTGGATTATCTGGCTGGGCCCAGTGTAATCGCAAGATCCTTATAAGAGGAAGGCAGGATGAAAGTCAGAGAAAGAGTCTTACTGATAGTGTCAGAGGTCAAGGCTCGGCATGGTGGCTCATGCCAGTAATCCCAGCACTTTGGAGGCTGAGGCGGGTGGGTTGCTTGAGCCCAGGAGTTCAAGACCAGCCTGGGCAACACAGAGAGATCCTATCTCTACAAAAAATACAAAAAGTTAGCTGGATGTGGTGGTGCATGCCTGAAGTCCCAGCTACTTGGGAGGCTGAGGTGGGAGGATCACATGGGCCCAAGAAGCCAAGACTTCAATGAGCAGTGATTGCGCCACTGCACTCCAGCCTGGGGACAGAGTGAGATCCTGTCTCAACAACAACAACAACAACAAGTAGAATCAAAGGTCAGAGTGATTCAATGGCTGGCTTGAAGATGGATAAGGGCCACAAGCCGTGGAATGTGGGTGGCCTTTAGAAGCTGGAAGAGGCAAGGAACACATTTTATCCTAGAGCCGCCGGGAAGAATGCGGCTCTGCAGAAACCTTGATTTTTAGCCCTGTTCTGACTTGCAGGACTGTAAAATACTGTGTATTGTTTAAGTGGTTAAGTTGTTACAGCAGCAATGGGAACTGAACACAACACCCAACACACACACACACACACACACAGACACACACACTCAGCATTTGAAATATGCCTTGCGGACTTTTCCTCATCTAGCTAAATATATCCAGCTGTATAGAGAAAAGTGGTGTCTGGGGGGCTGGGGTTTGGTCATTCAGAGCCCAGAGCTGCCAGAGCCTGTCCAGGCACGTTCTGAGGAGAGAGAGTTGGAGCCAATAGATTTCCAGTATCTCTAGAGCTGCTGGTCAGGGTGGCCCCCGTGGAATGTATTTGGCTCCCCCAATCTGATGCCAAAAACATCCATTTTTTTTCTGGCTCTGAATCCAAGGCTACTCATGGGGAGAGAATGCACTGGTCTGGCCAGTGATAAAATGCTGGTCTCTGCTGCACATTCACCTTGGCCTGTGCACTGACAGTAATAGCAACATGTGTTGAGAACTTACTCTGTGCCAACACTTTGCATGGGGGATCTCATGGAATTCTTACCAGGACTTCGTGCAGCTGGCTCTGCTTGACTGTAGGCTGTCAGTGTGACCTTCAGAGTGACCAGCAAAGCCTGGGATTTGGTTGCCCAATTGCAGCTCTGTGCTGAGAAGGCCTCAGGGTGCCAGCATGAATACCCTTGGGGAGTAACACATCCATTTCTGTCTTAGTTCAGGCTGCTATAAAAAAATACCGTAGACTGGGTGGCTGAAGTAGCAGAATTTTATTTATCATGGTTTTGGAGGCTGAGATGTCCAAGTTCAAGGTGCTGGAAGATTCAGTATCTGGTGGGGACACTCTTTTTGCTTTGCAGAGGGCTGTGTTCTTGTTGTATCCTCACATGGCAGAGAGGGGGAGAGCTAGCTACCGATTGATTGAAAGAGAGAGAGAGAGGCCTGTCTTACGTTTCTTCTCTTCTTTTTTTTTTTTTTTTTTTGAGACGGAGTCTCGCTCTGTCGCCCAGGCTGGAGTGCAGTGGCGTGATCTCGGCTCACTGCAAGCTCTCGGCTCACTGCAAGCTCCGCCTCCCGGGTTCCCACCATTCTCCTGCCTCAGCCTCCCGAGTAGCTGGGACTACAGGCGCCCGCCACCACATCCGGCTAATTTTTTTGTATTTTTAGTAGAGACGGGGTTTCACTGTGTTAGCCAGGATGGTCTCCATCTCCTGACCTCGTGATCCGCCCACCTCAGCCTCCCAAAGTGCTGGGATTACAGGCGTGAGCCATCATGCCTGGCCTGTTTCTTCTCTTTTCATAATTTTTTCTTTTTTTTTTTTTTTGCTTTTTTTCCCTCTCTTTTCTTGTTTTCTTCTTGTGTTTCTTCTTAAAAGGGAACTAATCCCATTCATGAGAGCCCCACCATCATGACCTAATCACCTCTCAAAGGTCTCATCTCTTAATACCATCCCATTAGGGATTAGGTTTCAACATATTAATTTTGGGGAGGACACAAACATTCAGTTTATAGTAACTTTCATCTTTCTCTTTCTTGATTTCTGTAGTTGGAATTCCTGAAAGCTGCCTTGACTCCTGCTAGAACAATGTGGGACATAAATAAACAAGTAGATGGTAATTAAAATATCTGACTGTTGGGTGGACACAAACTGGTCCTCTAATCCTAACCTCACACTAAATTTTAGCGTGATTCTCCCCTTGATCTCTGACCCTGGTTCTATACTGACTGCTAATCCCACATGGAGTGGGACAACCTACTCTCAGTTGACATGAATAGTTTATTGAGGGATTGGTTGTGCCAGATGCTAGTCGTAAGTGTTTTACATTATTCATGGATTTAATCTTCCCAACGGCCCTAGGGATAGGCATTATTATAACTTCTGTTTTAGAATGAATGATTATATAGTCTTTTCATTGTGATTTATTTTTGAGACAGGGCCACACCTTGTCACCCAGGCTGGAGGGCAGTGCCGTGATCTCGGCTCACTGCAGTCTCAACCTCTCAGGCTCAAGTGTTCCCCACCTCAGTCTCCTGAGTAGCTGGGACTACAGGCACATGCCACCATGCCTAGCTAATTTTTTTTTTTAATGTTTGGTAGAGATGGGGTTTCACCATGTTGCCTAAGCTAGTCTTAAACTGTTGGACGATGTTTCTGCCTCAGCCTCCCAACCAAAGTGCTGGGATTACAGGTGTGAGCCACCATGCCCAACTGTATTTTTTTTTTTTTTTTTTTTTTTGAGATAGAGTCTCGCTCTGTCACCGGGGCTGGAGTGCAGGGGCCTGATCTCAGCTCACTGCAAGCTCCGCCTCCCGGGTTTACGCCATTCTCCCGCCTCAGCCTCCCGAGTAGCTGGGACTGCAGGCGCCCGCTACCTCGCCCAGCTAGTTTTTTGTATTTTTTAGTAGAGACGGGGTTTCACCGTGTTAGCCAGGATGGTCTCGATCTCTTGACCTCGTGATCTGCCCGTCTCGGCCTCCCAAAGTGCTGGGATTACAGGCCTGAGCGACCGCGCCCGGCCTTTTTTTTTTTTTTTTTGAGATGGAGTCTTGCTCTGTCGCCCAGGCTGGAGTGCAGTGGTGTGATCTTGGCTCACTGCAAGCTCCGCCTCCTGAGTTCACACCATTCTCCTGCCTCATCTTCCCAAGTAGCTGGGACCACAGTCACCCGCCACCATGCCCGGATAATTTTTTGTATTTTTAGGAGCGACAGGGTTTCACCAAGGATGGTCTCGTTCTCCTGACCTCGTGATCCGCCCGCCTCGGCCTCACAAAGTGCTGGGATTACGGGCATGAGCCACAGTGCCTGGCCACCCAGCTGTATTTTTAAAGTATTAGTTGAGCTTCAGACTGTTTGAAATAGATACAAATAATATATTAAATTAATTAATTCATTCACTCATTCATTCACCAAAAATGTATCGCGTTCCTGCTTTCTACAAGGCCAAGGGTCAAGTCCTGGGGATACCAGAAGATAAGGCAGATGCAGGAGGGGGCTCCAACCTGCAAAGCTGATGGCCCAGTTTCATCTCCTCCCCATCTGCTTCAGCTCAGTGGCAGCTCCCTTCCCAGGTGAGATATCGAGGGGTACCATGTTGACTTCTTAGTTTCAGGCAAAAGCCTTTTCCCAGACCCTCCTTCCACTCTAGGGAACAGAAGAGTCAGGGAGGTGCTAAGAAACAGAAGTGAAACTTCATTAGATGATCTGGTGAATTTGAATGCATTGTCATCTTCAGAGCTGGGGGTGAAAGGGCATGGGCTTGGCTACCACTTCTGAGAGCAGCACATGGGCTTTGCACAGGGGACAGGTGCTGGGGCTATGCCCAAGTGGGTACCAAGACCAGCAAGTGTCCCTTGCATGTCCATCTTCCCTTTTCTCACAGGAAGGGCAGGTGGATGGGAAGTCAGGCTGTTTTAACTTAGCTGTTTCCCTAGCAGCAAACTCAGCAGGTGTCAGCAACTATTTGTTGAATGAACAGATGAACCTCACTTGGGTTTCAAGCCCAGCTGGGCAGTTTAGCAGCTGTGTGGCCCTGAGAAAACTGCTTTCTTCTCTGAGTTTTCCCTTTGTCATCCATCAAGAGAGGATGGTGAAACCTACTAGTGTTTATTCAGTATTTCAATCTTGTAAAAAAAAAAAAAAAGCGCTTTTTTAAATGTAAAATAAACATAGATAAAGAAAATCACCAAGACAAATGTATGGTTTAGAGTTATAAAGCAAATTTCTTTGTAACCACTGCCCAATTTAAGATATAAAACTTTGCAAGCACCCTCCCCAAGTTTCCCTTCCCAATCTTAGCCCCCTTACTCCCTCCACCATGAACTAGTAACATGACTTTTATAGTAATCACTTTCTGGCAATACTTTGTTTTATCACCTAAGTGTGTATTTCTAGATACTATTGCTTAGACTTGCTCCCAAAGAAAAAGATACATCCTTGTAGTCCCAGCTACTCAGGAGGCTGAGATAGGAGAATCACCTGAGCCTAGAGAGGTTGAGGCTGCAGTGAGCCGTGATTGTGCCACTGCACTCTAGCAGAGGCAACAGGGTGAGATCCTGTCTCAAAAAAGAGATTTTTTTTTTTCTTTTGAGATGGAGTCTCGCTCTGTTGCCCAGGCTGCAGTGCAGTGGTGCGATCTCCGCTCACTACAAGCCCTGCCTCCCGGGTTCATGCCATTCTCCTGCCTCAGCCTCCTGAGTAGCTGGGACTACAGGCACCTGCCACCACACCCAGCTAATTTTTTGTATTTTTACTAGAGACGGGGTTTCACTGTGTTAGCCAGGATGGTCTCAATCCCCTGACCTCGTGATCCGCCCACCTCAGCCTCCCAAAGTGCTGGGATTACAGGTGGGAGCCACCATGCCCGGCCAAGAGATATATCTTTAAAGCCTCTTTTATTTATTTATTATTTATTTCACTTTTTTTTCTTTTTAAAGAAATGGAGTCTTGCTTTGTCATCCAGGCTGGAGTGCAGGGGTGCCGTCACAGATAATTGTAGCCTTGGAC
The DNA here is from genome assembly GCF_002776525.5 of Piliocolobus tephrosceles. Classification (NCBI taxonomy): domain Eukaryota; kingdom Metazoa; phylum Chordata; class Mammalia; order Primates; family Cercopithecidae; genus Piliocolobus; species Piliocolobus tephrosceles. The sequence continues at coordinate 13,812,606 of NC_045453.1, read as the reverse complement.
TCCTGAACTCAAGTGATCCTCATGTCCCAGCCTCCTCGGTAGCTGGGACTACAGGTGCATGCCATCATTCATGCCTTGCTTAAGGTCTCTTTTAATCTATAAGTTTCCCCCTACCCTTCTTTTCCTTATCAGTTATCCGTTTAGCCGGTAGAGTTTCCCACAATCTGCATTTTGCTGACTGCATTGTCACCATGCAGGTCTATGTGTTCCTCTGTCCTCTGTGCTTCCTGCAGCTTGGCACCTGAACTCAGAGGCTTGATCAGACTTGGGGCCAGTCCCTTTGGCCACATTCTCAGTAGGCTTGTGTTTCATCCGGAAGCACATTATGTTGGATCATCCTCCTTTTATGTTGGCAACTGCTGATGCTCGTCATGGGTAAGTCCGTTAATTCATCGGGGATAGCAAAGTGATAGCATTCCAGTCCTATCTTTTCTTTTTCATGTATGAGGAGGAATACTTTTAGAAAGTGACACTCCCCCTCACTTACTGTGTTACTCGGTGGTACAATTCATATAGGAAAGGCAGAATAAATGCTTGATTCTATTTACCAATGTTCAAGAGAATTAATTAGTTCTTTGTCATTATTTGAAAGAGACCAATAAGATTTCTTTTCAATATCATTATAAGCTCTAGGATTTAACCATATTTGATGAATTACAATCAGTTATAAGAATTATTCTTTTTTGGCTGGGCGCAGTGGCTCATGCCTGTACTCCTAGCACTTAGGGAGGCTGAAACAGGAGGCTCACTTGAACCCAGGAGTTCAAGATCAGCCTGGACAACACAGTGAAACCTCATCTCTGCAAAAGATACAAAAATTAGCTGGGCACAGTGGTGTGTACCTGTAGTCTCAGCTACTCAGGAGGCTGAGGTGGGAGGATTGATTGAGCCCAGGAGGTCGAGATTGCAATGAGCTGTGATGGTGCCATTGAGCCTGGGTGAGAGAGCGAGACCCTGTCTCAAAACAACAACATGAGGCTGGGGCATGAGGATCACTTGAGTTCAGGAGTTCAAGGCTACAGTGATCTGTGATGGCACCCCTGTACTCCAGCCTGGGTGACAAAGCGAGACTCCATTTCTTTAAAAACAACAACAAAAAAGTGAAATAAATAAGAGAGAGCGAGACCCTGTCTCAAAAAACAACAACAAAGAGAACAAAGAGTTCTTCTTTTTTTATTGACTCTTTTTTTTTTTTTCAGATAGAGTCTGGCTCTGTTACTCAGGCTGGCTGGAGTGCAGTGGCACCGTCTTGACTCACTGCAGCCTCCACCTCCTGGGTTCAAGCGATCCTCATGCCCCAGTCCCCCGAGTAACTGGGATTACAGGCACACGCCACAATGCCCAGCCAACTTTGGTATTTTTAATATAGACGGGGTTTCACCATGTTGGCCAGGGTAGTCTCAAACTCCTGGTCTCAAGTTATCTGCCTGCCTTGGCCTCCCAAAGTGCTGGGATTACAGCCATGAGCCACCACACCCCACCAAGAATTCTTTTTTAAAAAAAGTTTTTAAAATTAATTTAAGCCACAGTTTCTATAAGAATTACTCTTTTTGAAACCCAAATGGTCCCATTCTTGCCAGTGAGAGCCTCTTTAGGTTGGCTCTTGAGTCCTTTTGCTATAACCCTAGTTGTCTCTGAGACAGTCATCTCTGATGCCATGCTTTCTGTATGACAGGATGTACCAAATTCATCTGCATTCATAATGTTCTGCTCCAGACCTGGAATCAGCTTTTTCTCCAGGAAGTCCTTTTCTTTTTATATATTTTTTGAGATGGGGTCTCACTCTGTCACCCAAGCTGGAGTGCAGTGGTGCCATTATGGCTCACTGCAGCCTTGACCTCCTGGGCTCAATTGATCTTCCCACCTTAGCCTCCTGAGTAGCTGGGACTACAGGCATGCACCAATATGCCCAGCTAATTTTTGTATTTTCTGTAGAGAGGGGTTTTCTCCATGTTGCCCAGGCTGGTCTTGAACTCCTGGGCTCAAGCAATCCACCTGCCTTGGCCTCCTAAAGTGCTGGGATTACAGGGGTGAGCCACTGTGCCTGGCCCCTTTTTATTTTTAAATGGAAAATAGGGTTTCATGACCACTGTCTGGATGTTAGGGATGCAAATGGCTACTTATTTGGTTATTAGGAAATGTATTTTATCACACACACACCTTTCAGCCAGAAACCAGGAGGATAGCACCCTGAGTTCATACTAATAATTCCAATTCACACTTAGGTTTTTCACTTAATCTTTTCTATATTACATCTCTCCTTTCTTCCATATTGAGAATCAGAACCTCAATAATACAGGAGATGATAGAATTAAAATAATCTGTAATTATTTATTTTCTTTATCCCACATTACACACGCAATGGTCTCAAGATGACAGCAGTAATAGCATCAACAAGATAATTACTGGAAACAGTTTAAAACATTTTTTTTTTTTGAATGTGCTCTTCCCATTATTCCTATTTCAAAAGTGGTCTTATAGGGCAGTGGTCCCCAACCTTTTTGGCATCAAGGACCAGTTTTGTGGAAGACAGTTTTTCCACGGATAGGGGTAGGGGATGGTTTTGGGATGATTCAAGCACATTGCATTTATTTATTTATTTTTCTCCTTTCTCTAATTCTTTTTTTTTATTTTTTATTTTTTATTTTTATTATACTTTAAGTTCTAGGGTACATGTGCATAACATGCAGGTTTGTTACATATGTATACTTGTGCCATGTTGGTGTGCTGCACCCATCAACTCGTCAGCACCCATCAATTCATCATTTATATCAGGTATAACTCCCCAGTGCAATCCCTCCCCCCTCCCCCCTCCCCATGATAGGCCCCAGTGTGTGATGTTCCCCTTCCCGAGTCCAAGTGATGTCATTGTTCAGTTCCCACCTATGAGTGAGAACATGCTGTGTTTGGTTTTCTCTTCTTGTGATAGTTTGCTAAGAATGATGGTTTCCAGCTGCATCCATGTCCCTACAAAGGACGCAAACTCATCCTTTTTTATGGCTGCATAGCATTCCATGGTGTATATGTGCCACATTTTCTTAATCCAGTCTGTCACTGATGGACATTTGGGTTGATTCCAAGTCTTTGCTATTGTGAATAGTGCCGCAATAAACATACGTGTGCATGTGTCTTTGTAGTAGCATAATTTATAATCCTTTGGGTATATACCCAGTAGTGGGATGGCTGGGTCATATGGTACATCTAGTTCTAGATCCTTGAGGAATTGCCATACTGTTTTCCATAATGGTTGAACTAGTTTACAATCCCACCAACAGTGTAAAAGTGTTCCTATTTCTCCACATCCTCTCCAACACCTGTTGTTTCCTGATTTTTTAATGATTGCCATTCTAACTGGTGTGAGATGGTATCTCATTGTGGTTTTGATTTGCATTTATCTGATGGCGAGTGATGATGAGCATTTTTTCATGTGTCTGTTGGCTGTATGAATGTCTTCTTTTGAGAAATGTCTGTTCATATCCTTTCCCCGCGCATTGCATTTATTATGCTCTCTATTTCTATTATTATCACATTGTAATAGATAATGAAATAATTATACAACTCTCCATAATGTAGAATCAGTGGGAGCCCTCGCTTGTTTTCTTGTAACTAGATGGTTCCATCTGGGGATGATGGGAGACAGTGATAGATCATCGGGCATTAGAATCTCACAAGGAGCCTGCAACCTAGATCCCCTGCATGCATGGTTCACAATAGGGTTCACACTCCTGTGAGAATCTAATTTGCTGCCACTGATTTGACGAGATGTGCAGCTCAGGCGGTAATGAGAAATGGGGATCAGCTGTAAATACAGATGAAGCTTCGCTTGCTTGCCTGCTGCTTACCTCCTGCTGTGCAGCGTGGTTCCTAACAGGCCACAGACCAGTACCAGTCCATGGCCGGGGGTTGGGGACCACTGTTGTAGGAGGTGGAGCAAGATGGCTGAATAGAAGCCTTCATCTCCCCATCCCCCACAGGAACATAAAATTTAACAACTATCTATACACAAAAAAGCACCTTCATCATAAGAACCAAAAAGTGGGCGAGCACTCACAGTACCTGGTTTTAACTTCATACCAGTGAAAGAGGCAAAGAAGAGGGTAGGGAAGACAGTCTTGAGTTGCTGATGCCACCTGTCCCCATGCCATGGCAGTGGCTGTGTGGCGTGGAGAGAGAATCTCTGTGCTTAGAAGAGGGAGAGCGCAGCTATTGTGAGACATTGCGTTGAATTTGATGCTGCTTTGTCACAATGAAAGTAAAACTGAACTGAATTCAGCTGATGGCTGATGATGGAGAGAATATTTAGACCAGCCCTAGCCAGAGGAGAATTGCCCAAGGGAGTTGCCAAACCCAGTGTATGGAACTTGAGTTTCAGCAAACCTCACCACCAGGGGGGTAAAGTGCTCTGGGCTGTAAATAAACTTGAACGGCAGTCAAGGTCACAAGGACTGCAGTTCCTAGGCAAGTCCTAGTGCTGAGCTGGGCTCAGAATCAGTGGACATGGAGGGCACATGACCTACTGAGACACCAGCTGGGGCAGCTAAGGGAGTACTTGCACCACCCCTCCCCCAGCTCCAGGCAGCACAGCTTGCAACTCCAAAAGAGACTTCTTCCTTCCACTTGAGTTGCGGAGATGGAAGTTGAGTTGCTTCTTGGATGCCGGCTCAGCCACAGTAGGATAGGGTACCTGTTAGGGTAATGAGGTCCCCATTCCAGGGCCTATCTCTCAGATGATATTTCTTGACACACCCTAGGCTAGAAGGGAGCCTACTGCTTTGAAGGGAAGGACTCAGTCCTGGCAGGATTCATTACCTGCTGATTAAAGAGTCCTGGAACCTTGAAAACCCAGCAGCGATACCTTGGTATCTATCATGGGCCTTGGGTGAGACTCTGAGACATGCTGGCTTCAGGTGAGACCCTGCACATTTCTAGCTGCGGTGGCTATGGTGAGAACCACAGCGAGAACTCCTGCTTGAGTAAAGCAGAGGAAAAAGTAAAGGGGACTTTGTCTTATACCTTAGATACTAGCTCAGCCACAGTGGACTAGAGCATAAAGAGGGTTCTTGGGGTCCCTGGTTTCAGGCCTTGCCTTTTAGATGCCATTTCTGGACCTGCTTTGGGTGGGAGGGAAACCCACTGCCCTGAAGGATGAGTCCCAGGCCTGGCAACATTCACTACAATGTAGTGAATGTTGGGGAGGGAAGTGTAGGAAGGATTACATCTTGTGGTTTGAGTGCCAGTTCAGCTGCAGTAGAATAGAACACCAGGTAGATTTCTAAGCTTTTTGACTCCAGCCTCTCGTTCCCAGACAGCATCTCTGCACCTGCTTGGGGCCTGGGGGAACTGGCTGCCTTGAAGGGAAGAACATAAGCCTGGCTGGCTTTGCCACCTCCTGATTGTAGAACCCTAGGGCCTTGAGCAAACATAGGCAGTAGCCAGGTAGTGGTTACAACAGGCCTTGGGCAAGACTTAATGCTGTACTGGCTTCAGATCTGACCCAGCACAGTCCCAGCGATGGCGACAACAGGTGTGCTTGTGTCACTCCTCCCTCAGCTCTAGGCAGCTCAGCACACAGAGAGATAGTCTCCATTTGTTTGGGAGAAAGTAAGGGAAGAGAACAAGAATCTCTGCCTAGTAATCCAGAGAATTCTTCTGGATCTTATCCAAGGCTACCAAAGTAGTACCTCTACAACTCTGCAAGAACCACAGCATTACTGGGCTTGGGGTGTCCCTTAATGCAGATATATTTGCAGTAACCAAACACTTAGATCACAACACCCAAGTCCCTTTGAATACGTGGAAAACCTTGTCCTTCCACAATACTGGTCCTTCACAGTCTGGGCTTGCTTGTACCTGTCCACAAGAAAGGCAAGTACAAACAACCCAGACTGTGAAGAGTACAACAGATACCTAACTCTTAAATGCACAGTCACTGACAAACACCCACAAGCATAAAGACCATCCAGGAAAACATGGCATCACCAAACAAACTAAATAAGGCAGTGGGGACCAATCCTGGAGAGACAGAGATACGTGACTTTTCAGACAGAATTCAAAATAGCTGTTTTGAGGAAACTCAAAGAAATGCAAGAAAAACCAGGGAAGGAATTCAGAATTCTATCAGATAAATTTAATAAACAGATTGAAATAATTAAAAAGAATCAGGCAGAAAGTCTAGAGTTGAAAAATGCAATTGACATGCTGAAGAATGCACCAGAGTCCCTTAATACCTGAATTGATCAAGCAGAAGAAAGAATTAGTGAGCTTGAAGACAGGCTATTTGAAAATGCACAGTTAGAGGAGACAAAAGAAAAAAGAATAAAAAAAGAATAAGGCATATCTACAAGATCTAGAAAATAGCCTCAAAAGGGCAAATCTAAGAGTTACTCAGCTTAAAGAGGAGGTAGATAAAGAGATAGGGGTAGAAAGTTTATTCAAAAGGATAATAACAGATAACTTCCCAAACCTAGAAAAAGATACCAATATCTAAGTATGATAAGGTTATAGAATACCAAGCAGATTTAACCCAAAGACTACCTCAAGGCACTTAATAATCAAACTCCCAAAAGTCAAGGATAAAGGACCCTAAAAGCAGCAAGAGAAAAGAAAGAAATAACAAAAAACTGAGTTCCAATATGTCTGACCACAGACTTTTCAGTGGAAACCTTACAGGACTGGAGAACGTGGCATGACATATTTAAAGTGCTGAAGAAAAATGAGCTTTTTACCCTAGAATACTATATCAGATGAAAATATCCTTCAAACATGAAAGAGAAATATTTTCCCAGACAAACAAAAGCTGAGGAATTTCATCAACACCACACCTGTTCTACAAGAAATGCTAAAGGAAATACTTCAATCAGAAAGTAAAGGACATTAATGAGCAATAAGAACTCATTTGAAGGTACAAGACTCACTGGTAGTAGTAAATACACAGAAAACCAGAATGTTATAACACTATAACTGTAGTGTGTTATACTGCTGTTAAGTAGAAAGACTGAGAGATGAACCAGTAAAAATAATGACTACAAAAGCTTTTCAAGACATAGGCAGTACAGTAAGACATAAATTGAAACAAAAAGTTGAAAGCAGGGGAATGAAGTATAAAGTCTTTATTAGTTTTCTTTTTGCTTATTAGTTTATGCAAGCACTATGAAATTGCTATCAGCTTAAAATGATGGGTTATAAGATAGTATTTGCAAGCCTCTTGGTAACCTCAAATCAAAAGCATACAATGGATACACAAAAAATGAAAAGCAAGAAATTAAATCATACCACCAGAAAAAAACACCTTCACTAAAAGGAAGACAGAAAAAAAAGGAAAGAAGGAAGAGAAGACCACAGAACAAAAATAACAAAATAGCAGAAGTAAGTCCTTACTCATCAATAACATTAAATATAAATGGACTAAATTCTCTAATCAAAAGACGTAGAATGGCTGAATGAATTAAAAAAAAAAGACCCAATGATCTGTTGCCTACAAGAAACATACATCACACACAGACTGAAAATAAAGGGATGGAAAATAATATTCCATGCCTCTTAAACCAGAAAAAGAGCAGGAGTCACTATACTTATATCAGACAAAATAGATTTCAAGACAAAAACTATAAGAAGAGACAAATAAGGTCACCATATAATGATAAATGAGTTAATGCAGTAAGAGGATATAACAATTGTAAATATATATGTACCCAACATTGAAGCACCCAGGTATATAAACCAAATACTATTTGAGTTAAAGAGAGAGATAGACTCCAATACAATAATAGCTGGAGACTTCAACATCCCACTTTTAGCATTGGACAGATCTTCCAGACAGAAAAATCAACAAAGAAACATTGAACTTAATCTGTACTGTAGACCAAATGGACTTAATAGATATTTACAGAACATTTCATCCAGTGGCTGCAGAATATGTATTCTTTTCCTCAGCACATGGATCATTCTTGATGATATACCATATGTTAGAACACAAAACAGATCTTGAAACCTTCAAAAAAGTTGAAAAATATATCAAGCATCTTTTTGACCACAATGAAAACTAGAAATCAATAACAAGAGGAATTTTGGAAACTATAAAAACACATGGAAATTAAACAATATGCTCCTGAATGACCAGTGGGTCAATAATGAAATTAAGGAGGAAATAAAAAAATTTCTTGAAACAAATGATAATGGAAACATAACATACCAAAACCTATGGGATACAGCGAAAGCAGTACTAAGAGAGAAAGTTATAGTTATAACACCTACATCAAAAAAGAAGAAAAACTTCAAATAAACAATTTAATGATACATCTTAAATAACTGGAAAAGCAAAAGCAAACCAAACCTAAAATTAGTAGAAGACAAGAAATAATAACGATCGAACAGAAATAAAGGAAATTGAAACAAAAGAAAAAAACAATTCGAAAGATAAACAAGGTTTTTTTGAAAGATAAAATTGACAAACCTTTAGACAGACAATTGAAGAATAAAAGGGAGAAGACAAAAAAATAATATCAGAGATGAGAAGGGAGATGTTACAACTGATACTGCAGAAATTCAAAGGATAGTTAATGGCTAGTATGAGCAAATATATGCTAATAAATTGGAAAATCTAGAAGAAATGGATAAATTTCCAGATACATACAATCTACCAAGATTCAATCATGAGGATCCAAAATGTGGCCGGTTGCGGTGGCTCAAGCCTGTAATCCCAGCACTTTGGGAAGCCGAGGTGGGCGGATCATGACGTCAGGAGACTGAGAACGTCCTGGCTAACACAGTGAAACCCTGTATCTACTAAAAATGCAAAAAATTAGCCAGGCGTGGTGGCAGGGCATCTGTAGTCCCAGCTACTTGGGAGGCTGAGGCAGGAGAATGGTGTGAACCTAGGAGGCGGAGCTTGCAGTGAGCCGAGATGGGGCCACTGCACTCCAACCTGGGTAACAGAGAGAGACTCCGTCTCAAAACAAACAAACAAACAAACAAACAAACAAAACCTGACTGGACCAGTAACAAGTAATGAAATAGAAACTGTAGTAAAAAGTCTCGCAGCACAGAAAATCTTGGGACCAGATGGCTTCACTGCTGCATTCTACAAAACATTTAAAGAACTAATACCAATCCTACTCAAACTGTTCCAAAAACTAGAGAAGGGAGGAATACTTCCAAACTTATTCTATGTGGCCAGAATTGCCCTGATAGCAAAACCAGACAAAGACACATCAAAACAAACAAACAAACAACAACAACAAACAAAAACTACAGGCCAATATCCCTGATGAATTTTAATGCAAAAATCCTCAACAAAATATTAGCAACCAAAATTGAGCAACACATTAAAAAGATCATTCCTTATGACTAAGTGGGATTTATCCCAGTGATGCAAAGATGGTTCAACATATGCAAGTAAATCAATGTGGTACATTGTATCACAGAATGAAGGACAAAAATCATAAGATCATTTCAATTGATGCTGAAAAAGCATTTGATAAAATTCAACAGCCCTTCATGATAAAAACCCTCAAAAAACCTGGGTATAGAAGGACATACCTCAACATAATAAAATCTGTATACAACAGACCCATAGCTAGTACCATACTGAATGGGGAAAAACTGAAAGCCTTTCCTCTAGGATTTGAAGCACAACAAGGATGGCCACTTTCATCACTGTTATTCAACATAGTACTGGAAATCCTATCTAGAACAATCAGACAGGAGAAAGAAAGAAAGGGCATCCAAATTGGAAAGAAATAATTCAAATTATCTTTGTTTTCAGATTATATAATCTTTATATTTGAAAAAAATCTAATGACTCCACCAAAAAAACTATTAGAACTGATAAACAAATTCAATAAAGCTGCAGGATACAAAAACACATACAAAAGTCAGTAGCATTTCTATTTGCAAACAGCGAACAACCTGAAAAAGAATTCAAGAAATTAATCTTATTTACAACAGCTACAAATAAAACAAAATACCTGGGAATTAACTTAACCAAAGAAGTGAAAGATCTCTGCAATTAAAATGATAAAATACTGATGCAAGAAACTGAAGAGGACACAAGGAAATGGAAAGATATTTCATATTCATGGATTGGGAGAATCAATATTGTTAAAATGTCCATACTACCCAAAGGAATCTACAGATTCAATGCAATTCCTATCAAAATACCAATGACATTCTTCACAGAAATAGAATAAACAATCCTAAAATTTATATGGAACCACAAAAGACCCAGAATAGCCAAAGTGATCCTGAGCAAAAAGAACAAAACTGGAAGAATCACATTACCTGACTTCAAATTATATTACATAGCTATAGGAACCAAAACAGCATAGTACTGGCATAAAAACAGACACATATACTAGTGGAGCAGAATAGAGAACCCCTGAATGAATCCATATATCTAGAGAGAACTCATTTTTGGCAAAGGTACCAATAACATACATTGGGGGAAAGGACCGTCTCTTCAATAAATGGTGCCGGGAAAAGTGGATATCCACATGCAGGAGAATGAAACTAGATTCCTGTCTTTCACCATATAGCAAAATCAAATCCAAATCGATTAAAGACTTAAATCTAAGACCTCAAACTATGAAACCACAAAAAGAAAACATTGAGGAAACTCTCCAGGACACTGGAGTGGTAAAAGATTTCTCAAGTAATAATAACCCACAAGCACAGGCAACTAAAGCAAAAATGGACAAATGGGATCACATCAAGTTAAAAAAACTTCTACACAGCAAAGGAAACAACAAAGTGAAGACACAACCCATAGAATGGGAGAAAATATTTGCAAACTACCCATCTCACAAGGGATTAATAACTAGATATATAAGGAGCTCAAATAATTCTATAGAAAAAAATCTAATAATTCTATTAAAAATGGGCAAAATATCTGAATAGACATTTCCCAAATGAAGACATATAAATAGCAAACAGGTATATGAAAAGGTGCTCAAAGTCATTGATCACCAGAGAAATGCCAATCAAAACTACAATGAGATATCATCTCACCCCAGTTAAAATGACTTTTATCCAAAAGACAGGCAATAACAAATGCTGGTGAGGATGTGGAGAAAAGGGACCCCTTGTACACTGCTGGTGGGAATGTAAATTAGTACAACCACTATGGAGAACAAGTTGGAGGTTCCTCAAAAAACTAAAAATAGAGCTACCATACAATCCAGCAATCCCACTGCTGGGTATATACCCAAAATAAAGGAAATCAGTATATGGAAGAGATGTTTGCACTCTCATGTTTACTGCAGCACTATTCACAATAGTCAAGATTTGGAAGCAACTTATGTATCCATCAACAGATGAGTGGATAAAGAAAATGTGGTGCATGTACACAGTGGAATACTATTCAGCCATAAAAAGAATGGTATCCTGTCATTTGCAACAACATGGATGGAACTGGAGGTCATTATGTTAAGTGAAATAAGCTAGGCACAGAAAGACAAACTTCCGGCCAGGCTCTGTGGCTCATGCCTGTAATCCCAGCACTTTGGAAGGCCGTGGCAGGTGGATCATTTGAGGTCAGGAGTTTAAGACCAGCCTGGGCAACATGGTGAAACCCCGTCTCTACTAAAAATAAATATTAGTTGGATGCAGTGGCACGTGCCTGTAATCCTAGCATCTCTGGAGGCTAAGGCAGGAGAATTGCTTGAGTCTGGGAGGCGGAGGTTGCTGTGAGCCAAGATTGTGCCATTGTACTCCAGCCTGGCAACAGAGTGAGACACTCAGCCTCAAAAAAAAAAAAAAAAAAAAAGAAAGACAGACTGCATGTTTTCACTTATCTGTGGGAGCTAAACAATAAAATGATTGAACTCATGGAGACAGAGAGTAGGGTGGTTAATTGGTACAAAAAATTAGGAAGAGTGAATAAGACCTAGTATTTGCGAGCACAACAGGGTGACTATCATAAAAAATAGTTGTACATTTTAAAATAACTAAGAGTAATTGAATTGTTTGTAACACAAAGGATAAATGCTTGAGGTGATGGATACTCCATTTACCCTGATCTGACGATTACACATTGCATGCCTCTATCAAAATATCTCATGTAACCCACAAATATTAATATATGCACTTACGGCCGGGTGCAGTGACTCACGCCTCTAATACCAGCACTTTGACAGGCCAAGGCAGGAGCATCACTTGAGCCCAGGAGTTCGAGGCCAGCCTGCAATATAGTGAGACCTTGTCTCTACAAAAAATAAATAAATAAATAAATAAAAAACCTTAAAAAATAAGCTGGCCACGGTGGTGTGCACCTGTGGTCCCAGCTACTTGGGAAGCTTTGGCAGGAAGATCCCTTAAGCACAGGAGGTGGAGGTTGCAGTGAGCTGAGATTATGCCACTGCACAACCACCTGGGCACCAGGGTGAAACTCTCTCTCTCTCAAAAAAAAAAAAAAAAGCACTATGTACCCACAAAAATTAAAAATAAAAAAAGTGGTCTTGTAGCTACATTGTCAGAGTGTATAGCCATTACCTGCTATATTTTTTCCTTTACAATTCTTATTTAGTCTTAGCTGCATAAATAACTACATGTTTAATGTTCACTACCAGTTTTTTAAATTTGATGTTTTGTCTTTCTAGTCATTTTGCTTGTCTGAAGCTTTTTATCTAAGAGGTTTTCAGGAAGAACTCATGAGAACAATATCTCCTGGGTTATTTCATACTAATAACAATTTGCCTGTGCCCATTATACTTTCAAGTCAGTTTTGCTGGACATAAAATTATTAACATATTCTTTGTTTTTGAACATCTTAAGTATGTAACTTCTTTCTTTTGGTGTAAAGCATTGCTCTTGAGAAGTCTGATAATAGTTGATTTTTCCTTATAAGTCAATTATTTGCCTAGATGCCTGAAGGATTCTCCCCTCACCACCCCACTTTTCTTGAAGTTTGTAATTTTATTTGAATATGTCTGATTATTCTGGGTTGATCTTTTCACGTATGCAGTATGTGCTTTCAATATGTAACTTCAATTTTTAAAAATTTCAGGAAGTTCTCTTGATTTTGTTTTTATTACTTGTCCTCTTGCTTTGGTTTTCTTCTTCAATAACTCTTATTATTGACACGTTGGAAGTTCTTTGCCTAATTTCAATATTTGTCACTTTCTCTAGACTATTTTAGAAAATAGCCTTCATTTCCTACTGATTTAAAATATTTCTTCCTTTTCACCTTTTTCTTTTAAGGCATTATCTTAAAGTTGCATCAGTTTGCTCTTATGTTCCTTCTAGTCTTCATTCCTGAAATTTTTTTTCTTATGTTTTTAATTCTTTCCTGATTTGTGTCACCTTATTTATATGACTTTCTAATTCTCAGTTACATTGTTCTTTCACATTGTGCATAACTGAAATTTTAGGTCATTTTAAAATAGAAGGTTATAGTTTTGATCTCTTCTGAGATATGTCCTGCTGGCATGCCTTTTCTGTTGGTAGGAATGTCATTTTGCTCCCTATTCTCCTTTTGCTTAAATGAACTTTGCATGGGATTTGGCCTCAAGACTTTTCCATTGTTAGTTTTTAGGTGGAATTAGTGTTCCTAAAATTGAAGAATGAGATGATCAGGATGGCTTTTCCAACTTCAAGAGTGCCCTCTCCTGTGGTTTTCACATGCTATGCAAAAATATGATGGCTTGCTTCCTGAGGTTCCTTGGCTATCTGAATCTTCTTTTTTTTTTTTTCTTTTTGAGATGGAGTCTCGTTCTGTTGCCCAGGCTGGAGTGCAATGGCAAAATCTTGGCCCACTGCAACCTCCGCCTCCCTGGTTCGAGTGATTCTCTTGCCTCAGCCTCCCAAGTAGCTGGGATTACAGGCACCTGCCACCACACCTGGCTAATTTTTGTATTTTTAAATACAGACAGGGTTTCACCACATTGGCTATGCTGGTCTTGAACTCCTGACCTCAAGTGATCTGCCTGCCTCCGCCTCTCAAAGTGTTGAGATTACAGGCATGAGCCACCACGCCCGGCCTTCTTCCTCCCTTTTGATTGTCCAGATCCTGCTCCATTTTGATCCCATGTCCAGCACTATGTGATTCTGTCATGGAAGGGAAGCCAAGTGGGTTAGTGTTGAGGGTTCTTAAGGCTCCGCTGCTCCAGTCCCTTGCTACTTGCTGACTCTCACCTGCTCCCGGACTGGGTGAGACCCTCCCAGCTTCTGCTGCTGTCTCCAGTCGTCCCTTCTCGCTTCCTCGTGAATACCTGCTGGCTCTTTTGGGATTCTCCTATTCTTAGGTCCAGCAGAGGGCTCCTTGTTTCCCTCTGTTGGCTGCTGGATGGGGCACCGAGGGCCAGAACCTAAACCAAGGAAGCCTCCCTGGGGGAACGTACGGGGATCTGATGACATGCAGGCGGCTATGGCAGGGCTGTGCTTCCCCGCTTGTGTTTTGGTGTTCATGGGGATACCTTATCATCTAATTTTAAGCAAACATTGTCTGTAGGTTTTGCTTTTGCTAATGTGACCTGGTTATTTTTATTTTTTATTTTTGAGACAGAGTCTCACTCTGTTGCCCAGGCTGGAGTGCAGTGGCACGATCTCGGCTCACTGCAACCTCAACCTCCTGGGTTTAAGGGATTCTCCTGCCTCAGCCTCCTGAGTAGCTGGAATTACAGCTGTGCATCACTATGCCCAGTTAATTTTTGTATTTTTAGTAGAGATGGGGTTTCGCCATGTTGGTGAGGCTGGTCTCGAACTCCTAACCTCAGGTGATCTGTCTGCCTCAGCCTCCCAAAGTGCTGGGATTACAGGTGTGAGCCTTTGCGCCTGGCCGGACCTGCTTTTTTTTTTTTTTTGAGACGGAGTCTGGCTCTGTCGCCCAGGCTGGAGTGCAGTGGCGCGATCTCGGCTCACTGCAAGCTCCGCCTCCCGGGTTCATGCCATTCTCCTGCCTCAGCCTCCGAGTAGCTGGGACTACAGGCGCACACCACCACGACCGGCTAATTTTTTGTATTTTTTAGTAGAGATGGGGTTTCACCGTGTTAGCCAGGATGGTCTCGATCTCCTGACCTCGTGATCCGCCCGTCTCAGCCTCCCAAAGTGCTGGGATTACAGGCTTGAGCCACCGCGCCCGGCCAACCTGCTTATTTATTTTTATTTTTTATTTTTTTTTGAGACGGAGTCTCGATCTGTCACCCAGGCTGGAGTGCAGTGGCGGGATCTCAGCTCACTGCAAGCTCCGCCTCCCGGGTTTAGGCCATTCTCCTGCCTCAGCCTCCCGAGTAGCTGGGACTACAGGCGCCCGCCAACTCGCCCGGCTAGTTTTTTGTATTTTTTAGTAGAGACGGGGTTTCACCGTGTTAGCCAGGATAGTCTCGATCTCCTGACCTCGTGATCCGCCAGTCTCGACCTGCTTATTTTTATGTAGAAATTTGGAGGGGTTCAAAAACTGCACTGGCATTGCTACCAACCATCTTCCCAGCCAGTTCAGTATTTTTGATGCCAGGTTCCATACTGGGCCACAGGGAAGAGGAGATGTAATGACAAATGTGTGTAAAAGCGTGTAAGGTGTCCTGTCATCCTAAGTGTCCTGTAACCCAGCTGATCCTGCCTTCTGCTGCCCTGCAGCCACACCTGACCCTCTTCCTCAACTCCTGCCGGCTTGACCTCCGGTCTTTGTTCCTGGCTCAGGGGATGGGGCATGCAGTAGGGCATGTCCCCAAACTGCCTGTCCTGAGGCTGGGGGACCCCCTGGCCTTTATGCCCTTGTCTTGCCTGCTGGGATGTTTCTGGGGATTTCCTCGTAGAGTGGGTTTTGGAGAAAAGGAAAGAGCGGCCCATAAAAGAGATAGTCCGGAGAGCAAGGCCCTGCTGTGAGCGTGCCCCGCCATCTGCTGGCCATTTGCTTAATTGCGGAGAGGAGGGCCGTGGGGGCTCCATGCCTTCACCCTCAACCAATGACGTGGGTTAATCCTTTTTCCCTCTAGTTGAAAACGTTGTATTTATTAAATACACCGTTAAAGTAATAATAATAAAGGCAAGCAAATAAAAAGTTTTCCCGCACGATCTCACTGTCCAGACAAGCGCATATATATATATATATATATATATTTCTTTCTCTTTAATCATAAATAAAAGTGAGGGCTGGCACAGTGGCTCACACCTGTAATCCCAGCACTTTGAGAGGTTGAGGCAGGAGGAGCGCTTGAGCCCAGGAGTTCGAGACCAGCCTGGGCAACAAAGTGAGCCCCTGTCTTTACAAAAATTAAAAAAAATTAGCCGGGTGTGGTGGTGTGTTCCTGTAGTCTCAGCTACTCAGGAGGCTGAGGTGCGAGGATTGCTTGAGCCACAGAGGTTGAGGGCGCAGTGAGCTGTGATTGCACCACTGTCCTCTAGCCTGGGGGTCAGAGTGAGACCCTGTCTCGAAAAATGAAATGAAATGAAATGAAATAAAATAAAATGTGTATTTACTTTATGGAGACTGGGCCCCTGTGCCCCTCCCTTCTGGCTCTGGAAAAGGGGAGAAAGAGCTCAGATTCTGTAGCCCCAAAATGTTGGCTTTAAATCTCACTTCAGTCACAAGCTGGGCGAGGTGGGCTGGTTAATTCACCTCTCTGCGTATGAATCTCTGTGAATCTCTGTGTGTCAGGCAGGGTAATATCTCTCCCCACACACCACACACACACACACACACACACACACACACACACACACACACACACACACAAGATATGTATATCCTAATGTCTGGAATGTATGATTATCCCAGATTATGCAGGTAGGTCTAACCTAATCACAGGTGTCCTTAAATACAGAGAACCTCTTCTGGCTTCGGTCAGAGAGATGTGACATCACTGGCTTTGAAGCTAGAGGAAGTGACTATGAGCCAAGAAACATGGGTGGCCTCTGGAAACTGGAGAAAGGAAGGAGACAGATTTTCCTGAGAGCTCCCAGAAGGAACACAGCCCTGCTGACACCTTGATTTTAGACCATAGGGCCTGAGTTGAATGTCTGACCTCTAGTACTGTAAAATAATAAACTTGTGTTGTTTTAGCCGGTGTGTGTGTTAATTTGTTGTTGTAGAGATAGAAAACAAATACACTGCATTATGTGGGCAATAATAGATAGTACCTATTTCTCTCTCTCTCTCTTTTTTTTTTTTTTTGAGACAGAGTCTCGCTCTTTTCGCCCAGGCTAGAGTGAAGTGGCACGATCTTGGCTCACTGCAACCTCCACCTCCTGGGTTCAAGCAATTCTCCAGCCTCAGACTCCAGAGTAGCTGGGACTACAGGCATCCACCACCATGGCTGGCTAATTTTTGTATTTTTAGTAGAGACGGGGTTTCACCATATTGGTGAGGCTGGTCTCAAACTCCTGACCTCAGGTGATCCGCCTGCCTCGGCCTCCCAAAGTGCTGGGATTACAGGTGTGAGCCACCGCACTCGGCCTAATAGTACCTATTTCACAAGGTGGTGGGGAGAACGAAAGGGGAAAGCTGTGGGAAGTGCTTTGTAAATTGTAAAACATTTTATAAACGTCTTAAGATCTCCTTTAGGAGGATGTCCATTTATTATTTTACTTATTCCAGTTATTTTCTGAGCACCTACTGTGTGCCAGGCATTGCACTCATTGCAAAGGGTTACAGGAGTGAACTTAGTCCCTTCTTTCATGGAACTTACAGGTCACGAGGGTAGCAGGACATTAAAAGGCCATGTAAGCATAAGCATCATGGAATTATAACTGTGATGTGTGCAATGAAGGGATTGTCACAGAGAGCTGAGAGAGTGTGGAGCCAGGAACCTGCCAGACCTCAGGTTTCAGGCCCCAGGCTTTGGGCAGGCTCTCCAACCTCTCCAGGTCTCATTTTCCCGCATAGACTGGTCTGCCCTGATTGTGGACAGGGTGCCAAGAACCAGAACTCAGGCCACGAACAGCCTCCTAGGGGCCATCAGATGGGTCTGTGCTCATCCAGAAATCTGGGGCCTTACAGGGAGACTCCTGTGCTGGTACATTGGGTGTTGGCATGTGGAGTCCTTGTTTGAGTTCAGTAACGTCAGGACTGTTTGGAATGATGGGCAGGGGAGAAGGCAGGGCTTGGCACATGGCTCCAGACCGTGAGCCCTCAAGCCTTCATCTTTTTCTTTAACAATTCCAGAATGCGGCTTACCAGGCTAGATTGGGCTCAGGCCTGTGGCTACAGGGAGTGAAGCTGAGTCTGGGTTCAAGGCCTTGTGGCCACAGATGAGGGCACAGCAGCAGGGACACTTTATTGGGCTCTAGAATCGTCTCTCTGGTGGACACTGGCCTGAGCTGCCCTGTGTTGTCTCCTGGGTTTTCCAGAGCTGCATGGTAGCCCCGCCCTAGGCCTCCAGCGAAATGAACAGGCTCCTTTGGAAACAGACTCTCAGGGGGCACAAGACAGTCCCTGTGTCCCAACAGACCACAGAATCTTACCCTGCTAGAGGCACTTTTTGATGGGGACTGGAGGGCTCACAATGAATCGCAGACTTGAGACAAGCAGAGGAACCTCAAGGCCAAGCCTGGGATGGGTGGGGGGTGGCAGGTCAGAGTCCTGGGGGATTCCATGCCAGCGAGAGACCAGAGACAGAGCAGGAGCTCTGCTGTCACCTGGTGGCAGATTTTGGAACTGCTGTTGGATCAGATGCCTCCTCTCTTGGGATCTCGACTTTCTGTTCCACCCTGCTTAGCTCAGCTCATCTCAGCTCCTGACGAAGTGGACAATAGGGAGGGCCCAGAGAATAAATTTGGTAGGGATGGTGGCAAGTTCTGGCCATAGAGTCCCTTTTGCCTTTCACTCTCCTAGCACTGGCCAGGTTCACCATAGTTCTGAGAATCAAGGGCAATTCCAGAAAAAGGGCTATTGTTGGGAACTGGGCAGCCACCCTGCCCTAACCCTCAACCTCCTCCAAAGAGACCACCATGGGCTTTACAGGCCTCAAGGTCAGTGTTGACGACCTGACACCCTAGGAACCTTGAGTTTACTCGGGCACCTGCAGCCTGGGTCAGGGGCCATAACACGTGATGGGCATTGATGGGAAATACGGTGCTGGCTAGCTCCGATTTTCACAGGAAACTCCTCACAGGCTGGGAAACATGGGAACTGGTCCACCCTTGGATATCAATGTAAGTCATTCTGGCTATTATTAAAAAGTAAACAACAGATGCTGGCGAGGTTGCAGAGAAAAAGGAACGCTTTTACATGGTTAGTGGGAATGTAAATTAGTTCAACCATTGTGGAAG
Source organism: Piliocolobus tephrosceles (assembly GCF_002776525.5). Lineage (NCBI taxonomy): Eukaryota > Metazoa > Chordata > Mammalia > Primates > Cercopithecidae > Piliocolobus > Piliocolobus tephrosceles. The sequence continues at coordinate 13,793,406 of NC_045453.1, read as the reverse complement.
ACAGTGTGGCAATTCCTCAAGGATCTAGAGGCAGAAATATCATTTAACCCAGCAATCCTATTTACTGGGTATATACCCAAAGGAATAGAAATCATTCTATTATGAAGACACATGCACATGTATGTTCATTGTGGAACTCTTCACAATAGCAAAGATGTGTGGTACATATATACCCTGGAATACTATGTAGCCATAAAAAGGAACAAGATCATGTCCTTTGCAGGGACATGGATGGAGCCGGAGGCCATTATCCTCAGCAAACTAACACAGGAACAGAAAACCAAACACCGCATGTTCTCACTTATAAGTGGAAGCTGAATGATGACAACATATGGACATCTGAGGGGGGAAACAACACACACTGGGGCCTATGCGATGGGGCTGGGGGAAGGAGAGCATCAGGAGGAATAGCCAATGGATACTGGGCTTAATCCTAGGTGATGGGATGATCTGTGCAACAAATCACCATGGCAACAAACCTGCACATCCTGCATATGTACCCCTGAACTTAAAATAAAAGTTGAAAAAAAAAAAACGTAAGCCATTCCTCCCAGGCCTCACCTATCTGTAAGGAGTATGTGTCTACAAGTTATATGGTGTAACTACGGAGGTGCCACCAACCCTGAGACGAGCCAGCCTGTAGGCCATGGAGTAGTCAGCTGAAATCCTGAAATCAGGAATGCAAAATGTTTATGAAACAGGTGATTTTTTTTAAAGAAATGCAATTTAGAATCCTTTACAAGTATCTTTTAAGAAGTCGTGTCTTAGAAAAATTATAAAAGAAAACCAAAGAAAGAATAGGGCCTACAGAAAAGTGGGAAGCATTTTGGCAAATATGTTTTAGATCCTTAACTTGGCTTCAACTGGAGTAAATGAACTAGTGAATGAATTTGTTTTTGTATAAAGTTATTAGTAATAGAAAATTATTTTTGGCCAGGCATGGTGGCTCATGCCTGTAATCCTAGCACTTTGGGAGGCTGAGGTGGGCGGATCACCTGAGGTCAGGAGTTTGAGACCAGTCTGGCTGAAATCCCGTCTCTACCAAAAATACAAAAATTAGCTAGGTGTGGTGGCAGGTGCCTGTAATCCCAGCTACTCAGGAGGCTGAGGCAGGAGAATCACTGGAACCCGGGAGGTGGAGGCTGCAGCGAACCAAGATCACGCCCCTGTGCTCCAGCCTCAGCGACAGAGCAAGACTCCATCTCAAAAAAAAAAAAAAAAAAAAAACACACACACACAAATTTTTTTTCTTCTCTTCTCCAGCAAAACAATGTTGACAAGTATTAGAGGGAACATGGGAACACAGAGGAACTCATATGCATGCACTTTGAGAGACTATGGACTTGGAGGATGTGGCTGTAGCAGTTTGTAGGAGTTAAAATTTGGAAACAAGTCAAGTGTCATCAGCAGGGGCACAGATAAATACATCGTGGTGCATAAGGTAGATGTCAGTTGTGTGACAGCCTCCTTAGTTAAAACAAATGATCTCTGTGTATTGCCATGGAAAGAACCAAAAAACTATGTAGGATTAGAAAGCAAGTTGCAACAGCATATATACAGTCTATTATTTATGGATTTATATATTGTAACAAAAGAGGAAAACACTATGGGGAACACACAGTGCTTTCATTTGTCAAAGAATGAATAAGTGCGTCTTTGCCTGGGTAAGGCCTGGTCACCTTTCAGCTCTCAGCTCAGTATGTCACTGCTTCAGGGCAGTAGGTGCCTGGACAGTGGGTCTCAGAACCCAAACCTTTCCTTTACATCTCTGTTATAGTAGCATATTTGTGTGATTATTTCTTCCTCATAGCATTCATTCCAGCAGGGAGCCTGATCACCCTCTTCACCACGGTATTGCTAGAACTTAGCTCAGTGCCTGACACATGGTACCTACTCAATGAATTTCTGATTTCTTTCTTTCTTTTTTTTTGAGACGGAGTCTTGCTCTGTTGCCCAGGCTGGAGTGCAGTGGCATGATCTCAGCTCACTGCAAGCTCCGCCTCCCAGGTTCACACCATTCTCCTGCCTCAGCCTCCTGAGTAGCTGGGACTACAGGCGCCCGCCACCTTGCCCAGCTAGGTTTTTTTTGTATTTTTTAGTAGAGACAGGGTTTCACCGTGTTAGCCAGGATGGTCTCGATCTCCTGACCTCATGATCCACCCGTCTCGGCCTCCCAAAGTGCTGGGATTACAGGCTTGAGCCATTGCGCCGGGCTGAATTTCTGATTTCTTTCTGTTCCTCTGACTAGGTATAAGCTCCGTGAAACGAAGGGGCGAGACAGGGGAGGGGTGCTGGTTTTCTTTCTCATGGAATCCCCTAAGGCTTAGCGATTAGGAGGGCAGGCTGTGGAGTCAAAATTCGGGAGCTCAAATCCTGGCTCTGCCACTGCTAGCTGTGTGACCTGGGTCAAATAAATGTTGCATCTCCGAGCTCAATGTCTTTATTTGTAAAAAGGGTAAGGATGCCTTCCTTAGAGTGTTGTTAGAATTAAATGGTATAGCGTGTGAAAACAACCCACCAAAGTGCTTGGTACTGGGGCCTCATTTATTTGTTGAATGTACAAGTGCCCCCATTGTGAGAAGCACCTGGGCTGGGGCCTGTCCTATGCAGCGAGGATGCTGCCAGTGTTTCACCCTCTGGGGCCTGTTAGGTCATTTCTTATATTTACACCAGGTGGCGCTGTGGCCATTCGCACCGGTGATGCTCAGCCCATCGCTGGCACAAAGCTTCAAAGTGGCTTCCATTCTGCTTTCCAGCCAGAAGCCCGTCTGCAGGTCCCCAAGTGGCCGTCCCACTCTACTTTAACCTCTCAGAAATGGGGCGCTCACTGTTCACAGGCTGGAGACAGCTTCGGGGCTGGTCTGAGCGTCTCTCTCCTCTGGGTTGGGGCAACTGGACCCTGAAGGACTAGGGAAGCCCAGATGGGAAGTCATGGGCTGACCAGGGTTGGAAAGGGTTTAGGTGAGGCCAGCAAGCTGCTCAGGAGGCGCTCACTCTCAATGTGCAAGGGTGGGACTGACCTCACTGGAGGCTTCATGAGGACACCTTGGGGCTGGCTGCGGCCAGTCCATGGCTTTAGACCTGCCTGTCCTCCACTCATCCACAATAGTATAGGGCACCCACCATGTCCCAGGCTCCATATGAACTCACTTATTTCTCTTAAGAACCCTAGCTAGTAAGAACTATTATTATCTGTATTTTTCAGATAAGAGAATCGACGTAGAGACAAATTAAGAAACTTGCAGGTAAAAAGTGGCAAAGCTGAGGTTTGAACCCTGGCAGTTTGGCTCTAAGTGTCACCTCTTAGCCATCCTCTTCCACTGCTGTGCTGACCCGTCCATCCTTCCTTCCCTCCCTCTACCAGTCTCCCCATCCAGCGCACACTTGCTAAGCTGTCGCTCCGTGGGGCTCAGTGGGGAGCAAAGCTGGGCACTGCCCCAGCCCTTGTGGGGTTTTCAGCCCATCAGGTGGAGACCTGGCTCTGCCATAACATTATTCTGTGACCTTGGCAGGTCATTTGACATCGCTGTGCTTCAGCGTCTTCACTGTGAAATGGGAATGAGAATCCTGGCCTCGCTGAGTTTTGGGGAGGATGGAATGACTTCAACCTTCGGAGCTGCAGCCTGGCATCCGGGGGAGCGTGGGAAGTGGTGGTCATGATTGTGATTGGCATCAGCATGGATAGGCTCCTTCCAGCCCACGCCAGAACTGGACCCAGAGTCAGGTGCCCGGATGACCATGTGGGAGCATGGAGGAAGAATCCAGTCAGGATATGATGTTCCTGGGCTTGAATCTTGGCTTTGGCACCGTGAAAGTCGGAGACTCATGATTTTGGGCAAGTGTCTTCATCTTTCTGAGTTTTCCCTTAAAAACAGGAATGACTAATACCAACCTTGTGGTGTCCTTGTGGTTGTTCTATGAAGTAACAAGCACTTGGCATATAATGGGCATCTTTGTAAAATTTCATTTCCTGTCCTCAAGAGGAATCAGATGGCTGTGTAAACCCAGGGATCAGCACATCTGGAGTTCTTGGCACCTCCCCTTCTCCCAAGGAAGGCCTGGACCTTGTGGGATGGGCTGCAGTATTCCATTTTTTTTCCTTTTGTTTTCTTTCTTTGTTCTTGTTTGCATTTTATTTCTTGAGAAAGGCAGGGTCGGGGCGGGGGTGCATTTCTCAGCCACCAGTGCATAGGACTCCATGTGAGCTGTCTGGGTGCCCAAAAAAGGGCTGCATGTTGCCCTCTTAACACCCAGGGCAGTAGGAGGGTCAGTTGGTGGGTGTGGGACACTGGGGTTGCCTCTTTGCACCTGAGGCCTCCTGAGATGCCATGCTCCAGATGGCAGGGGGAAGGCTGAGGGCCGAGAGGCTGCTGAGGGCTGGGGAGCCCTGTCTGGTCCAGCCTCTTCCAAGGTCTAGGGCTGTCCTGGGTGTCCTGATGCTTCTGTTGCTCCTGCCCAGAGATTAGAGCAGGGCCGAGCTGTGGCCCTGCCCTGGGGTGTTGAGCCCAGTTGAGGTGGCAATGGCTGGTTACTCAGGGGCTGGAGTTACGACAGCTGGCAGTGAGGAGTAGCTGCCCTGGGATCTGGCCTAGCAGGCTGGCGTTATCCCTGCTCAGCATCCATCACCTTCCCCATGCATCCCAATGCTGGAAGCCTCATAGCAGGGTCCCTTCCCTCTTCTTCCTGCTGGGTGTTTCCATACACAGTGTCACTGATATGTAGCCACACTTGCCCTTCTGTTTCAGAGAGGAGGAAATCAGGACGAGCCGTGACCCATCCGAGGTCCTCAACAAGGAAGTATCCACGTCCGGTGGAGATTCACATTCAGCTCTACCTGGCCCCTCCCCTCCCCCTCTTTTTCCCCCTCCCCTTTCCCTGCCCCCCACTCCTCCATCACTTAATTTTAATGGCCTTTTGATTGCGAGCCTCTTCTTGAAGAGAGACAAATCATTATTAATGAATTTGGACTGCTCCAGTGTAAACCAGCCAATAGGGCCTGGTGTGGGTAGCCAGCCAAGCCATGCAGGCAGCGGGCATCTCAGGACCAGGCCCTGTGGGCCACAAAGAGCCCTGGTGTAGCCTCTTGTTAGCCATTTATTTTCCTTCCCAATTAAAGCAGGCACTTGGCTGGAAGGGTTGTCCTTATCCTGGAGCTGGGGGGCGGGAGGCTCACAGAAGATCCCAGTCCCCAGGCCTGAGAGCAGAGCTCCAGGATGGCCTGGGCTCCTCCTGTCCACCCGGCAGTCCTCCTTGGGGTGAGTAAATCGGAAATGAGGGCCGCTGCAGTGGGTACCAGCCCTTACCCTCCATGCTTGACTGTTTTCTTGGCAGCAAGACCTAGGGAGGCTCCCATGGCCGATTTTAGATTTGTTTTCAAAAACTGAAAGGAGAGAAATAATTCTAGCGAGAAAACAAAAACAAAACAATAAAAAACGAATAAAACCTTTTCTAAAATCTTTCAGTCCTGAGCCTTATCCCCACTCTGTGTGCACTTTCCGGTATTTGACCGCCTTTGCCACCAGTCCCTGGTGCTGGGAACTTGAACCAGCCCCAAAGCTCGTGAGTCCCTGTCTTCTACCGTGGAGTGGGGATTACATTATACACATCTCTGGGTTTGGGAGGTGATCGAAGGAGATAGGGGAAAGGGATGCATTTTGTAAATGAGGACTTCTGATGATAATTTTATCACAGGCAGGAGACAGACACACTCACACGCCCCCAAATCACTAATGGGGCCTCCCTCTGAAGGTGCTCCTTGCTTCTTGAGACGGGCATGATTACTCAGTAGGTTCTGTGTAATTATTTAATCAAGCCCCAGCGAGTCCTCAAGTCCTCGGTGTGGAGCTGGGCGGCTGACCAGGCCCCAACCTCCCCTCCTCCCACAAGGAGGCGTAATCAGAGACGCTGGGAGGGAGGAGAAGCCCCAAGCACTTCTTTTCTTTGTGCAATGACTGGGCTGTGTGAGAGGGACAGCCGGGAGGGAGGGGGCCAGGTCACCTTGGGGCTCTCCTCAGCAGAGGACAGGGCAGGAGGGGTCTTTAGAGACCTGTTTTTGCATGCCTTTCTCTTTGAGGACACTGAGGACCAGAGAAGAAAAGCCAACAGGTCCCATGGTTCCCCAGCTGCAGATCTGGCTCCTACCACTCATTCCCTCCCTCCCTCCCTCCCTCCCTCCCTCCCTCCCTTCCTTCCTTCCTTCCTTCCTTCCTTCCTTCCTTCCTTCCTCCCTTCTTCCCTCCCTTCCTTCTTTCTCTCCTTCTCCTTCTTGACCCTCCTTTCCCATTGATTCCCTTCCCCTTCCCTTCCCTTCCCTTCCCTCCCTTTCCCTTCCCTCTCCTCCTTTCTCTCTTACTGTGAAAGTACTGAACAGATGGCTGGGTGCAGTGGCACAGGCCTATAATCCCAGCACTTTGGGAGGCTGAGGCCGGTGGGTCACCTGAGATCAGGAGTTAGAGACCAGCCTGGCCAACATGGTGAAAGCTCATCTCTACTAGAAATACAAAAATTAGTTGGGCATGGTGGTGGGCACGTGTAGTCTCAGCTACTTGGGAGGCTGAGGCAGGAGAATTGCATGAGCCTGGGAGGTGGAGGCTGTAGTGAACCGAGATGGCACCACTGTACTCCAGACTGAGCGACAGAGCGAGATTCCTTCTCAAAGAAAACAAAGAACAAAACGGCACTGAACAGATGCATGCATTCTCATGGTCAAACCTGCAGATCATACGACAAAAGCAAAGGTCTCCCCTGATCCCTCTCTTCCCCCCAGCCACATTCCCACTCCCCTCCTCAGAGACAACCCCAGCTCCCAGTCCGAATACTCCTTCCAGACTTCCTTCTATGCATTCATACATGTTTCTAAGTTCCTACAGAAGTTCTAGTTAGGTGTTTACTTTGGTTCATGTAAACATCCTGACAGTGCTGTCTAGACCAGTTCTCACTGTGAGGGGTGGGAAAGCGGGGTGGGGAGGGAATTTTACTCCCCAGGAGACATTTGACACCGTCTGAAGACATTTTTGATCATCACGACTGGGGACGGAGGTGCTCGTGGCATCTGGTGCGTAGAGGCCAGGAGTGCTGCTAAACAGCCTACCTTGCCCCAGACAGCGCCCACCACGAAGAATGATCCAGCCCAAAATGTCAGTAGTGCCAAGATTGAGGAATCTTGGTCTGGAATGTTCTCAACTTGCTTTTTTCTAATAATAATAATGATTATTAATAATAACATATCTTGGAAATCCTCGCAGCTTAGGCAATATCTTTCTCTCATTCTGATGACTTCTATGTCTTCTTTTGACTACATCACAGTCCATCCATGTCATCCCCTTTTGATTGATTTCAGGTTGTTTCTGATTTGGGGGGATTACTGGAAACGTCCTTGTTCTTCCCTGGTTTGGGTGCTTGGGCGTGGGATTGCTACGTCGAAGGGGTAGTTATGGGTTGATTGATTTACTAAGTCCTCATATAGTGCTTCTACTTTAAATACAACAGGCACTTATTTATTATTACTATTTTGAGATGGAGTCCTGCTCTATTGCCCAGACTGGAGTGCAGTGGCAGGATCTTGGCTCACTGCAACCTCTGCCTCTGGGTTCAAGCGATTCTCCTGCCTCAGCCTCCTGAGTAGCTGGGATTATAGGCATTTACCACCGTGCCCAGCTATTTTTTTTGTATTTTTGGTAGAGATGGGTTTTCACCATGTTGGTGAGGCTGGTCTCAAACTCCTGACCTCAGGTGATCCGCCCGCCTCAGCTTCCCAAAGTGCTGGGATTACAGGCCACAACATACACTTATTTTTAACTTTGATAGATATTCTGTGCTCTTCTGCCAAGGCCATGCCAGCTGACCCTCTGTCCTTTCCTAGCCCAAAGCCAAGGTTTCAAGGAAAATGATACAAACAAAAGTTTTGAGTTATAGTTACTATATCTTCAAGAGGACTAAAGGAAACTCAACCTTTAGTTTCCTAAAGGTTGGATGGATGGGGGCCCAGTCTTGCCAGCCCCAATGCCAGCCCTCGCCATAGGCCCCCCAGCATGTAACTGGCAAGGGACAGACTTGTCCACCCCCTGCAGCATGCAGGGGAAGAACTGGGACAGGATGGGAGCCTCCGTTTTGCAGATAAGGCTCAGTGAGGCTGTGTGATTTGCCCACCAGCTCCGATAACTCACATCCTCCCAGAGCCCCTAGTGGGACGCCCATGGGTTGAGCAGAGGGAGAGCAGGCGTGCAGAGTGAGACTGGGCTGTGGTTATGGACACTGGAACTTCTCATAGTTAAATCAGCTGAATACCCTACCAGGTCCCTCATGGCCCTGGGGCCAGGGTTGCCAGGTTTTACAGGACTTCCATGCAATATTTGGGACATTCTTACCCTAAAAAATTGTTCATTGTTCATCTGAGATTTGAAAGTAACTGAGCAACCGTGTTTACCTGGTGACCCTGCCTGCTGTTCTCTGCACCGTGTCTTCTCCATGGATAAAGGGGGAGGAAGGGACAAATGGCTGGGATCAGACAACCTCTCTGTTTCTCACCTACCCCTTTCTCCCTTCTCTCTCACTTCCCTCAGAGGCCGAACATCCATATTCGACAGCTTGTTCTTGCCTATATGTGAATGGCAAGGCTGGAACAGAAGGCGGCAGACGTGTCCAGGGCAGCACTGATGGCCGGACTGACCCCACCTCCCCCCATCGTCCATACTTAGAGCCAGCGGCCACTGCAAGTGTAATTAGTTAATAAATCATCCCGAGTGATAAATAGAATGATAGATGCAGGTTTCACTTGATCACTTTTTTATTAAGGAGAAATAAATCAGCGCCACATTGTTGCTATAAACCTTTCAAACTGGTCAGATCCTGGCTGGTAGAAGCTGATTAACATGGCCACGTGTAGAGACCATTTGTAGCTGATCATCGAGATCAATCAATCCCTGTCAAGTTCCCTTCTTAGAAGAGGTGGTGCTGTTCCTCCATCCACTGCTCCTGTGGCTTCTTGCTGCAGGGGCACTGGGGAGAGTGTGAGCGTGCTTTGGTGCCAGACAGCCCAGATTTGAATCCCAGTTGAGCCACCAACCAGCTGTGTGACCCCAGCTAGCTGTCATCCCCTCTCTTAGCCTCAGCTGCCACTTCCCGAACAAGAGCCTGACACCAGGAACTTCCTTAGAGAGTTGTTCTGAGCACTGTGGTGTCAAACTTCTTGGTTTCAGGACCCTGTTATGCGCCTAAAAATTGTTGAAGACCCCCCCAACCTCGTGAACTTTTGTTTATGTGAGCTCTATCAATATTTACTGTAGTAGAAATTAAAAGAGAAATTAAAAAAATTACTTGCTGACTTAAGCAGTCATAAGCCCAATACATATCAACATAAATAACATTTTTATTGAAGACATAACTGTATTTTCTAAAGTAAGAAGAATGTGAGAAGACTGATCATGGTACTCTATTTTTTGTAAATTTTTAGAGTCTCATATCTACTTCTTTTTTTTGTTTTTCTAGACAGTCTCACTCTGTTGCTCAGGCCGGAGTGCAGTGGCTCGATCTTGGCTCACTGCAACCTCTGCCTCCTGGGTTCAAGTGATTCTCATGCCTCAGCCTCCCAAGTAGCTGGGACTATTTGTTTTGTATTTTTAGTAGAGACGGGGTTTCATCATGTTGCCCAGGCTGGTCTCCAACTCCCGAACTCAAGAAATCCGCCGGGCTCGGCCTCCTTAAGTGCTGAGATTACCGGCAAGAGCCACTGCACCTGGCCTCATATCTACTTTTGCATTCAATCCATTCTGATAAGTTGTTTTGGTTCAAGGTTATGAAGAAAATCCGGTCTCATTCCAATATGCGGTTAGAAAAGGAAGGAAGGATTTTAATAGTCTTTTCAGGTAATTGTAGCTATATCAAGTAGCCTCTGGAAAACTCCTCCATATATCCATGGAAGAATGAGAGTAAAAGGGCAAATAGTATCTTAGCATTATTATGAAAACAGTTTTGACCTTGTGGACCCCCTGAAAGGGTTCCAAGTGCCCCCAGGGTCCCCCAGGGTTCCCAGACCCCACTTTGAGAACCACTGAAATGAAAACAACCTGGAGAAGGGCCTGGACACAGAGGTGGTCCTCTGGAGACACCGAATCCTGTCCCTGGCCTATGTCTTGCTAGGTCTTAAAGAGCCTACTTTCCTCTCCTCCCACGCACCCTCTATGGAGGTAGTGCTGATGTCTTCCTATGCTCACCCAGGTCCTCTGCCCACCTCCTCTCCCTGCTCTGGCCCTGGGCGCTGACCTGTGAGTGCATTACAAGCTTCCGACTTCTGGAATGGGTTCAAGCAATGGGAGGTTCTAGCTGGAGAGTGGAGGGTGGGAGGACAGTGAGGTTTGGGGCATTTATTTCTCCAGCTCCCTCCCTACCAGGTTGGTGGCTGAAGCCACAGCTGCTGTTAGCAGTCCCTTCTCTCCCCAGGCCCCACTAACTGCTCTCCTCCTTGTCCCTGCAGGCCTCGGTGTGGTAAGGGTTCCCCACTGTTGCTGTCCCTGGAGTGTGGCACCATGCTGGGGTTTTGCTCACTTAAAAAAAAAATTAAACCCTCCTCAATTGCTACCTGTTTCCTGTGGGATTCTGACTGATGCATGGTTTTCTGGGAAAACTTCTGTTTTTGGATAAAACTGGAGGAAATACACTGAATGAGGAATGTGAGTAACTCCACCTCATCCAATTGCGTGGGCTTCACGGTTTGGTTTACAAAGTGCCTTCCCAGCCTTTGTTTATGAGTTTCTCGTTTATGAGTTTCTCGGTAGCACCTCTAAGAGGCCAGGCTCAGAGAGGACAGACTTGCCTAAGGCCACACAGTGGTGAAATGATCTTGGCTTGTGGGGTCCTGGATGCCCTTGTGACCTACACCACTTCCAGGAGCTATGTGGGTCTTGAGGATCCCTTCCTCCTGGTCCCCCCCTTGCCATGGTTGTGTCTATCCTGGAACCCTCTGTCCAAATCCTTCACCCCATCTTCTGCAACCACAGCAAGCATTCATATCAGGTCCTTCCAGCCTCCTCCTAGCTGAGTGCTCCTTAGCTGGTGCTACACCTTTAGCTCTGCCCCTAGCATGGCCTACAGAAGGCTGATGCTCATGTGCCCAGGGCCCATATCTGCCTCAACCATTTTCCCTGCTCTTGACCAAGCCTCCTCTCTTTTCATGACTCCGTGCCTTTGCCCATGTTCTTTCTTCTCTCACCTGTCTTCTCCGGACAGACATGTGCTCATTTTTTGTCCTCTGGAAAGCCTCTCCTGACTTTGGCTCTTCGTTCTTCCCTGCAGAACTAAGTTCTTCCTCCTGGGTGCTCCCAGTTCTTCCCTGCAGAACTAAGTTCTTCCTCCTGGGTGCTCCCAGAGCTCTGTGCACATCTTGGATGTGTCAGCATTACACCTTGCTGTAGCACCTTTCTCCCTCCTTCTCCTCCTCCTCCTAATTCTTCTTCCTTTTTTTGTCCCCTCCCCACCCCCCATTTCTTACCATGCTCCTGACCCCTCAAGGTGTGTTATCAGTTAGCTACTGCTGTGTAACAAACCATTCCAAAACTTTGTGGTTAAAAACAATGGCTGTTTATGTAACTCATAACTCTGTGGATCAGCTGAGTGGTTCTGCTGATCATTGCTGGGCTTGGCTGAACAGTTTTACTAACTCTCAGCTGGGGATCCCTCATGTGTTATTGATTGTTGGCTGACCTAGCACAGCCTGGGCTGGGATGACTCATTTCTGCTCTGTGTGGTCTCTCACCCTCCAGCAGGCTAGGCCAAACTTGTGCTAATGGTGGCTGAGCAGGGTTCCAGGAGAAGAAGCAGAATCATGCCCGGCTGCTTGAGGCCCAGGCTCAGAACTGGCACAGTGTCACTTCCACATATTCTATCAGGCAAAGCAAGTCACCAGGCCAGCCCAGATTCAAGGGATGGGAAAATAGACTTCACCTCTTGATGGGAGGAGCAGTAGTCACATTGGAAGGGACGTGGGTACAGGGAAGGAAAAAATTTGGGCCACCTTTGCAATAAATCTATCACAACTAAAGCTAGCTGAGAGAAGATTCTAACGCTCACGAGTAATTTTTATAGTCCAAACTCTTGACCATGGCCTACAAGTCCCTGTGTGAACTAGCCCTGCCAACTTCCTCATCCTTAGCTTACATCACGTTTCAGCCACATTGGACATTTTTTTCCAGTGCCTTGTCCTTAAAATGCTTCCTCCTCCCACAGTGCTTTTACGTATGCTGATTTCTCTGCTAAGACTACTCTACTTTAGTGTTTCCCTTAATTAATGTACCCCCTCCTTTGCATTTCAACTCAAGCCTTTCCTGATTTCCCTGGCTATGTTGAATCCTTTTATTATAGACTTTCAGAATACGACATACTTTGCTTTTTACAGTTGCAGTTTTAAGTTTGTATTCATTTAACAAACACTTACATGGAGCTCACCATGTACCAGGCACTATTGCAAGTGTATTATAAATATTAAATCATCTAATCTTCAATACATTTTTGGGGCAACTACTATTACTATTACTATTATTATTATTATTTTTTAGAGACAAGGTCTTGTTCTGACACCCAGGCTGGAGTGCAGGGGCACCATCATGGCTCACTGCAGCCTTGAACTCCTGGGCTCAAGTGATCTTCCCGCCTCAGCCTCCCGAGTAGCTGGGACCACAAGCACACATTACCACACCCAGCTAATTTTTAAATTTTTCGTAGAGACAGAGTCTCACTACATTGTTTAGGCTGGTCTCAAACTCCTGGCCTCAAGCAATCCTCCTGCCTCGGCCTCCCAAAGTACTGGAATTACATGTGAGCCACTGCACACAGCCTATTATTTTCCCCATGTCACAGATGAGGAAGCTGAGGCACCAAGAGGCTGAGTGACCAAGGCAAGGTCACACAGCTGTTAAAGGATGGAGCAGGAATTCATGTTATTTATATTTTTTCCATTTTCAGAGTGTAAGCTGATGGATGGATGGAGCAGGAATTCAAATTCCAGGAAGTCTGGGCTCCACTACCCCTCCTGTCTCTCTCACTATACTGTGATTATTCGTTTCAAATCTGTTTTCCCAACCAGAGTGTGAACCTGGTGAAGGCAGAGACCACATTTGTTTGCTGACAATTTTGCCTCCCCAGGGTCTGGCACAGCATCTGGCACACACTAGGTGCTCAACAAATATTTGTGGAATGAATGAACTGGAGACATCAGCCACTGATGAAGGGACTTTCTGTAGCTCCTTTGAATTGCGGGGTCCTGAGACTGTCTGCAGCCTGATTTCTTCCTTGAGGGATGCTTCTCATGCCCTGGGGCCCCTCCTGCAGGCCTACAGCCTCCACTCTGCTGAAACCCTGAAGCCCAGAAACATCCCTTTGCATAGACATCTCTGGCAGCTGCTTCCCCTGCAATGGCCCCGAGGAAGTTTCCACAATGCCAGTCCCCACCAGCGTTGCAGCCACCCCTGAGTGAATGACCCTGCTAAGAGTGCAGTTTTCTCTCCCTCTTGCCCTAACTTTGATTTGATCAGGCCAAATCTGAAATGATGTGTGAAAGTAATGATATTTTGTAATTAAATCTCTGGTGACGGCCACTGCAATTTGTGCTACATGCATTGTTCATAAGGAAAAAACGCATCAATTCATTTTCTGACTGGCTACTCCAGGGACTGGCAATTAGGAGCAGCTCATCTCTCGTTGCCTCGCATATTAAAGAGCTACTGAAACGCAAAGAGAATTTGGGAGGGGTTTCTTTTTCTTTTTTTCCCAACCTTCTAATAATGTTAGCTTAATTAGGGAGGCTCAGTGATAAAGGGAAAGTTTTGGATGATTTGAGCATAGTGTGGTGGAAGGAAGAGAAAGAACAAATAAAGAGAAATGAAAGTGTCAGGCACAGGGGCTGTGATGGCTGGAAGATTAGGAAGGTTCTACCATGTAAGGCTTGACTTCGTGGGGTCAGGCTGGGCTGTGGCTAAGAACAGGAGGGCACCAGGGCATCCTGGGTGCCACAGATCTAAGCTAAGTGCTGCTCCCTTCCACTCTGGCAAGATCTTTTCTTTTGCAGTCTTAAAAAAAATGTATTTATTATTGAGCCTTGGAGTGTGTCACTTGCCCTGCAAATGATGGCCCATCCATCCTCTAACTGGTTACTGCTATTGGCATCTTCACTGGACCAAGGTACTGAAAGTCAGTTCCATCATCTTTTAAAGAAGTCTTTATTTATTTATTTTTTTAGAGCATTTTTAGGTTCATAGCAAAATTAAGTGGAAAGTACAGGATTCCCACATTCCCCTACCCCCACCCTTACACAGAGCCTCTCTCATGATCAACATCCTGCTTGGGAGTGGTACATTTGTCACAGTCAGCAAACCTACCTTGACACATCAGTATCACCCAGGGCCCATAGTTTCCATGAGGGTTCACTCTTGGTGTTGGCTATTCTATGGGTTTTGACAAATGTCTGATGACTTGTATCAGCATTATAGTACCATATGCAATAGTTTCACTGCCTTAAAAATCTTCCATGCTCTGGTATTCATCCCTCTCTGGCAACCTCTGGTCTTTTTATTATCTCCATAGTTTTGTCTTTTCCAGAATGTTACATAGTTGGAACCATACAGTGTGTACCCATTCGGATTGGCTTCTTCCACTTAGTAACATGCCTTTAGGGACATCCCTTTTCCAAGCTCATCCCTTGGAGCCCAGGAAAGCCTTTTCCCTGATCTCCACTATTTATGTGTCCAAGCCTTTGGTTCTGTCTGTGCAGACCCCAGTAAGGACTTAGTCTGTGTGCTGATTGCCTGAAGGTGTGGGCAGAGTTGGAGATGAGAGGGATAGGGATCACGGAGGATGGATTGAGGAGTGGGGATGGAAGTGGGGTGCGGTGAGGGCCCAGCTAGAAAAACAGGAAGGTTTGGGACCCCTGGATCTAAGATGAAGAAGGGCAAGACCAAATGCTGAAGTAGATTTGGTCAACATTATTTTTGCTTCTAGAGTCTTCCAGACAAGGTGCTGGTCTAGTGGTTTCATGAAAACTTTTAATTTGGCGCCTGCAATAACCGTACTGCTCAGAGTGAGATGATTAGTGCAGCCCATTTCACAGGAAAAGAAACAGGCTCAGGGAGGTAAGGAGCTATGCCCAAATCTGACAGCCAGCAAGACAGTGCCAGGTTTGAATTCCAGGTCTGTCAGATACTAGGCCAGTGCAGAACTTTCTATGATGGTGGAAATATTCTAGATCCGCACTGCCCAGTACGGTAGCCATGAGCCACACGTGGCTACTGAGCACCTGAAATGTGGCTAGTGAGGCTGAGGAACTGAATTTTACATTGTATTTAATTTTAATTAATGTAAATTTAAATAGCCACATGTGGTTGGTGGCTTCTTATTGGACCACACAGCTAGACCCTTGGAGATCTTGGTGCAGCTCCCTAGCTGCCCCCAGCCCATGAGTTTCCCAGCATAAATGGCAACATCATGACTAATCTCCTTACAGCTGATCTCCATGGGAGCTCCAGGAAGGAGGATCTGGACTCATCCTTTGCACACCCCACTGTGCCACACTCAGAGCCCGTTATGAAACAAATCTTCTACTAATATGTTTTGAATAAACACCTGCTTGTGCCATGGGCTTAGTCTGCAGAATTTCAATGCATCTTTTCAACAACTCATTGCAGTGGCTTCCATTACTATTCCCATCTTATACTAGAGGACAGAGAGGCTCAGTGAGGCTCACTGACTTCTCCTAAGTCATACAGCTGGTAAATATCTGGACCAGGTTTGGAGCTTAGGCATCTCTGCTCCAAAAGCCCATCCTCTTTTCATGCAGCAGGCACAGGGGCCAGTTTGGGGTGGATCTCCACCACAGTTGCTAACCCAATGGTCCCAAAGGTATTGTTCTTACCCCTGTCTTAGTAGATACTGACTCAAATGCAAGCAATTTATCTGGGAGATAAAGGCAATACAGGTAAGGGAGGGAGGAAGTGAGACAGGGAGGAGAAGACAGACAATAAAGAGGCCATCATCCTGTTAGCACTCCCGGGGTGGTTGAGGCTTAATCGTGCTGGGGAACTGTGGGAGTCTGTATGGACTACACCGTAGAGTTATTCCATCCATAGGGTGAGGGAGTTAGGGTATTTGTCCACCAACTTTCACCATGCATTGGTTGAGAATTGCTTTGGGTGTGTGCATGGCACTTCTGGCCTGCCACAGAGGTGGGCAAAGTGGCTTTTGTGGACAGAGAAAGTCCTCATGCAAAGAAATTACAAAAAAACCTCAGAACGTTGGGAAAATCACTCAGCCTCAGCCAATCCCCTGTGGTCACTATAAGCACCATTTCACCAGAAGGTAAGATGATGCTTTTCTTATGAGTGGTTCATCCCAAGTCCTCCATCACCCTTAGAGACCCCGGGTTCCCTTTTAAGGAGTTTAGCCGTAATGAAGCAGATGGTGCTTTGCTGATGATCTTTGGAAACTGGGATGTATTTGCAATTCAGAAAAGGGGCACTGGGATCTTTGCAGTGTATAAAGAAGGTGTTTTCTGAAAATCATAAGGGTGTAAATAAGGTTTAGGTGAATGTTTAAATCTACTTGGGAGACAAACTTTTAGGGAACATTCTCAAAGTCTTTAGGAGTACCTGTCAGCATAATAAACAACTCATGGGTTATAAATTGTTCTTCTAGTTCATGAAAGCGTGCTCCATAATCACGGATCGAAGGCAAATCCTAGTCTAGTTCAAGTAACTGTAAACACGACTGTAAGATTTGGTGCTAAAACTAGCGTGATCTCCCCACATTCTGGATTCACGTTGGAACATAACCCTTCTGGCCAGATCATCTTCACTGTTAAACTTTTCATATTTAGTTTTCCACCCCTGGCCCCACGTTTTAAAGGAGTTAGAAACTACAGTCAACCCTTGGTAGACATTTTGTCAGAGGCATTTGAACCAGAGCAACTCCATCTTGAATAGCAGCTGAGTAAAATAAGGCTGAGACCTTACCAGTCTGCATTCTCAGGAGGTTAGGCATTCTTAGTCACAGGATGAGACAGAAGGTTGGCACAAGATACAGGTCATAAGGACCTTGAAGATAAAATAGTTTGTGGTAAAGAAGCAGGCCAGAACTCACCCAAATCAAGATGGTCATGAAAGTGACCTCTGGTCATCCTTACTACTCTTATACGCTAATTATAATTCATTAGCATGCTAAAAGACATGCCCACCAGCACCATGACAATTTACAAATGCCATGGGAACCTCAGAAGTTACCCTATATGGTCTAAAAAGGGGAGGAACCTTCAGTTCCAGGAATTGCCTGCCCCTTTCCCAGAAAACTCATGAATAATCCACCCCTTGGTAACATATAGCCAAAAACTAACTATAAGTATACTTAGTCAAGCATTCCATTCCACTGCTCTGCCTATAGAGTAGCCATTCCTTATTTCTTCACTTTCCTAATAAACTTGCTTTTAATTTACCTTATGGACTCACCTCAAATTCTTTCTTGCTCAAGGTCCAAGAACCCTCTCTTGGGGTCTGCATCAGGACTCCTTTCTGATAACAATTTCATCTCGGGTTCTTACTTCTTGATGTCCCCCATTTCAAAACTAACATTTATTTAGCATGTACTAAGTGCTGGTTCTCAATTAGTCTCTTTTAGTTCATTTCAACCTGGCGCCAAACTTGTAAGGGAAGTGTTCACCCGTCGATTTTTCACAAGGTGAAACTCCCCGGGGGAAGTGAGCAGGAAAATTTCAGGGAATGCTCATGGGATGAAAGCTGCCTGATAACTGGGATTTAGACTAATGGTTCTAGACCTGAGTTGCACAGTTAAGTCACCTGGGAAACTTAAAACAAAACAAAACAAAACAAAAACTGATGTCCACAGACTGGGCAGCATGGTGAGACACCATCTCTAAAAAAAAAAAAATTATCCAGGCATGGTGGTGTGTAGTCCCAGCTACTTGGGGGACTGAGGTAGGAGGATCGCTTGAGCCCACGAGATCAAGGCTACAGAGAGTTGTGATCATGCCAGGTGTCAGGTGAGTCTAACACAGGCAGAACTGAGAATGACAGCATTAGAAAACACACAGCCTTTTTCCTGATGCTGAATCCTAACATCCAGTGTAGTGAAATTGATGTGGACTTCAGAGCCAGGCAGACCTGAGTTCGAATCCTGGCTCTGCTATTAATACATATTGACTGTGATTTTAGACGAGGTAGCTAGTCACAAGGAATCTCCTTTTTGAACTGACAATGGCAATGATGATGACGATGATGATGATAATACTAATGATACTTGCAGGGTTGTTCTGAAGAGTCAGTGGGGTGCTCAGATATCCAGGAAGTGGGGTTTCCTTCATTAAATACCATATTACAAACCTTTTCCAGCTTTGTCTGAGGTGACCTGGGCCTCACCCCGCCTGGAAGTCTGTGGCTGACCTCAAGTCCGAGTGCTGGCCATCTCTTTGGAAGCCATCCTCTTTGCTGATGCCCGGGATGTGCTCAGCCATGCCCATCTTCTCCCGACGAGGATGGTATCGACATTTCAAAACAGTTTAATTATTCTGCGGCTGCCTGGCTATTAGCTGCGACAAGAGAGCTCAGGGCTATTTTTCAGCATTAATTTTCCATTTGAAATGAATTCCTTTTGGTTACACTTTTTAAATGTTTCTTTTAATTAGACGCAATTACTTCAGAAGAATTGCTTTTATTCCTCAGCCTGAGATCCCAGTGATAAAGTCGCTATCTGGCCCCACCGAACGGCCGGGACGCCTCATTTAGTCGCTGCACTAAAGTATATTGAACTAGGAAATTATACAGCGAATCAACTATTAATTCCTTTTATGATCGCTCACTCTAACATCTTGAATGAGATCTTCAGGGGGAAATTTAGTCACAATAGGGATCATTGTTCTCCACCTCCAGCCGCCGGCCCAGTGTGAGGGGGGCTGGCAGCTGGGGGCTACCCTGCTGATGGGCCTGGCACAGGGGCAGGATGGTGTGGGGGCGCCTGGCTTTCTTGGGGCTTGGAGCAGAGGACAGCGGGTGTGAGCAGTGCAGCTAAAGCTCTCTGTCCAAGCTGGAGGGGTGCCCCTCAGCCCCACGAAAGGGGAGGTTGCTGCGGCTCTGCAAAGGGAGAATACAGACAACTGCTCGCTCTGAGCTTTGCACATTCCGCTGACTCCTTTGGTGGCTCAGTGTAGTGGAGGGAGGCTGGGAGTCAGTAGGTGGCACTCTTCCCTCTGCGTTGGTAACTGGCTCTGGGCTGACGGGAGGCCCTGGAAGAGGCTGTGCAGCCAGAGTTGGAAGAACCCTTTCTTTCGAGGCTTTAGACCAATTCACTCTTATGAGATGGAGAAAGTGAGGCACAGAGAGGCACACTGTCACACACACAGACAAGGGCTGAACAGGGCTCAGTTTTGGTCAAGTCTCTGAACATGACCCTTGGGTTTTTCTTGGGGACTTGAAGCTTCCTCTCCAATCCTGGCAAGTTGATAGCTTTTATTTGAGGTGGGTGTTGTTGGTGAAAGGTGGACCCATTCAGGGCTACTCTGCTGTCTGTGTGTCCCAGAGGGGCTGCACTCCCAGCCTGCCAGACAAGGAAAAGGTGAACAGGACCACAGAGCTTCCCTTGGCATTTGGAAATCACAGGACTGCAGCGGTGCCGGGGCAGCGAGTGGTGGGTTAGAGGAGCACCCAGATGCTGACCATGACCTCAGGGGAACAGTAATCACTGCCAGACAGTCGCTGTAAGCTCAGCACCAGGGAGGTGGTTGGGGGGATGAAAATGAAGAAAACATAGTCTGTGACCTTGAGGTGACATTCACTCAAAACCACAATATGATAAATAAGTGCAATTTCTCTGAGAGGAGCTGGGCTTTGAAGGATGGCTAGGAGTTTGCAGGGGGAAAGGGTGTTCTGGGTAGAGGGCGCTGCAAGTGCAAAGGCGTGGGGGTGTGAAAGCAGGAAGGCTGGGCATGTGGAGGATAGTGCAGCTGACTGCCCTCTGGGGACTTGTGTGCCTTGCAGGGGAGTTTGGACTTTTGTCTTGAGGGCAATCCGGAGGCACAGCAGGTTTTCAGGAGGGAGGAGACAAAGTCTGATTTGTGATGTCGACAGATCGTGCTGGCTGCTCTGTGGAGGACAGATACAAGGATTTCAGAGACAGGCTGGGAGACCTGCTGGGAGGCTCTGGTCATTGCCTACGTGAGAGGTGGACTTGGGTTGAGTTAGGACGGGTGCAGTGGGGATGGAAAAAAGAGAGGCACAGGAATTTTTTTTTTTTTTTGAGACTGAGTCTCACTGTATTGCCCAGATTGGAATGCAGTGACGTGATCTCGCCTCACTGCAACCTCTGCCTACTGGGTTCAAGCGATTCTTGTGCCTCAACCTCCCAAGTAGCTGGGAGGACAGGCACCCATCACCACGCCCGGCTAATTTTTGTATTTTTAGTAGAGACGGGGTTTCACCATGTGTCCAGGCTATTCTCAAACTCCTGACCTCAAGTGATCTGCCCGCCTCGGCCTCCCAAAGTGCTGGGCTTACAGGCATGAGCCACCGCGGCTGGTCCAGGCACAGGTTTTTGTTTCTGTCTTTTGAGCAGGGCTGCATTGTGACTTTTGTGGCCTTAGACGCTTCTGCCTTTATGGGCCCCTCCTACAAGAATAGATTTTCATGGATTGTAAATATTCTATTTGTCTCTGATGAAAGAAGAAAATGAAACATATTTGTCTAACCTAAAAGTTTCTGTTTTCCCTGATTTTGAAGGACATGAGAACATTCTGTGGGTCTGGAAAATGTTGTGGACCCTGCCTAATGGAGAAGTCGGCACTGGTGTTGTGGAAAGAACAAATAGGATATGGAGCTCGGGCCTCCTGCTTCGAGGCTGAGGAAGGATGTGGGACACTCCCCTCCTCTTCCTCCCTCAGTGCCTCCCCAATCCCCGGGTGCCCTTGGAGATAAGAAGAGTGACAATGATGATCTCACTGAGCCTTTACTACGTCCAAAGTGGGCTACTACACACCCTATTTCATTTACTCCCCACGGAGACTCTGTGAGGTTGGGACTATTATTCTTTCTACTTGGTAGGTGAGAAAACTGATCCTCAGGGTAACTCTCAGCCACACAGCAGTGGAGGAGGTGGGGCTGCAATGGGGGCAGGAGAGGTGGATGGGAGGGAGGATGAGCCCATTCTGCAGTATGTTCTGGGTCCCAGAGGGCAACAGCTGCTTAAAAACAGCTCAGATTCACTGAGCACTTACACATTGTCTAGATGTGCATTAAGCACCCACCTGTCATGGGTGGCCTTATCGGCTCATCGTCTTGGCTGCCAAGCCCCAGCTCTTGTGGACACATTGTGGGCTGCAGGGTGGCCCAGCCAGCTCAGGAGGCCCAGGGTTTTAGGGCTGGATGGACATTTTCCCTCACCTTCCCTACTGTCCGTGGCACAGGAGAGCCGAGAGGAAGCCAGGAATGGAGTCTTCAGCTGTCTCTGTCCTCTGTGGATGTCCCCCTGCTCCCATCTGTGAGGACTGGCCTGCGCTTTGTTTCTATTGGAGGAAGAGGTAGGTACCTGGGGGTGGAGCTCCTGCCCCAGAATCATCTGGAGTTTTACCTGGGGAGGGGAGGACAGTTGGGAGGAGATGTGGTCACTGCTCAGACTAGTTTCCCTTCTGTCCCCAGGTACCCTGCTATGGACTGAATGGGTCCCCCAAATTTCTATGTTGAAGACTAAATCTTCAATGTGATGGTATTAAGAGGCAGGGCTTTGGGGCAGTAGTTAGGACGTGAGAAAAATATCCTACTGGGATTCATTCTCCCTTATGAAGGGGTGAAGACACCAGAGCTCTCTCTTTGAGGGTACAAGAGAGATACTCGATTTCTAGCCTCCAGCAGTGTGATAAATAAATGCTTATTGTTTAAACCCACTCAGAGCAGCTGGAACTAAGACATATTCCTTCTGCTAGGCAGTTCTTTGACACTGATCCTGGCTAGATTGTCCTGCCCCACAGGAGCCCTAGAGCCAGGCCCTGGCTGGTCAAAGGGAAACAGAAACTCCCTCTCATGCACCTTGATGTGAGCCAAGCATGGTGCTGTTATGGCGGCCAACTGTTTTCTGGGACTCGGAACTTTCAGTGTCAAAACTGGGACAGTTACGGGCAAACTGGGGCCTGTTGGTCACCGTAGGCTGTGACTGTAACACATAGTAGTTGCACGTTACTCCTGCTGAAGACACCAGGTAGTTATTGCCATGTCTTGGAATAATCTCTATCCCGTGGCACATTTCCAGGTGAGTCATATTGACCACTTCATCCACATGGTAGATACGGGTTGACTGACTGATTAAAATGCCTTTAGATGTAATAGGCTTCCAATGTATTGGAGAATGTTTGGACTTGAGGTCACATACTTTTCACTTTGAGTTCCATTCTTTTTTTGTCACCCAGGCTGGGGTGCAGTGGTATGATCATGGTTCACTGAGGCTTTGAGCTAGTCTCAAGCAATCCTCCTGTCTCAGCCTCCCCAGTAGCTGGGACTTTGAGTGCAAGTCATGGCTCCTGGCTCTTGAGTTCCACTCTTTAAAGCAATATGGACTTTAAGGTAGTTGTACCTGTGAAGTTCCACTTTCCCTTTAAATTTCATTCCAGTAAGGAAACTTGTGTGTCTGCTCTTTGCATTTTAAACATTTAACTGAGTTTCACAATTTTCATAAAAGAAAAATGCATGATGTTAGGGCAGCAAACAGATGATTTTAAAGCATTTCAACAATTAGTCTTTTTAAGAAAATGAACAGGCCGGGCATGGTGGTTCAAGTCTGTAATCCTAGCACTTTGGGAGGCCGAGACGGGCGGATCATGAGGTCAGGAGATCGAGACCATCCTGGCTAACACGGTGAAACCCCGTCTCTACTAAAAAAGCTACAAAAAACTAGCCGGGCGAGGTGGCAGGTGCCTGTAGTCCCAGCTACCCGGGAGGCTGAGGCAGGAGAATGGCATGAACCCGGGAGGCGGAGCTTGCAGTGAGCTGAGATCCGGCCACAGCACTCCAGCCTGGGTGACAGAGTGAGACTTTGTCTCAAAAAAAAAAAATAAA